>NC_052613.1:55025082-55373832 GCF_016545825.1 Eucalyptus grandis | reverse complement strand
ATCAAAATGACAAAAAGAAAGAGGGTGAATAAAATTTTTTGCAACTATCTAAGAATTTTTTGAAGCGGGGATTCATGTTGTAAGACTTATCCAATCTTATCCATTGTTCAATTTTTCTTTCTAATTAATCATGTCTAGGGTAGTATTAAAGATCCAAGTGAAAACTTATAGAGCTTGCCAAACAAAGACTAAGAGAAAAAAGAGGAGTATTACTTGTATAAAATCTATAGTTAGATTGAAAAGCATAGGTTTCAGGTAGGGCCATCAAAATGGGTCAAAGACCCAAATTTTAATCCACGTTTATAAAAGTAGGTCACATATAACTCATCTTAAAATTGAGATATGAGCCAGAGATGGGTTTAAAAAAGAAAAGTCTAAACAAAATGGGTCATAGTTGGATCGGATATGGGTCACCAATATCAACCCTCTCTCTCTTTCTTCTTCCCTAGCCAAATGAACTCCTCCTTGACAATACCGCTTACAACATCAACCTCTTCACCCCAACCACCACCTCCACTGTCTTTGGTTGGCTCCATTGCCATCCGCCCCGCTCATGATCTACATATCCTTTAGTGGCATCGTCGACCTCGACCCCTCCTAGTTTTCCAAGCTCACCCTCAGACGTTTGGGTGCTTAGGTACGCGGTGGTGGAGATGGAGACATGGAGGCTGGCAACGGCTATAGGTGAGCTCCGCCTCATGGAGATTGAGCTTGCAACAAGCTCACTAACCTTGGTAGAGCCATAGCTCACCTACAATTAGCGAGCTGCGAGCTCGCCAGCCATGACAAAGCTCGAGCTTGCCTAGATCTAGCGAGCCGCAAGCTTGCCAGCCACAATCGGGCTCGGGCCAATGAGGTCGGCCCGGTCGCTACCAACAAAGGAACAAGGAGAAGAAGAAAGAAAAGAATAAAATAAAATAAATGGTAATAAAAAATTCAAAAATTTAAAAATAAATAAATTTTTAAAAAATGTTTTTGCGATAGATTACCACATATATATCAAAGAAGTACTCTTAGAGGAAGCTATCCCCGATGTTGTCTTAGATCAAAATTCAATCAATATCAAAATACAAATTCTAAATGTTATAATGTAATTTTTAATTTGATAAATCCCAATTAAGAAGCTATGCATTTGCGTATCCAAGAAGTTTGTTACAAACACATATTATTTTCATGTCAATCATTAATTAATCAAACTTTTTTCTTATCAAGAATTTTTTTAGAAGTATTTTAGTTTAAGGTTTTTTGCTTTTTTTTTTTTTTTTTTACTTACTAATTTTTTTATTGTTTAATTACTTTTTAAAATTGATGTGAAATTTTTATTCAAGTAACAAAAAGTGTGTGTGTGTGTGTGTGTGTGTGTGTGTGTGTGTGTGTGTGTTAAGAGCTTAAAGTAGATTGAGTTAAAAATTAATGTGTCTCGATAATATGGGTCGGGTCGAGTATAAGTCGAGTTAGATATGTCAATATGAAAAATGGATTGAAATGAGTTAAATATGTCAATATGGATCAAACCATTTTCTACCCAACCCAAATCCATTCATTTGATGACCTTAGCCTTAGGCAATTTGGCTAAGAAAGAACTACTGAATAAAGAGGGGAATGAAGACAGATACACATTAAACTAAAGTTATTAAGCATAACAAACATTTTTTTTCTTGGACTTGGAGATAATTGTTTCATGATCGAGCTGTTGTTATTGATAATTGATATCCCTTAAAAATGGGAAAAAAAGAGAGAGAGTAAGGTATCCCAAAAAATCCTTCTTTGAACTCATCTTATAAAAAATCTTTCAATTCTCCCGGAGAGAGAGAGAGAGAGAGAGAGAGAGAGAGAGAGAGAGAGAGAGAGAGAGAGAGAGAGAGAGAGGAAAGCATGCTTTTATACAATAGCTTAATCAAATTGTATGTAATGATCAATAAATTCAGTTTCATTGTATATATACATTGGTCAAAACCCTAGGATCAATAGAATCCATAGATATTTCAGATTGGAATTGATGAACAACCAAAAATAATACTTGAGTTTATTAGTATTGAATGTAAATTGAACTGGGGCATGGTCAAGTGGAAAGGCAATGGGTTTTGATACTACTATTTAGAGGTTTGAATACTTCCGTTCCAGGGAATACCTTATATATATATATATATATATAGAAAGTTTTTCTTATTGAACTACTTTCTCTACTGTTTAAGATTCCAATATTGGATGTTTTGTGATTCTCCTTTCCGATTTATCGATTCTTTTCTTCTTTAAATCATATTTTTCACAAATTGGATTCAACTAAAATACATATGGATGGAACCGAGTTGAGTTGTCATCTAGAAACATAGATTTGAAAATTTTAAAATAAAGAAAAAAAATGATGCAAAAGAGGTTAAATTTGCTTTTCATTGTATGCACATCCCCTTATACAATGAATATTCAATATCCATATTGAAGTTTAAGTTAGTTACTTCAAAAAGCCTTACATCCCATATAACAAGAATTAATTAACAATATAAGATAGCAATTTCAATAGCTATGCATGTACATAATGAAATAAGACATAATCAACTTACATATATATAACATAATTATCTTCTTTGAACCTCACCTCACTGTTAGGTGTTTCCTTTTGTATTTGATTTGGTTCTCATAAATTATTGTAAATATATGTAATAATATAGACATGGGGTAATTCATACATCTTGTATTCTCCTTACTTAAAAAAGAAGAAGATATTGAACGAATCCCCATCAATCAAAGAAATTACGCATAAAATGAGGAAGTGCTTAATGTATTATTGTCGTTCTATTTCAGTGATGAAGTTTTTTTTTTTTTTGAAAAAGATTTTGGATCTATTGCAATAACCTATATTGAATATTCACAATTCATTCCAATGACAATTGTTCAATCTATCTGATAGAATGAGCTCTTTTTTTTTTTTTTTATGATTTTCTTTTTCAATATGAAATGAAAGAAAAAGAGCCTAAATCTTCCTTTACATCAAACTTTTTTTATCCCTCCATGAAAATAAGAAATAAGCATCTATATTTTTTAATTACTAACTTTTAGGATTAATTCAAAGATGAATTATTTATGATCATAGATGCAATATTTAGTAAAACTTTATTCAAATGGTGATATCTATGTAGTTTTTTTCTTTTCAATTCAATAACTATCCGAATTTAGTGGTTTCTTATGAGTGTTTGATATTTGAAGAAGTCTAAGATTGTGAATTCATCCTTTCAAGCTTTACTTGAAGATGCAATGTAGAATCAATACAAATAATTTCTTTCTTCCTAACATTTAGAAACCTAATCTTTAGAAATTAATAATTAATAGATAAAATAAAATATTGCATCCATCCAATAAAAAGAAAATCGAGGATTAAATTGAATTCTTTCTAAGATTTCTTCAGAAACTAATGTAAAGACCAAATAGTGACTATTCATGATTACCTAATTGAATAATTTATATAACGGTTTCAAGCTAGAGGAAAATCATTTTTAAACTTCATTCAAAACGATGTAATAGAAAGCAACGTGCGAATTGAAGGACGTGATCAGTTGTGGATTTTTACACCCATCATTTTTATTACATAGGAATGAAGGTGCTCTTGACTCAACATTCTTCATTTTGTTCCACTAGAACCCTCATTTTTTTCTTGGGTTTGTAGTGTAAATAGCATATGATGTGACTTGAGGAGAAAGTATCAATTCATTTCTTAAGGCAAGGATCTAGGGTTCATGCTAATTAATAAGTTGAAACAACTTCATAAATGTAGTTTGTTTTCAATTTCTAAATCAAAAGAATCCAATTCAAGCAAGTTTCACATCCAAAAAAGGAAAATTTGTTGGAATTATCAAAAGTATACCCGGGGGAATCAACCGTTTATGATTCTTTGATAGAAATAAAATAGAGAAAGGGCCATGTTGCTGCCATTTTGAAACATTAAAAATCACCTAATTAGTGTCTAAACCCAATGATTCAAGGCAAAGATTAAATATTTTGGAACAAGGAAATATCATTTTTTTAATTGTCTTGACAACTAGACCAAAAATAGGGAGTCCAAATACATTCTTAAGGAGACAAAGAAAAAGGGGTTAGAGACCACTCATAAAATAAAATACCTAAGAGTTTTCTGTTATGCTATTTCATATTTCAGTGTTACTCAACTTGAGTTTTGAGAATACAAATGATTTTTTATAAAGAAAAATGAGAAAAAAAGTATTAAATAATCATATTCGAAATTTTTTTTTATAGATCTATTTGACATTATAATTGTATACATAGACATATCTTCTAATTGATTGAGCTGCACAAAGCGAAGGCATCATATACATTTCAAAGGGGGGTGGAGGGAAGAGGGGATTCTAGTTTATCTGTGTCCATCCCAATGAGTCGTTTATTGAATTGTTGCAACTGATGCTCGATCCCAAAGAGAAAGAAGAGATCTTCGGAAAGTGGTTTTTATGATCCGATAAATAATCAAATCCTACTATTATTTTTCTTGAAAACTCAACCTATGGAACTATTTATGATAATTTAAAGAAGGTAGGGGTTTCTTTTTTTCTTTTTTTTTTATTTATAGAATTTCATCTTAATTAAAGGAAAGTCAATGAATGAAATACAAAAGAATAGGGAGTGGGTGCTTCATATATAGTTTTGTCTCCTAGAAAGTGAAATCCTAGGATAATACCTTATATTTCTATCAAGTGTAGAGGTCTTGATGTCATAAATCTTACTAAGATTGCTCATCCAAGTTGTGATTTAGTTTTTCATGTAGCAAGTAGGTGAAAACAGTCTTTAATTTTTGTGCTAAGAGTAAAGTAGCTGATTCAATAGCACAGGCTACAATATGGGCTAAGTGTCATTATGTTAATAAAAAGTAGATCAGTGGTATGTTAAGGAATTAGCCCACTATAGAAACGAGACTTTATAATTTCGGGGACTTGAGAACGGAATAAAAGGCAGGAAGACTCGATCATATATTCAAAAGAGACACAGCTATGTCGAAGAGACAATTATCTCACTTGCAAACATATTTGGGCGGGATTAAACATTTGATAGGGTTACCTAATATTGCAATTATAATTGATCAACAAGAAGAATATACGGCTCTTCAAGACTGTATCACTTTGGGAATTTCAACAATTTGTTTAATCAATTCAAATTGCAATCTAGATCTTGCAGATATGTTAATTACAGCAAATGATGACGCTCCTTGATTAATAATAAGGTAAATAAATTATCTTTTGAACTTCATAAATTTCTAGAAGCAGTTGCTACTCTTGAATTGCATAAAAGAGATCCAAATTACTATAGATATCATGTGATTAACTGTATCCAAAATAGAATTCAACTAAGCAAGTTGAAAAAGAGATGGTTGAATCAAAATTATTCCCTTCAAAGTTCTATTTCTATTAGAGGGCAACATGGATGTTTTATCGTGTTCCAGCAACACACTTAAAGGGTAATACGATATATTAGGTGTGGAAGTAGGCCAACATTTCTATTGCCAAATAGGAGGATTTCAAGTCCATGGCCAGGTCCTCATTACTTCTTGGGTTGTAATTGCTATCTAATTAGGTTCAACTAGTATAGATATTCGGAATCCACAAACAATTTAGAATGATAGTTAGAATTTCTTCGAATATGTCATTGAATTCGTTTGAGATGTTAGCAAAACTCATATAGGAGACAAATATGATCCATGGTTTCCTTTTATTGGAACCATGTTTCTATTTATTTTTGTTTGGAATTGATCAAGTGCTCTTGCACGGTAAAAAAAAATCAGAGTTACCTCATGGGGTTGCACCCATGAATGACATAAATACTACCGTTGCTTGAACTTTACTCATGTCGATGGCGTATCTTTATGCAAATCTCACCAAAAAAAGAAAAAAGAAAAAAAAATGAAGTGAACTCCAATCGTTTTTCACAAAACCTTTATCATTTGGTTTTAGACTTTTGTGGAAATATATTAGCTGCTGATGAATTGGTAGTTGTTTTTTTTTTTATTGTTTCTTTAGTACATTTAGCGGTTCCTATACCTGTCATGTTCCTTGGAGTATTTACAAGAGGTCTTCGAGTTTTTATTTTTACAACTTTAGCCGCGGCTTATATAGGTGAATCCGAGGAGGGCACCATTAACTCATTTTTGAAAATGACTCTCTTTATTTCTTATTTAGGCCCATCTCCTCTTGTATTTCCTTTGGCCCATAATGGAACCGAACAAAAGAAAGCCCAGGCCCAGCTTCCGTGACGCAAGGAAGAAAGAAGGCCAAGCGTGCGTCGGTGAGCGAAGGAGGCGCGACAAAGCTGCGACGGGATCTACCATGCTAGCTGACGGGCGAGAGCAAAGACAGAAGGATTCGATCGGTGAGGCAAGGGGAGCGTGCTGATCCGAGAGAAAAAGATGAGGGCGGCGGCTTGACGGATTTGGCAAAAAGGACAAAAAAAAAAAAAAAAAAAAAAGAGAAGATCGCAGAGCTGGTCGCCGAGGAACATCTTCGCCGGAAAGGATGCTCGCCTGAAGAGGATCCTGTTCGCGTAACAGAAGGAGGAGAGACGCAGAGAGTGCGTGAGGGGCTCAGCTGGTAATTTGGAGAGAGCAATGGCAAAGTTGGGCTAGAGAGCGAGGACTAGAGAGAAGGAGTTCACCTGGTGTTTGGGCGTAAGGAAAATCTGATCGCCGAGAGAGAGAGAGAGAGAGAGAGGCGAGGAGAAATGGTGCAGCGTCTCACGTACAGGAAACGGCACAGCTACGCCACCCAAAGTCCAATCAGCAGAGGGTCCTCAAAACCTCTGGTGGGAAGCTAGTGTACCAGACCACGAAGAAGAAGAAGAGAGCCAGTGGCCCCAGATGTCCCCCGTCACATGGCAAGAGAATTCAAAGGACTCCTCATCTGAGACCTACTGAATTACAAGAGATCTAGATTATCAAGAAACCCTCGTACTGTGAACCGTCGTCCACGACCCCGTATGCTCCGCCCGGTCACATTTCGGATCTGTCGATGCTGCTGGCTTCCATCGCATCGCCAACCGCCTCAGCGAATCTCTTAATCTTCTTGGTGTTCCTGCACCTTCCCTGGAGCCTTCATTGCTGAGACAAGTTGGTTCCTTGCAGGGACAAAGACACAAGCCCAGCAACTCAAAACTCTTTTGCTCGATCAGCAACGTCGGCGCTTTTCCTCGTATTGACATGCCACTCGGCGTTCGTTGACTCCACCATTTCACGATTCACAAGCAACCTCCCAGCAAAACATCCTCCCGACCCGGGTAAATCCCCTCGCTGAAGCCCTGTTCTGTTCTGTCCTGTCCTAGCAACGTGATATTACCGAATTGAATCATTGGATTTTCGAATGCATCAAGCGAAGTCGCGTTATGCCCATGATATATGCGTGATAGTTTGGATGTCAATATGCCATATTTGGACTAACGGATGTTGTAAATCTAAGTCTGAAGCTCGTGTCCTTCAATGCGTGCCATCGGTTCGACTTATTGTCCGAATGAAATACATAATACTCAAGAACACCGAACTCTAATGGAAAGTTTCAAGGGAGCCCTGATGATCCAAGACCGAGTCGACATGAAATATGTTTAACCATGCCTTTGTACATTTTTTTTTGGCTCGAAAATTGCATCGAATCTCTCTCCGGAACACATCCTTTAGATAGCACATCAGTCGCTTGATGAAATGCTTGAGAGAAGGCTAAAACTCATTCGTTGTTGAATCTTAAGATCGATTTGCTTCTGCTTCTTTATAGGTTGAATCTGGCCTAAAATTAGTGTTTTCTCTGTGTTTTTTACGCATGTCAAAATCCCATGTTCGAGTTCAACGTGTATATATATCCCCATGCCTGGAAGCTGTTCGTCAGAGATGTCTCCTCTGGCCGGCGAGGTTTGCGATTCAAAACTACCCGGTCAGTTTATCTCTTCGCTTTGTTGTGTACTGGTGATTGTTTGCTTGTTAGAAAGGCTAGGATGGAAGGGATTAGCTTCGGATGGGCATTTTTGTTCATGGTTGTGGTCGCCGGAATGAGTGGTTGGAGTTGGGGGTGGGTTGCCGGTCGGAGTGGATGACCGGCGAAGAGAGTTAGTTTGGCGGTGATGTAGGCGCTGGCGGTCGCGGCCGGAGCAATGGCGGGGTGTCGAGGCGCGTGGTCTTTGGTTCGGTAAGTGCAGGGTGAAAGAGGGAGGAGCACTTCTGGAGGTTGAAGAGGGAGTGCAGGGGAAGAAGACAAAAGAGGGAAAAGGACGAAACAAGGAAAAATACAAAAGAGAAAAAAGAAGGAAGAAATATAGAAAATTCATTAAAATATAAAAATAGAAAAATTTCGGTTATTTTTTCCGTCGAATCCGGGTCGACGAGTTGGGTCGACGAGTTGGGTCGGCAGATCAGATCGGGTATGTCCAGTCCGAACCCGTTCCAAATGTAATAATAATAATAATAATAATAATAATAATAATAATTATTATTATTATTATTATTATTATTATTATTATTATTAAAAAATCGAAGAAATCATAAAAATTAAAAATCCAGAAAATTTTAAAAATTTTGAAAATTTTAGGAAATAATAAAAAAATTATGAATTTCGAAAATCAATAAAAAATAGGATTTCAAAAAATCATTAAAAGAATTTGAAAATCTAGAAAATAATTAAAAATTTCAAAAATGAATTCTAAAATCATAAACATTAGAAATTGAATCCCGAAAATTGGACAAGCTTTTAGGCTTTACGATAGGATTCTTTGTTTTGGATTTTTTTATTAATTCTTAGGGATGATATTAGGATGTTTGTGTGCTTTTTTTTTTTTGATATTATAATTAATTGCGCATTTCAATATTTTGGGTGCTACTTTCTTGCTCTAGTGGTTAGCACAAACCTTGGTTTCTTTGGAATAGGCTATTATGGCGTTTGTTAGCACATGATCTAGTCAAGTACCAAAAGGGGTTAGTCTTAGAACTAACATAATAAAGTGGTTGAATTTAGAATCTTTGATTGTGTAAATGATAAGATATTCTCCCATATCTTACTAGTTTCTAGTCGACCTTAGAAAGGCTAGAGGCAACAAGGCTAGTCTAGGAGTGAGCGGTTCCTGGTTCCGGTTTGGTTTCGTTTGGAATCTGGAACTTACACCGGAGTACAAGTTCATCATTTTTTTAACGAACCTACCCGTCGTAAAAAACAATAATCTGGAACTTACCCTGTCATAGGTTCCGATATCGGTTCCAGGTTCCAACAGATTCTTTTATTTTTTTTGAAATAGAAAGACCCCTTTTACCGCTACTCAATCCACAATGAGGGCATTTGTGCAAAGGAAAAACATATGCACCAACCGCATCAAACCGCACCACAACTTTTCCGATTTAACTAAAGGAGCCATTTCACGAAATATTCTATGAAGCTTATCGCCGAATGGTTTCTGGTCAGCAAGTTGAGGATTATATTTTAACCATTTAAAACTCGTATTCCTAGCTGGTTCAACTAAAACGAAACTCTCAAGTAATGTTCTAAATAAGATGGATAGAGGTTCAAATGCAAATTGCTTCTACATAGAAAAAAAAAGAAAATCACGTGGAACTTTATTTTTGTCGAACTGATCATGATAATGTGAAGAAAGGATTACCTTGCTAGTGAGATAAAATTCAAGTTCGATTATAGATTAGACATTTAATATTACAAATCTTGCTCCTTAACAATTCTTTGCTCTCTATGCTCTAAGGTTAATCCTAAAATATACAAACTTACTATCGCACGCCTTGTGCTAATCTCACGTATGCTCTTGCTTCCAAACAGATTTGCTTGACCCGGAATAGGGACATCCAACCTCCACAACCAAACACGAGATAAAAGGTAGAAGCATCTGTCTACTTCTTTTTTTAATCAAATTATATGAATTTTAATCAATACAATCAGTATTTAAAGCTGTTAATTTAAAATCACTTTATTTAAGGAAAAAAATTAAAATAATGTATTAATTATTGCGTACACATACGCATTCAAATCGAATTAAGTTGATATTAGGTACTATTACGTATAAGCCTTATTAACTTCCCTTAGTATATATTATGAAACACAATGGGTTCATCTATGTGGTGAAATAATTTTTTCTATCATATACCTTTTATTCAATTACATTAAGGAAAGCCATATTCGAAATTTAAAAAGAAGAAGGAAAGTGACAAATTATCTATTTTTTAACCAAATCGCAACGTAATCTTTTCTAGTTTAATTATTTCATAGCGAAGCTGAGAAGAGTACCGAACGCCCACAAGGAATGCCGTAATTTGTAATTTGATTTGTAAAGCTTAAAGGGACTTACATATTAATCCGGATATTGATTTAATATCCTCGTATAAAATTAACTAATCCAGCTATAAACTAGCAATAATTTACTAAAATTGGGTTGCTTCTCAAACTAATTGAACTTATTTACTCAGTGTATTTTTTTTCCATTGGACTAAATCAGATTTACTTGAAGAAAATCAATTTCACTTTAGCTAGCTCTGGTATATTTATCAATAAAATGAATATTTGGAGTGGGATTGTTCCAATTGCTCTTATTGTTCAAGAAATCATTCACAAATCCTTAATTATCATATTCGGTTCAGATATAAATCAGTTTTTTGTAATCAAAGATGGACGTTGCTTGACTAATATTGTCAGGGGAGTCCGCCCGTGATCTACAATAAATAATCCGATAATTATAATCCACGGAAAAATCAGTAGTAATAAATGGAGAAAGAAGCAGACATTCATCACATGCACTGTGGAGCCAGCAAAAAACAGCCCCTGCTCACGATGTTAACGAAGCAGTCGAAGGTAAATCGATCCAACGGCTATTCTCACGTCACGAGAAACGGTAACCCCTCCGTCTCGTTTTCCGTTATTCCCCCCACGGAAAGATGAAAACCACGAGGGTTGATCCCCGGTCAAAGGACACATATGCCCTTGGCTTACCCATTAATTCTCTACTTGTGTACAATTGCACCGATAAATCATTGATTAGGTGCATGATATCTCTTTAATTCAACCAAAGAGTGACATCCCCTCTGTATCGCAACCAAATCCAAAGAAAATGGGACTTGGCCAATAATATATATCGAAACTCGATATTTGTTCGATCTATAAACATCATTTTTTTCTTTTCTCAATTATATACATCTGGATTGATTCGCTCTTATAAAGCGAAAAAAAAAAAAAAAACACACCTCATGTTTGAATCAATGATAATTTACTTACCTCTTTTTTGGTAAATACCCTTTATAGACTTCAAGCAAAACCTAAAAAGTAAAAGAAAAAAAAATCAAATCGCTCCTTTCTTGTAAATTTATTTTAGTATCTATAGTTTAGGGGAGGTTTGGTTTTTATTGGTTTCAAGTGTTTTTGATAGGTGTGAAAAATTTAGGATTCCGCGTTTGGACGATTCTTCTTTTTACAGAAAACGACACTTTAGTAAATAAAGATGCACTAATAATTGATGTGAAGAAAGCAAAGCCTTTTAAAACAAAAACTCGTGTGTTCGTATTTAATGTTCCTGAAAAGTGGAGATGTTAATTGGTCGTCGTCGAATGTTCTTTAACACGCGATGGCAAATTCGGGGACGGCGATCTCCAAAACGACATCTCCCACCGCGTCTGGGCTTGGTGATGCGTGGGGCCCACCTGCGTTCTGGACCCCACTCACGCACACGTGCAACGCCTTCTGTCCTCCTGCAAGCGCGGACACGTGGCGCCGCCGCCGCCCGCCCGCTCCATCGTTCTGGACGACGACGCTTCCATCCGTGCACCAATGACCAACGCCCACAAGGAAGGGACCGTCTCCCTCACCAAAATCAAAATGAAATTGAAATATAATAAAAAAAAATTAAAAAATCGCCATATATAAAGAAAATGGCGACAGTAGGGAATGAAGGACCAAAAAAAAAAAATCAGAAAAATAATTAAAAATATAATGTCAGCCGTGCCTTCTAGAATAGCCCACATCCATGACTAATGATTTTTGAAGAAAATTGGATACAATTACAATAATTTTATGATTTTTTTACTTATTTGATTAATATGAATGTGATCTATTTTGTCATTTATTAAATGCTTAATGTCACGTAAAATTTCATAAAAAAAAATTTGACCAACCTCAAATCAGACGTTTATGACAAATTTATCTATTGTTAATTCTCGTTAAATTTTATCATCAAATTGATGATTTGGATAACATTTGGTAATTGACATATATATATATATATATATATATATATATATATATATATATATATATATATACTCCATTTATTATAGGTGTACCGGTTTATGATTTTTATAATATTAATTCAATCTAATACTAATTAATTTGTGATAAATTTATCATAAAGATATTAGTTTGGGATTTTTGATGATATGTCGAATTAATATTTTTTTATGATATTAACCCTTCATTATATGTAACGTGTTTGCCAATCACACCACCAATGGAGGCAAAACTTGGGGGTTTTTTCCTTCTGAATAATTTATAGATTCAACGTCAGTTTCATCTAACTCAACCTAAATATATTTGAAAAAGACCATTTAGTTAGGATCGCCACTCAATATATTTATTAATGTATTGCTATAAAATTTCACTTTATATTTAAAAAAAGAATTGAAAAAAGGTAAAAAAGTGCAAAAGGAGAGCGCGGGATAAGTGTACCCTCGTTTGTTCGTACGTTGTTCGTACTCTCGTTTGTTCGTGCCATAATGATAATCGCTCCATCCCCACTCTCGTTTGTTTGTATGTTGTTTCCATATTCATCAGTTGTAGCTCATCCGATTCAATTGGTTTTTATGTTAGCATTATCTTTTGGAAAATAACACCATCTAAAAACCCTAAAATGACACCAATGTCCTAAATCTTTTACAATCAAACCCCTCAAAATTTTTTTTTTTTAATCACAGCAATACAAATTTTTAAAGATTTTGGCAACACAAAAAAAAAAAAGCTAAAAATTATCTAATATGTCGCAAACTCAATTGATAACAAATTTCCTAAACATTGAAATTTTATTGATTTAATTCCCAAACTTCGCACAAAATTTATAAATAGTCATTTTCGGCCAAATTGCATTAAAAATCATTTACGCGGTTGCGTGTCACGAAAGATAATCCATACATATATTAAATTAAATATATAACGCATTAAATTTCACACGCGGTCCTGTGTTTTTCTTTTCTCTCTCTCTTTTCTCCTAAACAATAAAGGGACCCACTGGAAAATGCAGACGCATTTCTTCTCTTCGATCGAGATCTGATTTGTTGCCCCCATCACTTAAGAGCGCAACCTTTTCGCCTTCTCTCTCTCGGTGATACGCTCTTAAATTAGTTCCATGGACCCCACCCTAGCGAATCCACATCCAGTCGAGCATGGAGACACACAGATTGAGGGCAGTGATTTTCGAGGCTGCGGGGAGGGGCTCCATCATGACCGTCGAAAGTGAACCGGCGGGTGGAGGGGCGACGCCACGTGGCCTTGCTTTCCCCTCGTTGCGTAGCCCCAAGTCTGCCCTATCCCATCAACGTGACGAAAGAGAAAAACAGAGGTCAAGGTGCGGACAGAAGAACGGGAAGGTACGATTTTTTTCGGTACTTCCTCGTACATCAAGTATGTATTTTTTTTTTTGCAAGGCCGTAGGCAGCGACAGCCCCATACATTCCAGTAAACATCCCCGCAATTGCGTTGGCCTTAACAAGTCTCTCATCCATTATCACGGCTCCACCGGCAAAGGCATTGATGCTGACTGGATGGTGCATTGAGTTCCGGCTGCCACCTATCGGGAAAGTTAGCGTTCTATCAGTTGCAAATGACTCAATCACTGAAGAAGTAGTGAGACACTATGTTTGTTTGTAGTTTTGACAAATTCATTTATTTTGCAGTTGCAAGTCATATGTCGTAGGTTTTAGTCTCGCAAAGCAACCCATGTGCGGATTCATTTAGTGCGATGGAAGTATGGAATTGCTCAGTTTTGGATGGGGGTTAGTCATCAGATAATGAATATGTAGAAGCTTAATTTTTTCAATGAAAAAACGCGTCATCATTTTTTTTTTTTCCTTAAAAAGAAGAATCGAAGTTGACGGGCTTTAAACTCCACTCCATCTCTCTCCCATCTTCTCCACCAAGTTCTCGTTCGGGAAGCCTAAGTTAAAGTTAGCCATTTTTGGACTTGCAGAGGTTTTCTCTACAAGTAAGTGCAAAAATGGCATCCAAAGTTAGACTACGGTTGAGGAGGGACTCCAACTCCAGACATTTAAGAGAGCATTCCCACGGCGTTTGGAGCTTGAGATACGCAAGGGAAGAAAAACAGGGGAGAGAAACAGGGGCAGAGGGGTGTGCCTTCAATTTCGTCGCTGCCCGCCGTCAAAATGACAAAGCCATTGGTTGTGCTCCTGCTTGTTTGCTCCTTTTTCATGAGTAGCTGCCTCGGAGGCACCTGGAAGAAGACGCACGTGGAGATCCAGAACGGTTTGCCGGTCAGAACCACTCTCACCGTCCACTGCAAATCGAAGGATGACGATCTGGGAACCCATCAAGTGAAGGACAGCTGGGAGTTCTCCTTAGACCCAGCCTCCTTGATAGAACCTTATTCTTTTGCGGCTTTTCGTGGCCCGGACGGTTTGAACGCTTTGACATATATGTGCAGTCAAGAGACGAGGCCCGATGCAACGAGAACGCCATGTGTGCCCAGTGGCGGAATGCCGCCAAAGGCCATCGGACGCGCCCCCACGCGCAGCCGGACGAACCTACGTCTTCGGCACGTGCAACGCACGCGCTGATACGAAGATGCAGGCACGTGCGTGGAGCTGACGCACGCACGTGCGACGCACGTGCGCGGGGGCCGTCGATGGCGTGTGCCGCACGTGCTGGGTCGGTCTATCTGACCCGACACAACCAGCCCGTCCGGTTCGACCCGCCGCCCGTTAACTCCGACGTTGACCGTTGAACGTTGACTTTGATTGTTGACCGTTGACCCGAAGAAAAAAAATATGTTTCTTTTTCAATTATGTCTATGTGGGTGATAAGTAATCCATTTTTTATTCTGCATTTGTTGCATGAATCATGGAAAATTATGTATTTTCCCTTATGTTCATTATGAATTATAAGTGATCCATTTTTAGTTCTGCATTTGTTGCAGGAACTATGATACGTTATGACCACTCGCCGCGGTGGCTCCGCTGGTAGGCTCCATGACTTCCACGCTGGAGGTCGTTTGAAGCCCCTGCAACGCAAGTTGCAAGGAGGCAGGCGAATCATTGGCGACATACCCGGGGTACGTGGATGGTGGTTTCCTACGTGCCTCCCCAGGATTTACTTACGCAGCTGTCGGCTATGAGGGGTTCCCTGGATCACAAAAAATATATATATATATGATGCGTTATGCACGGATACCTGCAATTCCGAGAATGGACGATGGAAGTGCAAGACTTAAAAGGCTGATGACAGAGTTAGCTAGTTACCGGTGGCATGATGGTGATTTAGTATCACATGTGGTTAGGGTCAATCAGATGATACATGAAATCATCTAGAATGGTTATCTTATGCCGGATTTTGAGAAGGTGCCGGCCTTAATGAACACTCTTCCACCTGAATGGCAAGCAGTGTTAGATCGCCTATGGGAGGTCAACGTGGTCCCGGGTTATAGGAGGCTAGTAGTAGCTTTTGTAAGAGAGTACTACATGATTGAGTTAACCAAAACATCAATCCTTAGATTGAGCGCCACATGGCGCAGAGTAAATGCGTCTTGGAGGCAACATGAAAGCTCTCCAAAAGTTTTTTCATGGTTGACAAATGTGCCTTCAGATTTCTTAGATATTTTGACTAATAGATTAGAATGGACATTCCCTATTTATTTCTTAGATTAGTTTGAGATGCTTTTTGGGTGTGAATATCTCTTTCTATGTTGATGTTTTCTTCTGTATATATTACTTAGTGTAGTGAATAGTTGTATTATGTGAAAGCATTATCATTCTATTGGATGTCAAATGTTATTTGCTTTTTGTCATTGTTGGCTGCTGTGGGTAGTTCATAGAAGTTTTTGTAACTTCATAAAATTTATTTTGCATAAGACAATTATATTAATAATAATTTTAAGTTAGGATTTTTGGAGGATGATTGGAAATATAGTGACATTTTAATTCTGAAACCTTACTTGAAATTGTTCATTGATATGATGAGTCTGTGCAAAGTAAATGCATAAATGATAGGCATTAATTATTCGTGTATACATGTCTGATGTGTTCAGATCGATGATTTCAACAACCAAGAACGTAATTGCTGATATGAACGGCAACAATTGTGAAATATTAAATATGAAGATTCAATATATGCTGGAAAAGCAAGAAGCACTAGAAGCTCTTGACCATGTTATGGAAGATCTTAAGAATGCCGTGCGCCACCTTGAGCTAGTAGAGGACTACCTAACGGCATTTGAGCCGAAAATAGATATTTGCAATGCTAGTTGTAGCTCAAAAAGGGCTTTGAGCTATAAGCGCAAGCGTATTGATTCGTTCAATATGTGTGAATGCAAAGGATCAAGTCATTATTGCAAGAAATCAAGAGTTAACCAATATAAGAGAGGAAAACGTCCTCAAGTGAAGAAAATGTCAAGGGTGAGGTGTTACAATTGTGACAAGAAAGGTCACTATGCTCGCAACTGTTGTGAGCCAAAAAAGGTAAACACCTCTTGTACATTTGAGAACTTTGCTTATGTGTCAAACCTTAAATTGGGCCTAAAGTTGGCACCACCCAACCTGGCCCAATTTGCATGCTTGGATAACCTTAACTTGGGCCAAGCCTGACACGTTACAATTTTGCGCTACGGTTGGCTCGGTGGGCCTTATGATGGCCGAGGTTGACCCGATATCAACGTCAAATGGGCCTTAAGGTGGGCCAAGATATGGCTCTTATCGGCCCAAGTCTTTGGGCTAAATTGGGCACAACCCAGTGGTCCTTATGATGGGCCCGGTTGGGCCAATATGAATCTTAAATGGGCCTTAACTTGGGCATGGCCTAACTTAATTATTTGGGCCTGTTGAGCTCTATTATGGGCCTCTTATGGCCCATTTTTTGGGCCTTGAGTTGTGCTTAGCCCAGCCCATTTTTTTGGAAAATACAATCGGGGCCATTTTTGGCCAAACGTTAGACTCGAATTTGGGCCTGGCGCGTTCAGCTGTTCGGACCACAGAACGTCTTGGGGTTAGGCTTTCCCAGCTTCTATGGGCTGGAAACCCAAATAGGGCCTAGGTCGCCCATTAAATCCGTGTTACCCAATGTTTTTACCAAGAGTCGAAAGACCCACCCATGGGCTTAAAAAAAGGCATTTCCTGACCGTGGCTAGTGCAAAAGATCGCTCATATCGAAGCATGAATCTTGAAAAGCAAGTGTTAATCAACTAGAGGCTTGGGCGGCATTTCATTACATACATACTCGCTAACCTCTCATCAACAATATATACATTTATATACAGTGATCAGCATCACTCAGGCTACAGAATCTTTCTTTTGTTTCCTTTAAAGATGGGACGAGCGTTGTGCTACTTTTAAAGCAAGCACGGTATATTCATATTCTGCGGTCGCACCATCACGTGATGTCAGAGAGGGCGAGGCCCGACGATTTTGATCCAGAAAGCAGCGAGATTCCTTAATGGCTCTATCGGTCGGAATCCTACTTTCAGATTCTCTGGGAAGAAGCACGAGAGACTGTCTTATCACCCCTTCTCATCCAATCCTAACCTTCGAACCGCATCTCTCCAGCTGCAAAAGCATTTAAAAAGGAGAAAAGACATGCCACAGCAATAATAGTTCCCGTAAAAAACTGTGTGGGTGCTTTTTGTTAGTGGTGAGTGTAGTGGCAGGCACAAACAATTACTCCCCAAATCAAAAGCCTAGATCATCTTATCCGGGGATTCCCCTCAAAATGTCTTAACCATATAGAGCAATCACAAGGCAGACTGAACGAAAACCTTCAGATTTGGGACTTTGAATAGCAGGGAAAAATCGGGGTCGTTCCCCATACAATGAATACTGGCTCATTGACCCTGCAAGAGTAGGACCGATAAGCACCGGCCATTCTCTCATTGATTGCCACTTACCATATGCCCCACAGTTTGAAAACTGGATAGAGGACAGAGGAACAACAGTAAGTCAAGATCCAGAAAATAAAGAGATGACTTGAAGAAGATGAATCAACAAGGCACGAAAGCAAGCCCCACTTATATTGACACTGTTGAGAATGTTCATAAAGTATTGCAAACTCGTATGAGATACAGTAATTCTAGGTAAATTAACACTTTGTCTGCACAGTTCGTACACCAAATGATGTGAAAGAATGCAAGTAGCAATTAAATTACCGGATCATAGATAACACTCATCAAGAGTATCATATCACTTGGTAAATCAAGGTAAACCAGCTTCCAAAAAGGCAGATGACAGAAATTGCCAACAATTGCACATGAGAAACTTTTCACAGTTGCCTTACAAACAGATTATCTTTGATAGTCAGAAATTTTGACAAAACTGATCTTACTCTATTTTGATATTCTCTAATCAACGGAATTTTTCTGCAAAATTCAGTAGCACCACATTGGAAACTTCAATGAATTAATACAGGCGAAACAAACGAGCACGAGAATAGACCCAAAACATGGGCATTTTCATCCCCACTGACAACCCTCTCTATATTGACTGCAACCACAGCAGTCAACACGAAATCTTCCCTCCTGTGGATCATGGAAAACCCAGATACCTCAGTTAAGTACCTCAATACTAATTGCTCTCTTCCTAGATGATAAGTAACCATCTACTCATTTCTCCTTCTTAGCCAAGGACTCTCCTTATACTCACCGCCTGCAATAACAACAAAGCCTGCTCCAACCTGGAATCAAATGCAATGTATTGACGAGTTAATTTCAGCCTACCACAGGACTACATGGTTATTAAAGGACATGCAGGCTTCAGTTTGCACATGTGAGTGGCCCATGTGCATGCACGTGCGCATGTGTCAGAGAGAGCAAGAGAGAGAGAGAACCTGGCAATCTTTCAAAACAACACGTTCTTGAAGCTGTACGTTACTGCAAACTACAGACCCTTGTATCGAGCAACCATCTCCAATCGTAACATGGTTCATGACAATAGAATTAACAATCTGCATAGAGGAGAATAGGGAGAAGCAGAGGAAATTGTCTCAAAAACAATATTTCCCAAGAACTTCGTATATTTTGGGCAGATTTCAAATGAAGATAGAAAATAAGTTATAGAAAGATGGAAGACATTATTTCGGCCTTTTCTTAATCATTTCCTTAGCTTGATCTTACAATTCAAGTAAAATTACAATACCTTGACATTGGAACCTATCCGGCAGTGACGGCCTATAACAGATCGCTTTACGCTACATTTATCCCCCATTTGAGATCCTTCCCCAAGCATACAATGTGGTCCCACCTATCACAATAAAACCACTTTACAACACTCATACAGGAACTTGTAATATACATGAAACAATAGGTTTTTCAGCCAAAAATAGGCATCTCATAATCACCCTTGACCTATTAAAGGAAGTAGTAAAGTTCTATTTACATGGGCGATGCCAATAGGATGAATACGTTGAATTAAATTAACAACTCACAGTAGTTTTAGATCCCAACTCCGCTGAAGGATGGATAATATTGTTATGAGCAGAGAAAGAATAGCCTGACAGATGATTTACCTCTCCAATGACCTGAGACAATTTAAAATTTCGACTCAACAAGATGAAGTACATGATATTTCAAGTTGAAATTGGATAGGCAGAAAAAAAAGGAATAAAAAAAAAGACACTCACATCTCGATTGATGTCGCTAAATGCTTGGATGGAGTTCAAGCGGGCACAATACTTGCTTTTGCTGGCAATATATACACAACATTTATGCGTTCTTCGAGAAGAGGCAGAACCATATGAACCTAACTCATGGAGTTCATGGAAATTTGGCCTCGATGAATTAGACAGAATTTGTGACAGCAATACTTGGTTGTTCTGGGAAGCAACCTTTTCATTTGCATTCTCTTCGGGTTGCGGTGCACCATTAAATAATATTTCGGATTTCTAAGGTTCAGATAGGAAATGAATCAACTCTGGCCATATGAAATTATCAACCACTGATAACAATTCATCTAGGGACTTCAGAAACTAACCAGCTGGCTCCGCACGAGATAAGGCAATAAATCCTCCTTTAGGCTTTGAAATGTATCCTTCTGATCTAGAATCTCTTGCAGCACAGTCCTGGGAGGAAAAAAGAACCCAGGGAAGTTGAGGGAAAGGTGTCCACTTATTCAGACTCGCAAATTAAGAGGCAATAGATTATCCAACCTTTTGAAGGCATATAAATGAGCATCAATGAGATCAGCACGGATTTCCATCTGCATTAGAGAGAAGGATGACTAGTTGATGCCAATACTCCAAAGACATTAGGAATGTGATCTCGTTAGTTCTCATGCATAAATGCACCATGCTACAGTGGATGCTTAAGGCAGTGCAGAACCAGGGTAGACTGCTCTTTCCTCTTTCACAACATAATGAAGACATGCATGAGGGTATCACTGTCACCATATCAAGCAACAGGTTTCTAGGCATTATGCCACTAACCAGATTAACCATAGAAAAGTTCAAGAAACATTGACTACCTCCCCTACTGCACGAAGTATACTCTTCTGAATACGAAGACGTTCTCAAGTTCAGCACCTGCAATTAGCAAAAGAGGCTACCCTATGAAGTTTCTAAGTATGTAAGCAAATGTCTCCGCTATATCTCTAATTTGTTGTTACATTAAATAAATGCTGAACCTGTGGCAATGTATAATAGAACTGCTTTGAGCGGTCCAAGCCTATGAGGTGTAACGTCCCGCTTTCTTGGTTTTGTCCTTTACCCCAGAGGATCCTGAATCTGCAGGACCACTTACAGGAGCAGAGCAAAGCATTGCAGTTACCACAGCATTGTGTCGTCTATGTGCAGCTGCCACAGCTCCAGGAGGCACATCAGAAACAAGATCACCACTCACGACCTGCAGAAACATTTGCAACAGAATTGATTATTTATGTTGCATATGAGAATTTTAAACAGGTAACATGCTTTACCAAGATGTCTTTTGCAGTCAGATGATGTGCAATGGCTCGAAGGGCTCCAGCTGTCCCGATGTCCTCAGGTACGGCAGCGACCTGTAGTCAAATAGTATTCCCTAACTCTTTCATGAAGAAGATTATCACAAAGAATTGGTTTACTTGAAGCATAACTTAGATTAGAAAAGGGGAGCATAACAGGATTGCGTTATTGGCATGACACCAGCCGTCACAACTAATAGTATGTTGTCCGAGTGGCTGGATTCCACAAAACCACATTTATATAACTTGTCCTGCTAGAAGGCCTGAAGTAGACCAAATAATCAAAAGATCATGCTATTGCACAGTAATGTACCACAAGCTGCAAGATATTAATTGCTAAAATTAATTGAAGGGCAAAACCTGAAGTACATAAGACAGTTGCATTCTTCCAATTCCTAAACAAAATACTTTCCAAACTGAATGGTATAAGCCAGACATGCAAATTATAAAGAGAAATAAATAGGGATTTTAATCTAAATGGTTGAACTCTTCAAATCTGGGGATTTCTAAGTAATTTTAGACTGCCAGCTTGAGTCTGCATCATCAAACAGAACAATACTGGCACAAATCAATTCTCAGAACTTAACATTGTCAGTGCATCATAACTAGCTACGCTACTCTACTTTCAGTGGCCCCATCCTAGATGGAGTGCCATCAGCCAAATATATATCACTAGAACAGAGAAAATGAAGCAAAAACCTCAAAAGGGACAGCTATTAACTTCAAGAGTAAAATCAAGGAAAGTCAAAATCAGATGATCACAAGGCCATGCAGAAGTTTTCCCAGACTTTTAGAATGATTTGGTCTCGATTAGAGTTTCCACTCCCTTTCACCAGAAAAATGTTTTCAGAAAAAGTTTGTGCAGTAAATAACAGTACTCAGCTTAATCAGAGTGTAAATCATCAAGACACAAAATAACCAAGGATTATAATGCCCAGCTTTCAGGAAGAATTAGGAAACATAAAGCTGTTTTCAAGGACTCGAAATTGGAGATTGAAATTTCAATGGAAAATCTTGCAACTTTGAAATGCTCCAGAATCCATGTACTGTAACTTAAAACGGACTGGAAGCGGCCTATTTTCAGTTACTATCATGTGAGCGCAGTGTAAAAGCATTCGCAAAATTTTTCCAATATCTACAGTCCAATCTCCATGCATCAGACATACTTGAGGATTTTGCAAAGAGAGAATGATTCCAATATATCAAGATGCTTCAGGAACCTCTTTAACCTCCAAAAAACAGCATCAGCACTTAAACATTCTTTATGAAAAATGTCCAACTATGTCAATTAAATTAAGCTTTACATATCATAACATTGCGTCTCTTCTTCTGAAAGCTGTTTCAATGTTATTTCTCTCCTCCCCAGCTCAAATTGGCTAGTAATAAATAAAGGACAACTACCATGATTAGAACCACCCAATGCCATACTGCAGTGAACCACAGTCCCATACCTCAACATGCAGACGGTCCACATAAGCGCCCGATATCCAGCCTCCAACAAGGAAAGCCGCATCTTCTCCTCGACAACCTAAAACCACAACACGCACACAAGCTAGCATCGGTACCAGAAACAATCATGAAGTCCACATCACAGAAGGAACAAACTCATACACTTATACTTGAGTTAGATCATCTACTGCAATCCAATTACCCTTAGGAAGCACTGCACAAAAATCTGGCACAGCAAAATCAAAGCTAGTTTTTCTCTTTCCGAAAGAAGCACCAAAAAGCGCTCGCGAATGCGGACCACAACATGCTGGCAACCCCGATTAGGTCAAAGAAAGAGAACGAGCGGGAGACAGAACTCACGACGATGAGATCCTTGAGGTTACTTTGCTCCAGGAGCTCCAAGACGTAGGAGAGGACCGGGCGGTTGGCCACCGGAAGCAGCGCCTTCGGCACCTCCTGCAACGAATACGAACCGAGATGATGATTAAAAAAAAAAAAAAAAAACACGAAGAAGGATGAGAAAAACCTTCGAGAATCGTTCTCGAAGTAGAACGCATCGGTTCCTCGGAGAAAATCTCCGAACCGCGGGAAGGTGGAGGGAGCGACCTTAGAGACGAGAGGGACGAGTTTCTTCGAGAAGCCGCCGGCCAACACCACCACTTGGAAATCCATCGGCGGCGGCGGCGAATCGCAGGGCTCCGTCGGTCCGCTGATGCGGGCGAGAGAGAGAGAGAAAGGCTTTGAATTGAAGTGAATGATCCTTCTGCTCTTTTTCTCACTCTTTTTCCTTTTGATTTTGGAGCGTGAGGGAGAAAGACAGGTCTATTGTTTAGAATCAATATTATTATCTTGTTGGGGAAAGTAGAGCAGCTGGGGATGTAGCTCAAATGGTAGAGCGCTCGCTTTGCATGCGAGAGGTACAGGGTTCGATCCCCTGCATCTCCAAAAGCTTCACCTTTTCCTCGGATTTTGCTTCCTTTTTGTTACGTGCTTATGGGCATTATCCGATCGCCAATAGCAATCACTTTCGATCTCACTCGACAGAAGATCCATATAATTAGTTCCCGAGATGATGATTTCTGCCAATCTTTCTCGGGGTCATTGATGATGGTCCTCTCTTCAAGTTGCTCTCGATGCTAGCGATTCTTGTTTTAGCTAGTTCCCTCCCGGGGCCACGAATGACGGAGCACAATCCTATCGCATCGAAGCTATGATTCTCTTTCTTCTTAGTTTTGGTCTTGTCGTCGTCAGTATCGAAAAACTGCCTAGGAATCCATGGATATTGTGAAGTTGCTGTCCGTACTTGTCATCGGATCGTGTACTTCCAACTTGCTTTCCTTTAGACTAAAGGATATGCATATTGTGAAGTTTGCAACTTCGCTATTTGCACCTAAATTCTGTACTTTCGCCGATATACCTATGCGTCCAAAGTTTTCACATCCAGGCCCTGTCCTTAAATTGCTACAGTTTTTCGCTTCATCCGATCTTATCTATATCGATGTAATCACTTTCAACATATTGCACAGAAAAGGTCTGGCATGAGCTGGATATGGTCACCCAAAGCCTGAAATAGTCTCATAGGGGGGACAAATGCTCCACCATGTGCAATCAGATTCGTTACAAAGATTCCAAACGGCAGAAAAACAGGATACAGGAAAGTGGAATTAGAACCACCCAAAACGATGACAAACAATGGGGAAAGGAACACGATCCCACAAGACATACGGTGATCGAAAGCTCGTCAACTTATAATACAGTAGACAAAGCAAAGGGCAATGTAATTACACTCTACAAAAAGGTAAAGATTTGATCAGATTATCGGGTACCTATAGGTGCTCTGTCATCTGGTCCAGCGAGCATGATCTGGCAAGGGCAATTTGAAGAGTTACAGAAGAAATCAGGAAAAGAAGTAAGAAATAAATCAAGCGGTGTGGACTGGACAGCAGAAAACAGCATCATGGTCAAAGGCGTTGTGTTGCATGCATGTACAAGAAGAGCAGCTAGAAAAAGTTAGCAAGGACTTACATTACAGTCATAAGCAAATCTTCTGGCAAGCATTATGGCAGCATTCCTTTCTCTTTCCGATTCAAATGCTAATATAAAGGACACTCCTTGCTTAGCTTGCCAAAACAATGCCTGAGCTGCAGCATTGCCACCACCTCTAACCCCGCACAGCTAAAGAGACAGCGAAGGACATTATAAGTGGCGCCCAAGACACATGGGTTTTAAAAGAGAGAAGAGAAAACTAGCATGGCGTGGGGGGAGTAACATGTAACTGAACAAGCCACCAGATATATACTTTCAAAGAAATGCCACCGACAAAAAGATATGATTAGAGTAAGAATTTAGAAAGTTGTCAATCATAACATTCTTAAAAGTCAATAAATACGGCTGTTGAGTGCAACCGCAGCGAATCTCATAAGGCTGTACCTTTCCAAAGCCACAGTGAACATGTGGAAAAGCAACAGTCCCTCAAAGTAAGTGTCAGAATTTCAAGCTGATAATAACTCCTTGGACCACACAAGAATAATTACTGCAAAACAAAGAATAACTAGCCACACTGTTTTGATACCTGCATTGAGCTCGAATAATATTCTTTAGCTACGGTTGTCTTTTCTTTAGAAAGCTTCATTCTCATTCTCCCAATGTGAAGAACGTGAATAGATTCTAATGGATGTTCCACACCATTGGTCTGAGCAACCACCACCTGCAAATCAACAGCCACAAGGACCAACAGAGATGTCAATGGATGAGAATTTTACATGGGCACTGGTAGGCCTTTTCTGTGTACCTTCCCTAAATATATCTAGTTGAAGCTTCCAGACCAAAAATCAATTCGTTTCCATTTTCACATGACAAATTACTCTTCACATATGAAGACAAAACTAAACACAAACATCTGAACACAGCAAAAAGAAGAGAAAAAAGCTTAGTTAGAGTGATAAGGCTCGGAGATTTCAGATAAGTTGGAATTTTCAAACAAATAAATGTGAAAACTTCACATAGAAAAATAAAAAGTCATAAAAATTATTTATCCCGCATAAGATACAGGTTGTGGGGAGGGTACAGAGTACACCTCTAAATCGTAGAACCTAACCTGTACTCACAGGCATACCATACAAACTCTAACACCCACTTTCAAACCTATCCGATCAGGTCAATTTGGCAGGTTCCATAGGTTCTCGTGCACACCTCTAGTACTTAGGCAATGGCCTTCTGGGCTGGATCACAACTAATGTATCACTTCACAAGCCTCCTTCAACTAAATGTAGGATTTGAGATGTTACAAGCTTTTCACTTATAGCACTAGCATCACTTTGCATGCTCGATGAAACCCAGAACAAGACTAGGTGCCCGTACAGATTGAGAAGGCAGCTCTCACGTGTTGCTTTTTGTCATGAGTAGGTTCAAGAAATGATTCATGTGATGTAGAATTTTAACCTGCACGACCTTTAAACTATGTTTGGATAGGTTTTTTGGAGTAGGTGAGGAAATTTAAGGCGAAGAAAAATGGAAGCTTTGAAAAGAAAGGTGAGGGAATGGTTTCTTTGAGTGTTGTTTGGGAAGGGCAGAAAGTGAGGGTGAAGAAGATGTGACAAAAGTTGATCATGTGTTATTTAAAAATAAAGGAAAAGTACGAAAGAGAGAAAATAATGAGACACAACAACGAAAGCATTTTTTCACCCTTTCATATACTAGGGGATTTCACTTGGAAAAGAAAATGTTCCATACTAATGGATTCGGGTCCATAACCTACCGAAACAGAATTTGTAACTTGCCATCCTCTTGCCTAGCAGGCAAAGATTTACCTCTGTGGAAAGGATGATTCATTTGTATCAACTTAAGGGATTCCTTGGTTTGAGCCGAAGAAGCAATGTCACTTGATCATTATCAAACTGACTATAATGTCCAGATGAAAGAAAAGGCTCGGGCAGTTCGGGAATTTTGTTGAAAAGGCAAGGGTGAATTCGGAAAATGAGTTTTTAGCACACCGCTTTTCTAAGTTTTCTTCACAGTTGTTGAGAAAACACTTGCGGTGGGCCTAGAAGATTTTAAAGGCATTGAATTTCTACACCTGGTATTTCCATAGCCATTCCAATCAGACGAGTTTTCAAATCCTCAACCCAAATCTTTCCTTAGCTATTCGTCAACCCACTTTTCAATGCATCCAAACTCAGTTTTAGTTCCTATAATGACCTAACTTAATCTAAAGAGGCCAACCCCATCAGAAGAAGAAGAAGAGAAAGAGAAAAAAAAAACTTAAGTAGTGATCTTTTGGAGGAAAACTTTATTATACATCACTTGACAAGCCCTCTCACATAAGATGTGGAACTTAGCATGTAACAAGTATATTTGTCCAAGCTATGAATGCTTTCGCACGTTTCAGATTCCATTAGTTTGTAAACTTTGTTCAAAAGCAGTGTATAGGATAAGCACGGGATACCTTAAATTGTGTGTCATGTTTCCGCACAAGTGCCTCAACATAACTGCCCAAACCAGCGGCTGCATGGAAAAACCAAACAATGCAGAATGAACACAGGTGGCATAAAGCAATAAAGAAGCTGAAACCAAAACAGTGTCCTATATAGTAGGAAAGAAATAGAGAGAAGCCTAATCAGACCTGGGTCAATCGGACCAGTGGTTGTCAAGGCAATGCATTGGTCATCAAAAACAACATCAACTTGCAGTAGTCGCCCCACATCAAAGGGCTCTGGAGCATAGATAGGTTTGGTAGCTCCTAAAATAGTACCAAGTAGTGACACCAAATTCAAATAATGCTACCCAAAAGAAATGTTCTCTGAAAGGATAAGTAACATGGTTCCAGCGTACAGAGTCATCAGGATACATTCAACATAATCAAGGAACCGCAAAGAAACTTTTTTTTTTGCTTAAGACATCCATGATCATTACCTTTGACATAAGATGGAGCATATGTTGCACAAAATGTAATTATGTGGGAAAGCATCTAAATAGCACATGACATACAAGGTTAAAAAAATTAGGATCGACCATGTATCTCAAAGAAAATGCAGGTAAGTCTCCCTCTTCTCCATGCCATTTTAATTTCTTCTCACAACTCAGACAACAGAAGGGAAAAACACCATTAAGAAGTTATTCAATTCCATGACCATTACAATAAGAGATAGGGTCTCAACGTTTTGAAGTTTCACTATAACCAACCACATTGCATACATGTTATGTTTGACACCTAGAAAAGGATATTTGCAAAATTGATCATGTCCCACTACAAAAAGTAGTCCATGAGGAGGTGTTTCTTAAAGTTCACATCAAAATAGCCATTAGAGTCATTAAGCTGAAGCAAAGAGCTTGGGATAAACTTAACTACATGAACAAGCTGGCCACATGCTTTAGTCCTCTGCCTTATGAAGATGAGTTTCCAGTAAACCAGAGATAAAGCAAAATGACTATAATACCAGTTCAGGAAAAGGCAAGCGAATTTAGACTTTTACACAATAAATTCCTGCTACGTAAGCTAAAAACCATTAAGCATCAGCAGTAGCATTTCATATAGCAGTTTTTGAGTTCATGCTACAATTGAATCTCATGATATATGCATGTCAGAATGCAGGCATGCCTCCCTATATGCATGTCAGCCTAAAGATATACAGACATATACCTGATATAAGTTCCTTTCTGCCACCTTCACATGACATCCGGTGCCACTGAATTGTACATTCAGATAGTCCTGGAGCGCTGTCAGAGCATGGCACAATCTGCAGATAGGAACCCAGTGCTTCGGCTCCTTCTAACTCATATAGAAGCAAGCTCATCTCTCCCTTTCTCATCACTGAAAGCTGGATGAAGAGAGAAAGCAAAAGGAATAAAGGAAAAGGTAATTGATTACTTTACAAAAACAAGTTTACATTTCTATGGTGGCTCTACCCACGGGATAAATGTTTTATAAGTAAATTCCCACTGAATTTGGAAGTTGAGGAAAGAAGGAATTGTGATCGTTTCACATCAGATCTGCAAGAATAAGGTAAACATTGAAGGAACCTCTTTTTGAAGCTCAAGTGAACGCTTGGACTTCTCTGCAAGTTGATTCCTCAAAGCGTGCAACTCATATTCCATGTCCATGACCTATGTCACGAGATACATTCAATCACCATAAACATAAGGAAAAAAAAGAAGAAAAAGTAACTAAGAATAACTGAATCTGTAAAATACACCCAATCAAAGCAAAAGCAAGATCTCATCTTATATCATAAACAATCTAGTTGCGACTTGACAATCCTTGAAACTTTTCACATGTTTGTATATTAAACAGCAGGTATTTCCTTTGTACTTTTATGAAGAAATGAAGCATGCTCTCCTCCATATATTTGATATAATTGCATGGAGTGGCTCCACTTTTAATATTTTAGCTGCAGCTGCCACACTCTGGAAATTATAATGGGTTTAAATCTTTGACCTCTTAAGCACACGTATCTGGTTAATTTTCCTTTTTGGTCCCAGCTTGGCTATGTGATTACTATTAAAGAAATCTTGTCTTCTTCTCTCCTCAGAAATATAACTTATATTGCTTAACAGGTGACAATTGACCAGAAAGTTCAGATTGGAATTTTGCGTAAAGTTATAAGACTAAATTGGCAAAATTAAAACGTTTAGAATTAAATTCACATCCATACAACAGGTTTACGACTTATTGGGTAATTTTTGTATTTTTTACCCTTACTATCCAGGGAAAGTTATTCTTTATATATCACGACAACAAAAAACGTATCTTGAGGCAATTTATAGCTGTTGAGCTTGGGATACAGCCACTTTTCTTTTTGTTCTGGCTTGCTTATCACTCCCGATATTCCCCTTATCATGCATCAACTTAGTTTTGTTCTTACTTTTCCTTTTTTACTCTTAACTTTTTTTACTCTAACTTTGACTATTAAACACAGTGGTAAAATGGAAAATTCACTTAGAGAAATTTCCTCCTCACGATTGCACACTACCACCCAAGTTACCCATTCCTCTGGAACTCGTATAGGGTCATGAATCGTGAGTATTTGCATCTAAGGACCACCAAAACTGAAACAAACCTACTTTGCCGCAGCTGTAGCATGAATCTCTTAAATTGCAGAAACTACTAAAAAAGGGAGTAGGTATCTTGCCCACATGCATCAAGGAAAATAAATTATTTTTTTTTTAAGATGCTTATCAAGGCAACAAATGGGTGCAGTTCGAAAGGGCATCAAGCGGGCACATTTACCTTACTTCGCTGATGCAGCATAATGATCCGCCTGGCCTCTTGAACCTCTTTCATTAATCCTTCCAAGTCCTAAAAGATTGGAAAGAGTTTTGTTATCCGTTGTCAAAGGCTAACTTCGAACTGTTTAAAAAAGTGAGATATGCAATTAACAGCAGATTCCAAATGCCACTGGCCATTGTATCGTAATTCAAATTTCCAAGATACAAGCAACAAAATGCTCAACTTTGGGTAATCATGCAAAAAATATCATGGTGCCCAAAGAATTTTTAAAAGAATGGTAAGTCATCATCAGAAAACCAAACTAGACAAGAGATCAATTCCAACAGTACTGCTATCAGAGAACATGAAGACAGCAGGGCCTCCGTAACTCATACTTGTTTCCCTGATGCTCGAGATGTACGTTCATGCTCCTGAAGGGCCTCTTCTACCCTTCGAACAGCAGCTTTGGCACTCTCAATTTCAGCACGAGCAAAAGCCCTTTCTTCATCAACAAGTTTTTTGGCATCCTCCGAAGCCTAACATGGAAGCAACCGGTCAATAGCAGAAGGGAATTTGTGCAAAGTAAGTCCTATTCAAACAGATAATTTCCTTCTCGTCAATTTTGAGCTGCTGTCCACTTTTACAAAGAGTTCTTACACAACCAAGCAGCTTCTACTTAAAGCAATTTCATTACTCTGAGACTTGACGGTTCTAAATACACTGGGCCAAGTTCATGCAGTTCCCAGAAAATTAAGGGGGTAAAAGCAATTATGTCAAAAATGGATCTCCCATAGTTATTTGCTCATATTAAAACATGCTTGTCGTCAATTTCTTGCAGGGTATACTTATAGCAGTGTAGCACAAAACCTATACCCCAAGAAAAAAAAGCCCTTGTTTAGTATCATTTTTTAAGGAAATCTCATTTTGACAAACCCAATCCACCCTTTTGTCCTGCAAAATCAAACGATGCGATATAGCCTGTAGCCCCTATTACAACAAGATGCACAATGCACTGGCTAGAAAAGTCCCCTCAATTTGGTACTTTATACATCAAGCCTAAATATAAACCCTGTCAACGAAAAAAACATGTCTTGAACTTTCATTTAATACCCGTCACTCCTCTAAATATATACTCCATGTCTCATTAGACAATTTTAAATCAGCAATTTTCCATCACTTGTCATTTTGCCCTCAAACAGTTAAAACTGCAGTCAACCTCTACTACTACTGGGTACCATTATATGTAGCTAACTACATGATGGTATCATTCCAACATTCAAGCCAATGGCCCCTGAAAACTCTCAGATTGAGTGTTCATATTTTACCAGAGGTTGTTTATAATGTCTAAAGGATTCATAAAACAGAATTTGACTGGAAAATGTGTAACAGAGAGCCTGATATCTACAAAGAGAGCATCATGTGAAAACTCAAAAGCAAGTAGGATCCATCAACACTCGTTGACAGATGATACATAGATTGACAAACTTCCATCAGAAAGAAGTGCACCTGCTTGAGGAAATTTGCTAATTTTTTTACTTCAGCCTTCTCCTGGATTAACTCTCCTTCTCTTTGAGTCAACTGAGCAGCCAAAGACTCCACCTACAAGAAGCCAACTCCAATTACCTTTTTGGCATTGCAGCACCCACTTTATTAAAAATATTATACTGTGCTTTCCAAAATTACAATGGATTTAGTCATTCCTGCAGCTAACATATCCAACAAACAAAATCTACTGCTACAAAGGAAATTACAAGAAATGCACTCAAGAGCTAAAAAAGAAAAAAAATTACCAAGCAACTCAACGGTGTGCATTCTTTCCTGGTTAAACAAGGATACAATTATTAAAATACTCAACTATATTCTACAATTTTAATTTCCACCTGTACTTATATTTCTCTGTCATAATGGTGAGCTAATTGTGACCTGCTAGACTCAGAGAAGAGGCCGCATGGGAGCCTAAAACCACTCATGCAGAAAACTAAAAAAGTTGGTGCTACATCATATAGCCTGCAAAGTCTGATGAACTGTGTGCTTAATAAGTTCATGGGAGTCAACAAGTCAACTTCATATTGCTTTCTTGTTTCCAAGAAATGCATATATTTACAAAAGAAGAATGTTGGAGGATCATGCCATTAAAAGAGGGGAGGGAGGGAGGGAGGGGGAATGCAAAGGACATAGACAGAGACCTTACATATACAAGAGTGACTGTTTCAAAAGGAGAAAATGTAATATCAGGAACGGGCATGAATACTGACCATGGCAATTGCTTCTTCGACATCATCCTTGCTTCTACCTGTCACCCATCCTCGCAAGGATTCCAATCCATCTCTAAGCTTCTTCAAAAGAACATGTTTCTCCAAGGAAGCAGCCTCCCTGAGTCGAGCCTATTTACATGGATTCACTAATGACTTTGTTAGCATTAAAGGGCAAAGAAGAGCCCTGGTGAAGAATATTTGACGTCCAAGTTATATATTCACTGCATGACCGAAAGGTGAAAGTAATTGTTAACATCATATCTACTCTATTCAGCTACTTCCATCACCATACGAGCAGTGAAACAACCTGCTCATATCACCTCATTTGTGTAGGTACACCAAATCAAACAATTTCACAGAAAGTAACAAGCAAGATTTCCCTTTGTTTCCATAAGAAAGAAACGGCATGTTGCATTAACAGCACTATGGAGGGACGGTTACCACATGCACTGCTGATGAAAATCTGTAATCTCTATAAGCATTACTTGCAAAGAGAAATGTGTACATTTTAGTTTCAATTTAAGAACATAAGCAAGGATTGTATGAAAGCGAAAATCATTGTTTCAATGTAGAGTATATTGCACATTATTCTGGAAATGGATTGTAATATATCCTAAATTCATCAGTTTGAAGTACAATGGCAAACAAAAGGCGAAAATACTAAATCTGCTAAATCTACCTACCTCGTCAGATATTTTAGCTGCAGCAGCCAGCCCTTTCTCAAATTTACTAGCAAGATCACGCACTGACAGACGCTTTTGCTGTTCTAACAACTGAGCAGTCTCACGCGCAACGACTTCTTTCAGGGACAGAATATTCGCATCATCTCTTGCATCTATGATCTGATTGTTGGCTCCAATCTTATACTTTGGAAACCGAGTAGATGCAAATATCACGTCAGCAGACACAGCAGGGACCGGTCTTTGGATTGCGGTGCCAAATTCACGAGTTATCCTCGTCATGGTGGGGGGCAGATCAACCCGTCTGAAACAATAAGTAAGCTTCTAATATAAGGAAGCCAAAGAAATTGCTGAAAAGAAAAGGGCTTCTCAACCTACAAAGCAATGTGGGACAGGGGACACCAAACCTACTCAATTTCATTAGGTGAACAACAGCAAGCATTATGCAATTAACGACCCCAATACACAGTACGACTAGCAGAAAGAGGCCCAGTTGCCAAAACGGAGCTACCATTCCGTGCATTCTTCGAATTACTCACCAAAAGAAAAGCATTCCCACTAATATTAGCTGCAATGCCAATCGGTGCTGAAGCCAAAGCTTACCATATCCCAAAAATTCATAATAAAAAATAAAAAATAAATAAAAACTGAATATTTTCGTTTTCGAAGGTTTATTGTGGCTTAGTTTCCATATCCATGTACACCGAGCTTCCAATTCCCAAAATGGGAAAGATGGTTATTAACCATAACAGTTGAACGACGGAGATCAAGAACAAAATGCCGTGAGCCTAGCACGGCAATCGAACTCAAGTCTCGAACAGAGAACAAACAGACGAAGTCGAATCCAATGCTCGTTACAGTAACATCGAGAAGCAAGAGCCGAGAACAGGAGGTGTCGGACTTACAAATCTCGCGGGAACGAGCGAGTAACGAGCCGGGCTTGGACGTCGGGATGCTCGGATCAGGAGCGAATCGCCTCGAGCTCGACGATCCGGGAGCGGAATCGCATTGCGACGGCGAGTCGAGAGAGAAATCGGGAGAGGAACCAAGGGACGAACTGAGCAGGCGGGTGTTGTACGGAGTAGTTGCTCTGTTTCACTGCTTGCTTTTCGAAAAGGAAAATGATATGGGAGTAAAAAAAAAAAAAAAAGAAAAAAAAACCGCGTCCTATGTTTTAATGGAATTTTCGGACATAAAAATATATTGCGCCGCGGGCATTTTTAACGGTCAGGCCGGAATCTTGACCAATCCAGCGATGACAACGGGTTAATTGCATTTCGTCCCCCCGTATTTCCAGGATTTGTCGCGATCGACCTCGTAATCTAGTTCTATCTCGGCCAACTCCTGGAAATTTTTTTCTATGGGGGCAGGTTTGTTAGCATTTGCACAGAAGCGAAATTAGTAATATATTCAAAATTTTTAAAATTATGAAAAAGCATGTAAGAATCTACCATCAACTCTTCCGGAAAAAGTCAGAGTGCACTGACAGCAAAATTTAGATTAAGCAAAAAAAAAAAAAAATAGCAAAAACAAATCCAAATTGGGCTTGTGTTTCAATTCTAAATCCTAGCTCGATGGGCTTCAGCGTGTGACATTGCGTGGTGTAGTTTAGGGCTTATTTGTTAAGTAGTCAAATAGTGTGCAATTATATTGTTTTGTTCCTCGTAATAAAAAAATAACAGAAATCTATTTGATAACTTTTTTATTATCGAGAATGAATTTGTTCTTGGAAATAAATTTGGAATATAATCAAAAAGTAAAAAAAGAAAAACACTTTTTATTTCCGGAATAACTATAGAATCAAGTCCATTTTTTCTTTTTTTTTCCTCTTTTATTTTCTTTTTTTCCTCTTCTTCTTCCCCTTCTTCTTCGGCCGATCACAGACCTAGCCTTGCCAATGACCTCATCAGAGCATCACCAGCCCTTGACAAACCCAAACCTCCCTCGCTATTAGGTGAGCTTGGCCTCGCCCAGATCTAGCAAGGCCAAGCTCGCCTAGTTGCCAACAAGGCTCACTAGGCCATCACAAGGTCAACCTCGCCAAGGCTCACCCAAATCTAGTGAGGCTTAGCCTTGCCTTTAGCTTGGCTGGGCAAGGCCAAGGCAAGACCAAGCCTCACTCAATTGCCGGGAGGCTCGCCTTGCACGGGGCCAGCAATACTCCAACGAGATCGTTGACCAAAGAGCAAGAAGGAGAAAACAAAAAGAAAAAAAAAAGAAGAAGAATATAATAAAATTATTTAAAAAGTTAAAAGAAATTCTAAATTATAAAAGAATTTGTGATCTTACCAAATGCATCTCTATATCGATAATATAAATTTTGAACACTTACCAAATACCTTTAAATACTCAAAAACTCGTTTAAGGAACAAAATAAATAAATAAATAAATCATTTCTAAGTAGAAATTGTTTATGAAAGGAGAATGGTGACTAAAAAGGCTCTTAATAGCTAGTTTAATTCTCATTTCTCCTATGCAAGTTTGGATTAAATCAATTTTATTCCTATTTGAATTTGGAGTTATTAAAAGAAAATGCATGTGACTTTTGAATGCCTTCCATAAGAGAAATAGTATATGTTAATCATTTCAATCTTATCAGTGGCTCCAAATTAGAACATCTTATATAAAGTGACCGTGAGTTTCCTCACGTAGGTATTAGATATTAAACTCTGGGCAAAATTTGAGCCAAAAATCAATTTGTAGCGAATTGACTAGACAATTTAAATTATGGGGGTTAACTTAGACAGCTCCACGGAGGAGGCAATGTGCAATTTTCACCAATACAATGAACAATTTTTGATGATAATTCTTTTGCTATTCTACAATTCGATGTCCATGAACGAGGAAAGAAGCGAGCTTGATCGATTGTACCATTGCACCAGCATATTGGAACCTGGAGCGTATTTGTTTATATACATTAAAGATTCAATTACTAAAACTAATTCGGCCAAGTAAATTTGGAGGAAGAGTAGTTCAAAACAATAGAATTAGGAAAATAATGGGGGGAACAATCGTAATAGAGGAGGACAATAGCAACCTCGACAGAGGTCGTCATTCCCTGATTAAAAGACCTAGAGCTAAATAGATTGGAGGACCTCTCACTCGACCTGCAATGGCTTCTCATGTGCATGATAGTGAGAGTGGGGGAGAGACTCCACGAGGGCTTCTCATTTATTTGGAAAAATACTAAAAGCATGCCTCATTTTTTAAATTGTATAATAAAAACATAACTCTATTTCAAAATTATAAATTTGATACTGTTAGATCTAAATAGGTCATTAAAAGGCTAATGGGAGAAGAAATAAGCAAGAAATCCGTCCGGGAGTGAGAGACTTCGCAATATCACCTTTCATATTCCCACTCACCCAAAAAGAAAAGCTTGGGTGGGAATTAAGAGGCATATCGGTAATAAAGGTAAATCTCATGTCAATACTTTAATACTAGCCACTGTCCCTATGAAAGTATAATAGCTATCTACACCTGAGATGAAGTAGGGTGGCTTCAAAACCACTACAGAATGAGCTAAGCTTAGGCTCAAGTCTTTCAACCAACTACTCATTTTGGAAAAACACCAATGCCTCGTATTTTAAATTATATACGAAAAACATAACTCTATTTGAAATTATAAGTTTGATGCCTTTTGCTTAACTAACTGGAACGAAATGATCAAAATGCCCTCTCTTGTTTAAAAGCTCCTAGCCTCGCATCAGTCAAAACACCCGAGCTCTCGACCGGCACCCCCTTTACTGTCGCCCACGACCTTCACATACCGCACCCATCACCATAGCAGCTGCATTGCTTTCTATCTCCTCCAACCAGGGCCAAGTCAGTCTCTATCTCTCTCCCTTTCTTAGCAACTTCTCTCTCTCTCTCTCTTCCCTTTGCAGTCTCTTCCTTTCTCAAAGGTCGTGACGGCCAACGACGACCTCCAATGAGACCCCGAGGCATGATTCCAACGAGAGAGAGAGGAAGTGGAAAGGAGAACGGTGGGTACCGTGACAATTCTTTTGGGTGGAGTTTCCAAGACATAAAAGGGGGCTAAGCCAGTGGCCGAAGACATTGGTGGTGGGCGGAGGCAGTGTTTATGTTTTTTACTTTATTGGTTAGGTTTTGACCGTTGATACATGTGAAAAGAAATGAGTGGGGACATTTGCGAAGATCTTCTAAATAAGTGCACCATTTTGCTGAGTCGAGACACATAACTTACAGTTTTGAAAGTAAATATAAGTTATTGCCATTAATTAAAAATCTGAGCATCTTTTTTGACATTTTCCCTTGTTTTTGTTTTCCTTTTATTTTACCTTGATTTGGATTTCTTTTATTCGTTTTCCCTCGCTTAGCCCGTCTCCATCGGGACCGACCCAACTCATCAAATGTTGCGGGCTTTCGTAATGGATTCTCAGACACAAATTTTGGGGATCCCGAAGTCAAGACACGATCCACTTTTACTAATGGGCCATGACAGTTTCACATAAGCTCAGCCTGATTTCTCTATCGATTACATTGAATCAAGTCGTGAGCTCCGCATGTCGATGCATGAACAACGTAATGTCCTCCCCATACGGATTACCGAGGCGAACTCATGTATGCCATTCGATGTCACCAGGGCTGATATACGTATCAACTTGTCTATTTGGTCTTAGTAGAGATGGAAGAGAAAGGGATTAAGAGACATACCAAACCTTTCACTTTTTTACCCGGTGATTGACGTGATGATAAATAACACGTTGTACGCATTGATAAATATTCAAAAGAAAAGTATTTTCAGCTCATCATGAAATATAGAGTATACATCATATATTAGATGTCCAATAGGAGTATGCAAAAGAATTGGAAACTACTTGAGTTGCCTGAATCGAACTGGAACTACAGTTCCCATGGGGGCTGGTTGAGTTCTTAATTCAAATTTAGTAGAACAAGAGAGTACCAATTCAGTTCCCTATTTTAGGTGTGGAACCACGCGCCCATTAGACCAGTATATATATATTTTTAAAAAGAAATTTTATTTCAATTGCTTTATTATTTTGTAGTTTTTTCGACCAAATATTTATGTACATATATGTGTATTTATAATTATTGGACATTATGAATTAATTTTGTCTCTTATGTGTGTGATAGGATAAACCCCCTACTTTTCTTTTTTATTCTAATACTCCATTTACTTGCTTTCTCAACTAAAACAAAATAAACAAGTATAGAGGAAAGAGAGAACCAATTGGAGATGTCCATAAGAGCCTATGGCTTATTTTAATAGTATGAGTAGGTTTTTCCTAAACCATTTCCATGATTAAATTAAGTTAACATTGAAAAAAATATGAATAAGGCGATTAATATTTTAACTTTGTGAGGTTAGGACTTTAGCGTGAGTCTAATTCTCCACTTGTTTTCGGTGTCAAGAAACTTTGAGGCCGCACATGATAAAATTTTTGAAACAAATTGATTTCGGCGCCGTAAATCAATTTCTCAATTTCTATTCCCAGCCAAGTTTCGAAAGAAAGAAACCCGTTTGATAACGACTCAAAATTTATATTTAAAAAGTAAATCCGTTTGATAACAGAAAAAAATTTCTATTTCTATGAATCATGTTGTCCCCATCCTTTTACCTCACTCTTCTTGGTGCTTATGATGGTAATTTAATTTGATAAAAGTCGATAAATCACTTTAATTTATATTGGTAATTCGATAGAGTAGTTAGGAACTTCAAAACATTAGCAATTTATGTAAATAAAAGCTAGTAATTAGTATAAAAATGCTAATATGCAAACTATAAAAGATTTGGTATTTTCAAATGCTAATATGCAAATAGTGAATGTATTTATTCTCCTCATTCAAGATTCGGGTTTAAGTCACTACACTTTTTGCATTCTTTTGAGACCACAAAGTGATTTTATGTTAGGTACTAGTTGACATGGAGGGAGGCGCAATTTGCGAGCAATTCGAAATTAATAAAATGAAAGTTGTGCTAGAAATAGAAATTGATTAGATAACAACACAGGAAATTCTCAAATACAAAATAATAGTCGAAATAATACTAATACATTATAAAAGTTGAAAATACAATTTCATGGAATTTCCGGCATATTATTCCCTTGCCATTTTATTGGCAATGGTTTTCCTAAGCATATTTATTTGGTTTCCCTCCTCGGTCAACTGAATGTTTGCAAGCTCATCCTGCGTAGGTTCAGCCACGTACATCGGATCTCCATATAGGGAAAAGTTCTTATCCATCTTGTATTGATCGTGGATGTAATTATGGATGGCACAACATGCAATTACGATATGTGCTTGCTTTCGAAGTGCAAATGAGGGCATGTGCCTCAAAATGAAAAAGCGATTCTTCAATGCCCCAAATGATCTTTCAATGACATTCCTTAAAGAAGAATGGCTATAGCAATAATATCATCATAATTGCAACTTTAAAACATAAATAAACAAAATCTCAAATACATAAGTCATGAAATGAAATACATAAGTCATGCATGTTTCTTAAACAGAGTCTCAAAAAAAAAAATTCTATTTCTATTTCAGAAACAGAGAAGCTACAATTTCTAGCTTTTGATTTCTCCCCCAAAACAATTTCTGAAACAAAAATCTGTTTCAGAAATAGAGAAATCAATTTGCGTTAAACGGATTTTTGTTCCAAACATATTCCTAACGCAGAGAAACAGAGAAATCAAGAAACAGAAATTTTATCATGCGCAGCCTGAGAGGATCACTCAACAATTTTCGAATAAATTAAAATTTTAGCAAACAAGTATTATCTATTCATTCTACCTTGTAGTTTTCAATTCTTAATCAAAATGACTAGCTCGCAATTTGACTCGAATATTAGGCCAAATAAGTTTTGTAAAAATTAAGGACCGATTCCTTAAATCCACTCGCGAACCGAATCGGATCAGCGGTTCAATTCCTAGGTGGATCCATCGAATCAATGGCAGGCCTCAGTTTCAATTTTTTGGAACCAACACTTAGTAGATGGTTTTATGTTCTAAGGTGGGAACCATCCACCTGAACCATGACCATTCACCCGAACCATGCTTATACCTAATATCATGTAATAACCTATTTCTCATGGTTATCCTCATCCCTCCGATCATTACCAAGAGAGAAATTAACGGAAGCAGTAATTTGCTTAATGCTGGTGAGGACAAGCTCCATCATGAACCCCCAATTAAGGAAAGAGAAGCTCAATCACGGGCCTTGATACTCGATGGGCTTGGGCTAGGCCATTTCTTATAAGCTTCTGGAAGATTGATTTAGCATTTTTTTTAAATTATTTCTTTTCCTTTTAACAAACATATACTATTCTCAAAATTATTAGTTGCAAATTGAAATTCAATTTCTTTTATATTAGTAGTTGTTTTTCTTAACCAAATATTAGTATTTAAATTGAGAACCTTTTGCTTAGGTATCAAATATCTTTTTACCATGTTTGGAGGGGCTAGAAAAGATAGAGAGAGAGAGAGAGAGAGAGAGAGAGAATGGTGGTATTGCTAATAAGTCCAAATTTGTTTACGTAAGCCTAGAGAAGAGGTCGGCACAAAGGTTTAAAGCAATTGATTTCCGATCGCATAGGTATCTTGGAAAGGGACTCGCATTAACTTCGTTTTTTCAGCTCCTACCGTCATTCAATTTTAAAAAATTATGTTCGCAGTGATTTTTCCTTTATTAAACGCTGCCGGCAATTTTGAATTTTGAAAAGTTAGTAGCCGTAATTGAGTCTCTCGACATCTTATCTTGCAATCTACCCATGCCATGTGTACTTCGACAAATGGTAACAACAACAACATTGATGATAATGAAATCCCTATAGCGAGTGTCATTTCGAGTAATCATTTCTTAATTCAACTCCACATGCAATCCGATCTTCGCTAATTTAGATTGAGGAAGTTGTCCAAATGCTCAAAGTGGCACGAAGTATAATTTTTCTAAATTTCAAAAGCATCGACAACCCATTTCATTGGAGAGAGCAATAACTTTTCCGTACGTTAAAAGATTTTGCTAAACACGATTACCGTAATAGCTACTTTTTTCATTGTCCACACTTTAAGTTGGATGATCAAGTTTTGGATCACTTGCAGGATTTGATATGATGCGATGTGATAAGATAAGCAAATATCGTGTTTGGTGAATGATATCGCAATGCGAGGTCCGGTTGCTGGGATCTGCTACTATGCAGAGTTGGTGTCGTGAAATCGTGTGGAATGACAAGGTTCGTGTCCCTGTTTCGCCATGACACGTCCGGGATCCAAGAAAAGTAGAGTGGCAAAAAGGTGAATATGAAAGAAAAGCAATCCATTTGGGAATCTAAGCGGAGCAAGGACCAAAAGGCGGGGGGACAGAGAGTATCATGGGCTAGCGGTCAAAGACTCCATTATTGCAAGGTCAACAATTCCGACCGACCTTGTAATTGAAGATACACGAGACGCTCTTCACGCATAGTCAAATTACCTCCATCAGCATGCTGATTCTCATTCTTTATTGTTCAAATATACGAGAGGCGTCACACATGGCACAAAATTTATGATTTATTTGTTTGAAGAAAAATTATTATTCGACTTTTTGACGTTTAGATGACAAAAAATTAATTTCCATAGACTAAAAACAAAATTCTAAGATTTATGAGAAAAATTTCCTCCTCTGGTAAAATAAATATCCCTTTTCCCAAAGGATCTAAACCGGCAAATAAATGAATATTTATTTTTTATAGAAACTATTTTCATTTATCTTGAATTATTTTCCTTTGAAATTTACAGGCATAATATAATTTTGCACTTCAATGGAAGGGAACGCAGTTGCAGAGGCCTCAAATGGGTCGACATATGCTACTCTGCAGTGGGATGGAAATGATGACGGTAACGTAGGAGCCTTAGGATGGCGACACGTGTGCGGCTGAATCTGAGAAAACAAAGGAAAGAGATAAATCACACAGAAATGTCGTTTTCCAACGCTGTCTTTACAATCTTAGGCTGGACAGCAAATGGAGCATCTCGAATTCATGATCGAGACTTGCCTTTTTCCTCCAGCAGATTTTCACGTGAACTCATCTTCTTGGCAGCATCCTCGACCGTCCCGAGCAACAGAGCCTCGATCTCTCAGAAGCCGGCCCAATTTGCCCGGCCGGTTTCCCCCGGAGATCCTTCAATAGGATTGGTCGAAGTCATGAATTAAACTATCGACCACCAAGTCTTATGGCACTGGGCAAGCAAATAAATTCATTGGTAATCAAGCAAACTTACAAAAAATTGACTTCGTCTCAGCTGATTACTATGCATTTTATTAAATATGAATTGCTAGTAGTGGAATGTAAACAAGTGCGCAAAAAGGCATGTTAATAACTAGAAAAGTGGCGCTTATGATTCAATCCCGTGGTCAAATTTCAAAAGTTTTGAAGTTGAAGTTAGCGTTGGAGAAATTTCAGAATGAAATTGAGCGTTGTGTAAATGTCTTTAACACTTTTGGTGTGTCTTTCCTCATATCTTTTTATTAAAAACCATGAGAAGAAAAAAGAAAGTGGAAATGGTGGATGGAAATCCAGAAAAAAATAAAAAAGAATTGGGGATGCTAATCCCACTTAGCTGTCCATGTTAGTACTGTGTTCTTCACTTGCCTCGGTGAGCTCATGTGCTAATTTGAGCTGCCAATCTGTACTGTGCAGCAATTATTGAGCCCCCTGACGATACGACAGAAGCTAATGGATTCCGGAGCAGCTCGGGTCATCGGATTTTTTAAGTTTTCAATAAACCAATTCCGGCCAAGATCACTCCTCCTGGGCACTAGACAAAACCACAGACAAACTCACCCCGCAAGCCCTGCCAAATGACATTGATTTCCTTATTCCACCCAACACAACCCGGCCACGTCCTGCTCGCACCAAAGGCGGGTGGACCAGTGCTACCGTCCAATGAGGAAATTTCTTTTTCCAAACCCATCTCAACATCCCCCGTAATGATTCTTCCTTAAGATAAAGCAAGGGATCTCGTCACAATCCCACCGACCCCCCTTGCCGATTTATATAATCCGCTTCTGTCGCTCGGATCTGGCGCAGAAACCAGCTCTAGCACAGAGGCAATATGGCGTTTTCAGCATGAATTTCGAGTGTACAGAGAAACCCACACGATGTGTTTGCACATAATTGCAAGTATTTCCTCCTGAGTTTTAAGTGGCAAGTGAGAAGGACCACATGAACGAGCTCCGTTCTCTCTTTCATTAGTGGCGAGATCCTGCCTGGTGCTCGATGTTTTCTTGTTTAACGTATAGGCATCACGCACTGTGCAACCACGTGCCATGCAATTATCCGAGACGCTCGAAACCCTTTAAAAGAAATCCGCGGTCGTTGCACAGAGTTTCTGAGACGTGAACATGTTACAATGGAATTGGAGCTTCAGAATACTTGGCTCGTGAATTTTAGCTCCGCCTTTGGTAGCTTATCGGACTAAAGATCAAATTCATTTCCTATGCCTGATTTTTCCAGGGATATATGATTTATATTAGAGGAGTCCATTTGAGAATTTCGAAGGATATTTATTATGAGATGTCTTGTGAGATCTCTGGACATGTTGAGCTGAAACATGAACCTTGAAACTCTTTAAGGAGTACTGTGGTCCCAGAAACGGCCTAGTTGACAAAGAATAGCGTTTCCAAGGGCCGAGGTCTAAGCTTTTATCCTTGCTGTTGGGACCATGTACAACTCTTATCCATTCATGCCTTGATATCGATCACTCGTGCATCGAGGAAAAATGAACTCGATCATCCAAGATCGATTCAACAGGCTAATTGCATAGTACTAGCGAAAGAGTGCATTGGTTCACTTGGTTTTGGTTGAGCAATCACCAACAGAAGCACATCAAGACAAGCCACATTCATTCTACCCAGCAATTTAGACAAATAACATCCCACTCAACGACTTAGAAACATTATCGCCTTTTGAGTCAGATGATGCCACATGCTTGCAAAGTTGCGATCACAAAAGAAAGTGATATAGCTAGGTAAAAAGCAATTGTCAAATCTCGAGAATGGTCAATGTGTTATATTTCAACAGGAAATCTTTTACAAGCGTCGTTACATTGATGATAAATTCGCGCCCGATGATTACTTAGGCTTAGATAGAGACGTGTGTGACACACGTGTCGATCAAGGAGCCAAATCCATACATCGTTTAGGGACAAATCACTAAAAATAGTCTGTAATCCCAACACATATATGATTAGAACCTAAGAGATTTCAAATCTAACAATTTATATATCCGAAAGAATTCAGGAGTCAGTAAGTCGCTGTTTTCGAAACAGCCAATTCAATGAATCTTTCCGATTTTGTTATCATTTCACCTTCCCTCCCATCGAGCTCAACACCTCCCGATCCCAATCTGCGATGCGCCATGTGGTACCAATAAGCGAAAGGGACGCTTCAACGAAGAGCGAAATTTGGTTGGTCGAATTGAATGTAGGTGGGAAGGGCGAGGGTGAGATTTTACAAGGGAGGAGGGGGAGTGGTTGGCGGGTCACATGGCCGCATCGCTATCTCGTTGCGGCCCCCGCCCGTTCCAGCCCAGCTCTTCTCTTCCCACTTGCTCTGTCCTCTTGCGCTCATCCATCGTCTCGAGAAGCAAGAGAAAAATATCTCCCATGCGAATTTCCCAAAAAGAATGGATACCAAGAATGTTCATCATCTCATTGCTTGCGTACTTTTTGGTTTTTGGAGAATACTAAATACGCATTCGAGCTTTTTACCCACTTTGCCCCCTCGCGTTAACAATCGAAGATTTGTGATGCCAGGGCCAGGGCAGGGAATGTCGATAGGCATCTCCTCGAGCCTTGTCCCTTTCGTGCTGCCGCAATGCTAGATGGGGCTTTGATATGAACGTGACGATTCTCGGTGTAATTTATATGAGATCGATCAAGCTAGAAGTTTGATTATCTTTCATTCCTGGCAGAAGGATTTCCAACACGTACAAGAGATTCAAATTAGATCGGTCCGCGAGATTTAAAGGGTGTTGTCTAAAAGCGGCCTAAAATACTTTAAAAGGAAATGGAAAAAATAATATAAATGATTCTTAAATTTTGATCAAATATACAATATCGTTTTTTAACTTTTAATTTATTTAATATGAAAATTGAATTATTGGTATATGCTAATCTATTTTCTAAATTATATGAAAATATTTAATGTGATATTTGAACTTTTAATACATGTTCAATTTAATTTATAAAACTATATAAAAATATTTGATGTCGTCATTCCGTCAATTTAAGTTCGAGATAACATCGAACATTTTTATATAGATAAAATATTTTCAGATAATTTAAAGAATAGACTGATGCAATGAACGGGTCACATTAAGCAAATTTAAAAAATCATGGACGATATTACATATTGAACTAAAATTTATAGACTAAATTGAATAAATTAAATATTTATGGATGATATTGCACATTGCGCCAGGTTTAGGGACCATATTTATAATTATCCCTTAAAAAAATTGTCCCTAAAAAATCCAAATAGCCTCACATCAATTGCGCCAACGTTTGTTCGTCCGTTGAGCTATACTTGTTCTTGCCATAGGTAAGCTATACCTTTCCGAAATAAATTAATAAATTCTCTTACAAATCCGAGTCACGCACACCGTCAGGTCACAGTGGCAACATCGTCATTTCGGTCAAAGGTCACAAACGTCAAGCACAGCCGAACGTCCGAATATTTCAAAAAACCAAATAATGCGCCCACGCCCGGCCAAGCGCCCATCCGCACCGTCCAAGCCCCGCCATCGGACGGCATCCAGCGGTCCGCAACGGAAAGGGAGGGAAAGAGCCAGGGCCGTCCGATCTCACAGCCAAGCCTCCCCTCACCGTCTTCTCCCTCTCTTCAAACCCCCACTATAAAACGCCGTCGTTTCTCGCCATCGTCCTCCGCAACCTCTCAGTGCCCTTCCTCATCGCGCAACCCCGATCGGGCCTCGCTCCCCGTCGCTCGATCGCCGTCGCCTCGCTCGCGTTCCGGAATCTCCTCGCCGGTAAGTTCCGCCGACGCGCTTCTCGTTTTTCCGTCGCCGTTCGGTGCAGTTTGGTTCCGCTGGGGTTTTGAAAAGATGTGCGTCGAGTTCGATTACTGCGGTTTTGCTTCGCTATTTCTGGTCAGTGAGAGTGAAAATGAAGTGCTCGACAAGTGATGTTGATTGTTTTGAGCAAATTTCGTTTGTTCCGACGGTGCCGTTCGAGAATGTCACTGTTTCTGGCCTTTCCGTCGGTGAGAGAACGGCCCGGATCTGTTCGTTTTGGGTTCGATCAGATGATTTTCTGGTGTTCAGCGCCTCGTTTCGTCCGATTTCGTGCTGCATTTCTCGAGGAACTTGAGATCTGGGCTTTGAATAGGCGCCTCCATGCATGGTGGTGTGATGTTATGCTGAGATGATGAGGAGATCGTTCGCGGGCGAGACAGTGTCGGAATAGAGAGAAATCGCGAATGCTTACTCGGAGATTCCTTTCAGTCGATTCATTTGATTGTTCTTCTGAGGCTCGTTTGAATTGTCGGTTCAGAGTCGTTTTACTAGTTTCTCGGACCTGCTTGATTTATGTGCTGAAATCATGTGTTTGATTCATGCGAGGGTTTCTATTGCCCAATTATTGGTCTCATCCGTGGTCCTCTTGAGTTTTGAGGCATGTTTTCTCTTGATGTCCTACCAGATAAACGAAAATGAGAGAAATCTTGCACGTCCAAGGTGGACAATGTGGCAACCAGATTGGATCCAAGTTCTGGGAGGTTGTCTGTGATGAGCATGGCATCGACCCTACTGGACGCTACACTGGCACCTCTGATCTCCAGTTGGAGCGTGTCAATGTGTACTACAACGAGGCTTCATGCGGGCGCTTCGTACCCCGTGCTGTGCTCATGGATCTCGAGCCTGGTACTATGGACAGTGTCCGGACAGGTCCTTATGGCCAGATCTTCAGGCCAGACAACTTTGTGTTTGGGCAGTCTGGTGCTGGTAACAATTGGGCCAAGGGGCACTACACGGAGGGTGCAGAGCTCATTGATGCCGTTCTTGATGTTGTGAGGAAGGAAGCTGAGAATTGCGACTGTCTTCAAGGTACATCCATAGCTTTCTTCTTGATTTTAACTGCCAGCTTAGGCATTGTCTGTGCTGGATCTAATCTGCTTTCGGTAAATGCTATTATTGTAATGAACATGTGGAGCAGAGGCAGAGAGTTAAAGTTTTGTAACTAAACTTAGTTTTGCGAGGATGTGGCGTGTGCTGTTTGATTTATCCACTTTACTTGCAAAACTGTCTTACCGAGGATTTGTTTATTGTGCAGGGTTCCAAATCTGCCACTCGCTCGGTGGTGGAACTGGTTCTGGAATGGGAACCTTGTTGATTTCAAAGATCAGAGAAGAGTACCCTGACCGAATGATGCTCACTTTCTCAGTGTTTCCATCACCAAAGGTATCAGACACAGTGGTTGAGCCCTACAATGCCACCCTGTCTGTGCATCAGCTCGTGGAGAATGCTGATGAGTGCATGGTCTTGGACAATGAGGCTCTATATGACATTTGTTTCAGGACGCTCAAGCTGACGACTCCTAGCTGTGAGTATCATACTCATATAATTCAGTCTAGAAGCAGTGGATTCATCTTTTGACTGACTTCATTACCACTTTGCTATCTGATAATATTCTCGAGAGAGTCCATCAATCATCTTTTGACTGTCAAATGCCTTACAACTGTAATTAAACTTGGACAGTTGTGATCTCTGTTTGCTGTTATTCATTATTTGTCATTCGAGTCAATTGATGAATAATGGGGGCATAAGCTTATACGTGTGTACTCTATTGCAGTTGGCGATTTGAACCATCTGATTTCTGCTACCATGAGTGGGGTTACATGCTGCCTCAGGTTCCCTGGGCAACTGAACTCTGACCTCCGAAAGCTTGCAGTCAATCTCATCCCCTTCCCCCGTCTTCACTTCTTCATGGTTGGATTTGCCCCTCTCACTTCCCGTGGCTCTCAGCAGTATCGTGCTTTGACTGTCCCAGAGCTCACTCAACAGATGTGGGATGCAAAGAACATGATGTGTGCAGCAGACCCACGCCATGGTCGCTACCTCACAGCATCAGCCATGTTCAGAGGCAAGATGAGCACCAAGGAAGTCGATGAGCAGATGATCAATGTCCAGAACAAGAACTCCTCTTACTTTGTTGAGTGGATTCCGAACAATGTGAAATCTAGTGTCTGTGACATTCCTCCCAGGGGACTCTCCATGGCATCGACTTTCATTGGTAACTCGACCTCAATTCAGGAGATGTTCAGGAGGGTCAGCGAGCAATTCACGGCTATGTTCAGGAGGAAGGCTTTCTTGCATTGGTACACTGGCGAAGGCATGGACGAGATGGAGTTCACTGAAGCCGAGAGCAACATGAACGACCTTGTGTCAGAGTATCAGCAGTACCAGGATGCAACAGCCGATGAGGAACTCGAGTATGAGGATGAGGAGGATGCTGAGCAGGATATGTAAATGTGCTATCGAGAGGGGTAATACACCTTTGTTGCAGCAATTTATGGTGGTTGATGTCTAAGTACTTCATCCGGAGAGGGGGTCTGAAGAATGCCTTTTTTTTTTTCAGTTTAATCTCAGTATTTGGATATGGAAAAGTTACTTTTGTCACTGTTCATGCTTGCTTGCGGCTATTAATAGTATCATTTACTTCTCTTGAGTAGTGGCTCTTGACCACGGAGCGATGCATGATCTGTTCTTCGCTACTCATAGAAAGTGGTTTCTGATTCCAAGCAAGCGAACTCTCAGCTTCCAGTTCGAGAGGCTGTTCAAGAACTCCAGAACTCTGTTCCGCCAGATCAAATACGAGAACTCGATCCTCAGCTTGATGAAAATAACGACGATTCTTGAACCGCAATCAGATCTCGATTTTGGTATCTGTGAACTGAGTAGCTGGCTTGCATGTGCAACCGATAGCCATGATAGGTACATATGATTGCGATGCAATACGCTCCTCCGGTTTGAATTCGCCCAATGATTGCAGCACCGATCTCGAGTCAATTCGTCAGGGATAGGCATGGAAAATAAGTACAGCAACCATCGCCCCTTCTTTAAATTATTTGCTTTGAAATCTGGAGCCTCCAGCCGGGTCAGAATTCGAGGAAGCCGGTAAGTGAGAACATCTGGCTAGCTAACTTATGAAACCGATGAGATTTTTAATGTTTCCGGACAAAATTTCATTGGTGGGCCGTTTTACAGAATGTCACTCGCCTTGATATTTTGCATTTCGTAATTAAAGGAGAGCGGACGGCAATGGGCGGAGGAAAGGTCAAGTTCAACGTACGTTTGGCATCTCCACGTGAAATGGACCGAAAAAAGCTCCATGTAATTGGATCTCCACCCCACCCCACACTACCGACACCAACTTTTATGTCACTCTCCTCCGCACTGTTTTTTCTTCCTTCTTTATAGTAAAAGAATGGAGTGAGGCGACCTCCAGGGGCCCTAGCGGCCCTATACACGTTATCATAAAGATCCCATGTCATTAGAAATCTTTGATTTGAATGATAATAACTTTGCATATTCATGATTCGAGATTGATGAGCCCATCATCATAACTCCGTTGAAATATTAGCAATTGAAATATTTCTTAACTATTGGCATTCCACTCTCGCATAGGGGAAGGGAGAGATAGGAAGTTTGAATTCTCACATTCTCAGAGGGTTAAGATAAAAATGATTTTGTTTGAAGTGTTGATTTTGACCGTAAGGAAGTGGGGTAAAAATTTGAAAGTGAGAATTAGAGTAATAATATAATAAGATTGAAAAAAAATCTGTGTGTACGAGGCATACCATATTTAAACAACTCAATGCGTGTTGTTGAAAGGTTTTGCTTTTAACGTCTATGGAGTTCGTGATCCATTTTATCCTCTGGTTCAAGGCTCACTGTCGAGACCAGACCACCATAACCATCCTGCGCACCCGTTCAATGACCACTGATTTCACGGAATTCGATCGGCCCCACGAATATCAATCTCGTATAGTAGCCCCCGTATGACGCCTTGGTCCTTGATAAAAGACCCCAAAGTAATCAGCAAGCGCATGTGATGCCTCGTGTCGTGAACAGGGCGGTGTCCATTGCAAGTCGCACACCTGTCTGGACCCCTTTTTGCAATCTTATCTTTTAGTACGCACAAACATGCAAATGCAGAAGCCGAGATCAGCCATGTCTTCAGAACGAAACCTCAAACCCTCCCAAAAAGATTAGAAAAAGGAACCCGAATTTATACCCGCACTGAAATGCGTTCCGTCAGAGCTCACGTGGCTCGTTCATCGCCGGTGATCGTGATGGGAAATTGCTTGAAAGCGAGGGGATAATATTTACCATGCAATAATGGAGTAAGCTCGCTATAGAAGCAAAGCATCTCCCACGAACTTTCGCTCTTTTTCTTCTTTTCTGGGGTCTGTCTTTGCTTTTTTTCCCGGTGCAGAGGTTTTTACGGTTGAACTGCGTTTTGGGCGGGGTTTGCTTAAAAGATCTATTCCTTGCTTGATTCTCACTAAAATGGGTTTCTTCACTAGCTTTGATGGAACAAAATAGTAGCTGAACTTACGCAAATATGAATCATTGGGTAGGCTAATTCTCTTTAGCTGCTGGCCTTCCTTGAGTTTACGTGATTGCCGACATTATCTTTGCGCCAGTGCGGAAACATTCATGTGAGCATATAAAAGAGAGAAAAGGTACAACCGCAAGCAGAGTTACTTCTCTCACAGGGTTATCTCCTGAATTATCCCTGTTTTTAACTTGTGAAACCCCTCGTGATTTGGACAGGATAAAGCGTCCGGACAATAAGTCTCTAGTCTTATTCGGAAAAGAAATTGAAGTCCTCCCACATTAACCACCCCGACTCCATTGTAGGTACCACAGAGTTTTCGAAGCTAGCTCACGAATAAGGACACGCACGGACGAGACTGGTTTGGTAATTTAAGACGGCAGTGGGGTCATATTAGTCGCAAGAAAAGGCTGGAAACAACTCAACCTCCATGTCCACCCTCTCTCTCCTTTTCTTGTCCTGAAATCGACTGTTTACTCGAACATAACATTCAGCAACTGCGACTTCCTGTGCTCCACGGATCCCGAGAAACAATGGCACAGCGAAGGTACGGTTTTGGGCTGGTGACCTCTTTTTTCTGCATCTCCGGCTGTATTGCTCTCATTTCCCTCTCAGGATGTGCTGAGGCTTATCAGAATTACACCGTGGGCGGCTCCCTCGGTTGGTATGACAACCAAGAAAAGCCTGAGGTTGATTACCAGAAGTGGGCTTCTGCCAAGAACTTCAGTTTGGGAGATTTCCTCAGTAAGCTCTCTCACACCACAACAATCTCAAACATCATCTGCTTTCTCGTGGGGGGTTTTCTTGTTTGCTTTAAGTCACATTTGGCATTACTACACACTGCCGTTGGGGCTTGTTTGGCCTGTGAAACTATTGGAAACTGATTATGGTGCCACCGGAGTTGTTGCCTTTATTTGGAGTGAGTTTATTACAAGTGTTTGATCCCATCAGTTGTGATCGTGGCTCTGCAAATTAGACAATTTTTGTGATTTGTCAGGATCTGCTTGAACATCAGGCAAAGGGTCTGATTTTCACTGTTCACGCCGAAATGAATTCAGTAACTAGATCATGGTAGTTAAGTGATGAGCACCATCCTAATTGACCAAGTGCTGTTCCCTCGCTAATTTTAACTTTAAATATTGTATGATTGCACAGGAGTTATGTCTGAAGTGGATTTTTTTCTTTCTTTCTTATAATTGTTGAACCTTCTTGGGTTATGCAGTATTCAACACCGACACCAACCACTCGGTTGTGCAGACATACAACCTCACCACGTACAAGCTCTGTGACTATGAGGATGCCCGGGAAAAGGACACCATCCTATGGTCGTCCAGCGATCCTTCCAACACCGCCACTCACGCCGTCACTGTGCCCGTTCCGCTCGTAAAGGAGGGGCCGAATTATTTCTTCTCCAGCGATTACGACGGCGAGCAATGCCAGAACGGCCAACACTTCATGATCAATGTGACGCACGGGCAAGGCCTGCCTGAAAGTCTGAAGGACCCGTCGGACCAGTCGCCAGGTCCGGTCAGTCCTGATTCGGGGGATGACTCGGTACCCGACACTGTGGTTCCGTCCAGTTTCAACAATCCCCAAGAACAAAGCGCCGATGACGATGAGCCATCTGGGTCCGTTGCTCTAACAGCTTGGGGTGATAAGTTCTTGAATGGACTGCTCTTGATGGTTTTGGGGACTACATTGCAGACCCTGATGATTTGAGTTCTTCGTACTCTCTGATCTATCAATCATCCTCGTCTTTGTTTATTTTTTTATACAGATTTGTATTCAAAATGTTTACTTGATGCGCTATACAGTATTCTTGTAGAACATGGAGTGAAAATGATTCAACGATTGTCAGATATATAAAACATAAGCCTTTTTTTTTTTTTCTAGAAGACGAGCAGATCAGTCAATGATTGCAACTGCAATCTTTCGCAGAAATTTCAATACATTGCAAGAAATGTGAAGCGGACACGTATACATTAGTGCATAATGAATGGTGGACTGGTGCACATGGGGTGTTGTTCAGGGGTTTCAGTCATCTCTACATGATTTCTCATTTAAAGTAAGGTTTCCGGACGACATAGCTTTTGCTTACTGAACCGAACTGTAGTGAAGTGTTTTGATTCTGAATGAGATGCTGTGTCATATTTAACTCACAATTCATGAGGATGCACCTAACAAAAATGAGTATATATATATATAGCAGTTAATCAGTCCTCGTCACCCTTGTCCTGACCTTATTATATGAAAGAGACGCAATAATGATAATGTCAAAGAGAAATTTGCCAATACCAGCTGGTGATTAGTTGGCTGTTTGCACTGCGGATAGTCAATTCGTGCAGTGTAAAACATTCAGTCGATAGGTCTGCTTTCTTGACAAGGAAACGAGGTGAAACAACACTGCTCAGCTTATAAAAAAGAGCAGGGGTTTGATTTTGTTAGGAAAAGGTTCATCAATTGCCTGGGATTCATTACCTTTTCCCCTGTTGATGTTTGGTTTCTAGACAATGAAGAAATTTCTTCGGGCAAAAATTGTGGACGTTGCTGCACATACAGATAGTCAGCTTTGTACAGGTCAAGAAATTCATTGTTGCTAACATCAGACAGAATACACCAACAAGATTACATCAGCGGATGCCTTGGAAGCACTTATCTAGCAATTGAATAGATAAACTTTTCATTTGATAACGCAAAATTGTCAGTATAAGGGCTTGAATCTGTTTCAGCACGAGCTGAGCTTGTGACAATTGAAAGCGTGGCCGTCCGTTGGTAAAGTACCTATGAAGTTCACGAGGCCTTGTTGTTTGGTGATGTGATGCGTCTGTTGAAAACTCTTGCTTCTGATGAGAAGCATAGGCTAAATAAACACTAAGCATAATGAGGTAAACTTCGGTAGTTGATACCCTTTGGCAGCAAATTCCTGCCTCCAGGATCTGAGCACTGGGACATTTTCGTGACATCATGCGACAGAGACCGCTTCGCGCGCATCTTGCAAAACAGGGGCATGTAACGCACGCTCTGGTCCGTCACCTAAAGTTTGCCAAGAGTTTACCGACTTGTGCTGTGCTTTTTATCTTAAACACTGACCAGCATGATCAAGCCTCGTTAAGCTTCCCCGATTCGATTGCAAAGATCCTCGATCAAACGAGCATTTATGTTTTGCAGGGATTGATGGAAAGGCCTACTACGCGTCAGTTGTAGGAGCCAAGCGCCTTGAGAGCCTGATAAGACATGGTCCCACCCAACGGTGTCTGAACACTCGGCGCGACATCACACTCAAAGTGATAATGTTGCCAATCAGTCGCTGACAACGATGGCAAAAGAAAGATTTATGTAATGAGGATCAATAGCTTTCCATTGCAACGTAGACTCAAGTGTTCCTGAAAGCTCAGTCCAAATCAGTTCTAGCTAAGGTTTGAAGTCTCATGGATCATTTGAAAAAGAAAACGAAGTTGCAGAACAACAGCACTCCTTGACAGTAATTGTTCAATGCCTCCAGAGTAAAAGAAGAGCAGGCTAATCATGGAGTGTCCCCAAGATGTCTTCATCTCTATACAGATGATACCTGCATCATTGAAGATGTGGCTAAATGAGAAATCTAAAGCTAACACAAACAATAGCCTGAAGCAGGTATCGCAAAAACAGGAGAAAGAAGCATGAAGAAATCGTGAGCACGATTTCTTGCTCAAAAAGGCGAGCCAACGAAAATGTTGTACCCTGTGGTCGGTTGCCACAGGCTCAGTGTAGCAGCAAAGTATACTATGATTCTACCGCCGATATGAACCTTACAAATATGGACATGATATGACAAGTCAGGATTGGCAAAAATATGAAAGTCATCGTAGTGGCCAATCTTTAAGGGGGGGTTACCCATGGAACAGTATTCTATCAGCCTCCGCCATTTATTTCATTTGGAGTGGCAAGTGATTGATAAGGCACAATTCATGAGGGAGATCAAATAGAGCAAATGAAGAAACCAGTTGTTGCAGTATTAACAGAACAGAAGCAAAAGGCACGCTAACTTCATGACAGAGCAAAAGGCACGCTAACTGAACCAGTTGCAACCTGCAAGCACAAAGCCACGCAAGATTATGAACTTACTCTTTCTCACCAAGCTTTACTTCAGTTCCACCATATTCAGGCAAAAGCACCGTCTCTCCTTCCTTCACGCTAACAGGAATAATCTTCCCATCCTTATCCCGAGCTCCAGGACCCACTGCCATAACTTTTCCAGAATTCAGCTGCACCACGAGCATTGGGAAGAATAATGAGACCAACCAAGCATTAAAATGTTTGGACAACAAACAGCGTCATTAATCCTAACAGAGATACAAAAATCGGTTAAAAGACAATGCCGTAGATTGAGACATGTCAGGGTTTCGATCCATAAAATCTTCATTTTAGTGGTCTAGACAAAACTATGTATTGAATGGATATCCCCATATGTCTGCGCGCGCGCATGCGCGTGTGTATAGAGAGAGAGCACCTATCTTTACTCACTCTATTGAGAAAAGAAGATGAATTTTCTCAAAAAGAACAGAAGACCCTTGTTTTAGATGGGAACAATGAATGACTTTAATCCTACCGGAAGAATGGATGGCAGTAGAGGTAGAGCATCATGCTAACAGACCCACTATGTGCTCAAATGATATGGAAAATGTTCACTCAATGTCTTCCGACCTATTCAACTACTCACCGTGGATTAAGAACTCATACTTATTGACCAAACCACTATTATCGCTCACAATCTTAGAAAGAAAAGCCTCCTTTGATCCTTGCTAATGCCAAACCTTGTTCTAGCTAAAACTTGAGAAATCAGATTCCCCCATACTCGGAGAAATCTTCAGAAAAAGGACTATTCCCAATGTTACTACCGCCATTTCATTATAACAGCAAAGAAAAAGATGAGGGAGATTTTAAGCAAACTCGACTAATTGCAGAAACGATCCTTGAGCTCCTCACAGACGATAAAGTGGGGCGAAAAAGAAATGAAAAACAAATAACATTGCCGCAGAAGGCAAATCCGGCATAGCACGTAGAATAACCCATAAGGGAAAACAGAATCAGCAACGTCAAGAAGAACTCATGCACTCGGATGGGCATCGAAGAGAGGATAAAGCACTTATCAACTCAAGATGCAAACTTGCGCACGATTCATTCGACAATTAAGTTGCTTTCCACACACGAAATTACTCAACGAACTGGAAACAAAAGAATCCGCAATCACAAGGTTTAAGACTGCCACCGCAGCTCCGCAATGGCAACAGCAGGAACTAAAAGGACCACGCTACATAAATCACGAAAGAATCCGACATCCTACGACACGTTTCTCGTCCTCCAGCACGTCATCGAAATGGATTCTAGTTGATAACACCGTATCAAGAAAAATGAAGAAAAGGGAGGAACCTTGGTGGTCTTCTCAGGGAGCAAGATCCCGGTATTGGTCTTGGACGGAGGCACGATCTTCTCTATCAGAACGCGATTGAGAGTTGGAATCAGACGCTTCGCCATTGGGAGAGAGGAATCCGAAGAGCAGGAGCTAGAGAGAGGGGGAAGTGGGGAAGGGAGTGACTAGAAGTTTCTGCAACTAAGCTCCGGGTGAAGGGTTTGGGAAGGAGAAGGTAGGGTTTTACCGTTTTAGGAGGATTTATGGGCGCGTGCAAGTTCGAAAATGCCCCTGCGGTGTATACTCTTTTCTCGGTCACCGAAACTTGCATATTTTCGTCATTTACGGCATTTTTTTTTCCCCTTACGCACCGTGTTGAATGACGTAGAAAATTATTTTATTAGAAAAATCATTTGAAATAACTAATTAATGAAAAATATTTTCATAATTATTCATTTCCTGCAAATAAACACACATTTAATTTCCTGTTTGGTTATGGAAGAATTAGGTAGACGCACAAATAATCCCTAGGAAATTAAATGATGGACTCTTAAAATGCGCATGACAACGTTTTTGATTGGGAAATTTTTTTTTTTTTGAGAAATAATTTTTTTATATTTTTATTCCAAGAAACAATTTCTTAGTAAAATAAGGTATTTGGTAACTACATAAAATTTATACTCCGAAATAGAAAAATAATAGAAATGCGTTTGGTACGAAATAATTTCTTTTTTTGTATTTATTCGTTTTTATTCTTATTCACGGATCGCCGACCATCGACCGTCGCCGCTCGTCACCGCCCGCCGCCACCACCGCACGATCATCGGCCACCAACCGTCATCGCCGACCGCCATCGACCTCTGGAGACGGTGGGCGCCGGCGGTTGGCGGTGGCTCCGGACGGTTGGAGGTGGCTGTGGCAAAAGAGAGGAACAAAAGAAAAATAAAATAAAAATTATTTTATTTCTAGAAATTGTTTTCGGGAACAAGAAGTTACTTTTTTTTTGTTTCTTGTTTTTATTCTAAAACTGTTCTCGGGAATAAAAAATAGAGAAATTGTTAGGAACAAAAGTTTTACTAAACAGATTTCTTTTTTTTTTTTTTTGTTCGGGGAACAAAAAAACAAAAATTGGGAGAAATAAAAATGTTACCGTGCAGACCTTAATTGACCAAAGTTAGACCATTTCCAATTAAGTGGAAGATTTTGTGAGAAATCACTTCCTAATTACTTGACTTAGGAAGCCCTTCTTTGCAGGAACTCAACTGGTATAACTATTGAGACGGAAAATCTCATGACCATATAAAAGGTGAAGCTTCGTCCCTTGCGAAAAAACTCAGATGTTATTGTTGATGTCGCGCCTATTATATGATGAGTAGAGGTGGACCCATTTACCCATATTTTTCACAAATGGGTCGAATGTGGGTTATGAAATTATAATGGGCCATGACCCACATTCGACCCATTTTAAGTTCAGTTTTATATGGGTCGAAAATGGGTCACACGTTTTGACTTATTTTTAAAACCTAAAAAAACATGAAAATCCTCATCGACACAGCCCTTCGACCTTTGTCCTCGGTCGCTCGCCTCCGAGCCGCTTCCGCCACTCGCCGCCGTGGCTTGCCTCCACCGCTCCCTCGAAGGTTGCCGACGATTGGTGAGGCTCGAGACTCACTGGATCTAGCGAGGCTCGAGCTCACCAATGTCGGGCGGGGCCTTGGCCTCGCTGGATTGGCGAGATCGAGCCCTATCCGATGCTGCCGAGCTTAATCTCGCTTGTGGTTGGTCGCCGGCCGAAGAAGAAGAAATTTTTTTAAAAAAATTATTAAAAATTTAAAATTATATTTTAAATATAAAATAATTAAAAATTTTATTTTAAAAATAATTTAAAAAAAATTAAAAATTCGATTTTTTAAATTTTTTTAAAAAGAATTATAAAAATTTTCCATTAAATTTGTATTGCATAAAAATTGTTAAAAAATTTGTATTGCATAAAAATATTTTAACAATAAGTAGGTTTTAGCAATACAGGTCGGATCGGGTATGGGTCGGGTACAGGTCGGGTCAGATATGAGTAATTAGATTTACACTACAAGAATATGAGTTAAAACGGATTAAATGGGTCAAATATGGGTTGACCCATTGTTGACCTGACCCATACCCAACCTGATCCACCCATTTACCACCCCTAATGATGAGTGAAGTAGATTGTGAGTTGACCTCATATTATGTAACTTTGAAATAAGTCTTGAGACAATCATAAGCAATAATCAAAAAATGACCATATTATTGAGTCTACTCTTATTCTTTTTCTCTAAAATTACAGAGATGAAGTAAATAGTTTAACCCAAAAAATTCTCCCATGTTGTAAATTGCTATGATTTCAAAAGAATTTCTATGTTCGATGATGAAAGTAACATTTCGGCGGTCATAAGATGAAAACAAGTAAAGGGCTTTGTTGAAAAGAGTCCCTAGACATTTGCTAAGAAGCCATTTCAGAATAAAGTTGTAAACTCTCAGACTGTAATCAATAGTTTAAAAATCGAAATAATTCATATTACAAGTCTGTCGGGAGTCGGGAAACTCTTTAACAAGACTCAAAATAAAATGCAGATGGATAGCGACCGGACAATGCCCAGGACCTTGCACGCATTTTAAGGCCCAGCCATTTTCCTGTTGGGGTCAAACAAGGCCCAGTTTCTATAGCCCTCAGACGAAAATTTTAGAAGGTTTTAACTCTAACTTTCTCGATTTTGTACAATCGAATCATCCAGTTAATCGCTCTCACTGGATCGTCAGATTAATTAATCACATGGCGTTTTGATCATGGGAGAAATTGTCCCATGATGCTAAGATGGCATCAAATGAGCGTCGATTTACCGAAAACAAACTAGGAGAATTAGAAGAAAAAAACTAATCCTAATTTAGTTAAGACATGTAAACCAAGTACTTGATTGTACAAAATCAAGAAAAAAACATTACAGGGCCAAATGACCCGAATCAAAGATGATAGAGACTTGATTGCATGAGACAAATCCCAGGAGATTGAATCGCACGTACATGAAAGCTCAAAACTCAGGAGGAGTCAAATCTGCACTTCACCATTGCATGCCACACTATTTTTGGGTGCGAAAGTGTAGCATCAGCCAAGTGAGCACCAGATGGTGTAAATTGCTCAGCTGTCTGAGAGGAAGTTCTGCAGCACTAGTCCCAGCTTCAGATTCAGATGGAACAGGAACAGCCACAATTTCCCTGTTTATCTTTCTTTCTTCTGTTATTTTTGGCCTTTTCCCCTTTTCAATTTCAAATGCACGGCTCATGACTCGCATACATATTGGCATGCAGAGACGTAAATTTCGCAGCATAGATACACCATTTTCGAGTCTGCCTCTGTCACACACCTTCTTACCTGCAGCCTTGTGACCTTTGTTTGTCTGCCAGAACTTGCCCCCACTTCCCTCTCCCTCTCTCTCTCTCTCTCTCTCTCTCTCTCTCTCTCTCATGGAGGAACACACTTGCTAAATGAAAAATCAAGAAAATGAAAGCTATACCTTTTGATGGATAAATATCTAAATTCTGACAGGCAATAAGCAACAGTACCATCTATTAAATTGGACAACTTCAAATCACCCAAGACCGATAAGCTCGGTTCTTTCTTGCCTGAGCTGTATGAGATTTTTCACTGTTTCTTGTCTTTTTTGCTTTGTTTAGTTTGAAAGGAAGGCAACGAATCGATTCCACAGGAAAAGCTCAAACTGAATTGAACGCAGCTTTCAGCTTTCGAAAGCCCCAGAAGAAAATGACAGCTTAATTAACCCCCTTGGCCATTGATCCACAACCACCAAAAAGTGGAAAAAAAAAACAACCAAACCACTCATAACGAACACAACCCAGTTTACTCATTTACCCAACTACTCCATTTATGGCAGCTATTTTCACCAGTTCTTGATTCATCTTCTCTGTTCATACTTGACAAACTATCGCTATCCAAAACTGGAGGCCAAAACTTTTACATGAAATTCTGAATATATAGCTCAGGGCAAAACTATGGACAGTACATACTCAAACCTCAGATATCATTAACAGAGATAGTCAAGAAAATATATCTTAAAGAAAAAATCAAATTTCAAGAAGGAAACACCTTCAATTCATAGCTTGATGCAGCACAGAAGGCAAAAACTCTGCCTCAAGAGTTCATCTGTTATGTAAAGGATTTGGACCTGTGTAAACTCTTCTCTTTTCATCACCAAAAGGGCCATCGCCCTCTCCATATCTGGCTCCACCGAAGCTTGCATTATCTGGCATCACTGGACTCAACCCAGAAGGACTGGGCTTAGTCCTGAAGCTTGCAAATCTAGCAGAACCATCAACAGTAATGGAAGCTTCCAACAGCAACAACAACAAGAACAGCAGAGAGAAGCAAGCAAACTCCTTTCCCGAGCCCATCAACTTCAGGAGTGTGGCCTAATCCGTACATGGAATGTTGTCAGCCTCAAGATACTGAAAAGTGGGAACGAAGCAACTTTTGCATTTTCTTGGATCTGATCCCAAGAAGAAGCAAAGCAAAATCAGTGTTTTCCTTCGAGGGGTGATAACATGGGAAAGAGACCCCTTTTGGTTTCCCCCTTTTTGTGGGTTTCTGTATTTTGGTTTCTGGTGTTTCACCTTGGAGTTCGAGCTTCAGGGGGGCTGAAATGGAGGAGGGTCAATGAAGGGAAAGAGTCAACTTTTGCATAGGGCTTGGTGCCTGAAAGGAGATATAGTAAATGAGTTTGCAGGAGATGCTTGCTTTCTGATTTCAGAGCCCGTTTTCGACTTTGGGAAGCCTCTAAAAGCCAAGTGAGTGATGGTACTGTTGGGGTTAAAAGACAATTCTGTTTGTTTGTTTCTTTTTCTTTTTATGTCAAGACGTTGAACAAATGTGTGTGAGAGAGAGAGAGAGAGAGAGAGATTGATCTCATATCACTTTCCAGGTAGCAGATGCCATTTACTCATTCACTCCTGTCCCATAATTATGAATCATCTATACATGTAGAGTCTCCCAAGGCATGTATAGAAGTGAGGACATGCACACATTGATTAAAAAGAAAAAGAAATTTCTTAATCATCTTATCTTACTGTATTTTTGGATCAAATGAGACAGAATGTTAGCGGTTCTCTCTCCGTCTCTCCCCACTATCAGTCAGGGCAATATAATGGGTATTAGCATTTCAGAAGTTGTAGCAGCTCATTTTTCTTCGTTAATGAAGTAAAATAATACATTCACTTTTTTCTTTATGCTAGGCATCTTGACATTGATAAAAAGAGCTTCTTTTCGTGGTCAAAAGAGAAAAACAAATGCTCAAAATAGTCAAAATAGTAGGAGCTGATGGTGGGCCATGAGGAAGGGGGCGGTGAATATGCGGAGTATTCTTTTTTTTCTTAGGGCAAATGATGTTGTCTTCATTCGCAATGAAAAAAGAAAGTCTCAAGTGTATGAAAGTCATGGACAATTGATTTTTGCGCACTCCTCAGATGGCCCGGTGACTTGTTTAACAATGCAATAGAAAATCTTACTTTAAAGATCACCTCCTTTTCTTTACCTTTTCCTCTTTTGCCTTTTGCCCACTGATCATCTTTCAGTTTTCATCTTTCTTTTTTTTTCCGTCTAATTCTCTCTAACTTCACCGTCTCCTTTCCAAAAACTCAGAGATCTCAAAAGGAGCTTAATCTTGATTTGAAACCCACATGAACCCAAAATTATAACTTTGCCAGTTGTGTAGGCCACCACAAACCCAAACCCAGCAGATGAGTTCTTCACAAGCAAACAAGATTTCTTGCTTGATTCACTGTTTTCACACAAGGTCCGATATGATCATAGATGCACAGAAGACAAATAGAGGGATCATTAGATTCATGGGGTTTGCCATATATTTCTGGGCAAGAAAATTATAAATAGTGTGTATACACATCGAGACAGGGGTACCGAATCAAGATTCAGACACTCGCGAAAATTCACCTCACAGGAGAAAGAAAAATATCGCGAAATTTTGGCGTTCTCAAATGACGGTCCAAAAATACTCCAGGTTTCAGAGTCAATATTTGTTATTTGAGAGATTTTTGGTTTGTGGATCTTAGACATGATGATCTGACATCATACAACAAGCAGCTGACTTAGCAGGAAAATGCTCAGCACCCGTTGATGCCCATATACTGCATGCAGTGCTTTTAACATGTCTATTACGTTGATTTTTTTTTTTATCAGGAGTACAGCGTGATAATCCACCCTAAGAAAAAAAGAAAAGAAAGGAAACCCATATAAGCTTCCTTTTTCGTACAGGATATAGATGATACAGCAAAATTACAAAGAAACAGTGCCTTAGTGCTCCTATTCAACGACACAAACTTGAGCCCTCCAGCTTTTTCATAATGAGTCACAACAACTGATCCCCACAAAAGCGAGAGAGGGGTTTGGGGCAGATCAGTGAAACACATCTTGATGGATTTCATGAGTGCCCAAAATAGCTTTGACCGGGAGGGGAGGACACAGGTGAGATGAGACAATGTGGCTAATTGAGTACCCTGAGGCATCATTAGGGCAAAGAACATGCATCTTTGGTGGACTAGCAATTATCAGTCTCCTTTTTCACCACCTCTTTCCTTTCGCCTTTTTATTCTCTCTTTTTTGCTTAACTGGTCAAGGTCATGGTGCCACCCACTATCATTGGAAATTCAACTACTCCCATAAAACAATTTCAGGGGCTCCGTTGAAGTCTCAATGAGGTGATATTGTGACTGAGTTAATAAAATGAAGTTTAACAAATTTGAACGAGTCATGATGTTATCGCTATCAAGTTTTTGGCATGTTCTTTCGTCTCTGACTTCCTTACATTTCCATCGCCCAACTTGATATAATAAGTTTGCAACTTACTCTTATCTCTGGTTGAAGGTCACACATCCGGTTGCCGTTACAAATTATTTGAAATTGCAAGGACAGATCCAAGAAAATCAGCTTTGGGATATTTTTATCTCAGTTTCTGAGTTGAACAAAGAATTAGATTATGATGTTGAATCATCTATATCGACCATCATCGAAAAATACACTTTCCAGTTTCTTCTACACTTCTCTAGACGTGAGATAGTATACGATCCTGACCAGAATACATATATTAAATTATCTTGCTTTGGGCAAGAAAATGATATGGAAAAACATAGCACTTTAATTTCTTCATATCTTAGAGGCATCTGCTGTAGCACGGCATAAGGCAACGGCTGTCTTTGAACCAGATGGCCGGCACAAATGTTTGCTTATGAATTCTCCAGCCTTCATGAGCTTTGCAAGGTCCACATTGGTCTTCACGCCGAGCCCATTGAGCATGTAAACCACATCCTCTGTTGCAACGTTTCCTGTTGCTCCCTTCGCATAGGGACAACCGCCCAATCCCGCAACGGAGGAATCTACTGTGCTAATTCCCATCTGTCAAAGTTCAGCGCAAGAATTAGAAAACAAATATCATCTTGAGCACGAAGGTCTCTCGTGGGGCTAAGCAGCAAAAAACTCAGTAAGATATATCATTCCGAGGTAATATTCAACCAAAAAAATGACTGAATACTAATATGCTGGAACAGAGTGAAATTATGCATCAAGATGAGAGACTCTCCATTGTCCTCTTTTGAGAAACTTATTATAAGACTATGAAACCAGAATTATTCAATTGGACCCGCATTATCGAAAATGAGCTACAAAATGAAAAAAGAAATGAAAGAAAATGCTTAAGAAACCGCAGCAATCCAATTCAAGTGAAAGGCCATAAAATTACAGGAAGATCCATAACATATGTATACCAAGATGCTCCGGGTATCACATTCAAATAGAGAAGCGGTCTTCCAAATTTAGTGAAAGGCCATAAAATTACAGGAAGATCCAAATTCAAAGAAAGTTCGCTGGCAAGAAAACCACTCATGCAAAGACAGCTTCCATTTTCGGCATAGACGGAATGATAAACAGAATAAAGATAGACTGTAAGCCGCTTTGGGCATAATATATGCGTATTAGAAGATCAAAGGCAAGACAAAAGATGGTTTTTCAGCAACTTACTTGGAGGGATATCAAAATATTCGGGAGAGACTGCCCATAGGTGTCATGAAAGTGAACAGCAAGTTTGTCAGCTGGGACAACAGCCATTACAGCTTCAAGCATTGGAACAACAGTTCCTGAAACACACGTCGAAAGCAAGAAGATCAATGGAAAGTTGAAATCATGTGGACAACTGCTTTAGACTAAAAGAATGTGAATAAAGGAAACTCCCTTTAATTTAAAAAATAGCAAAGATTAGTAATAGCAAAGATCAAAGAGCTTCACAAACTGTCATGTTCTCCAGAAATTGGATGTTACTTGGGATAACTTTAAGGCATTTAATCAACTGAACAAGTGTCCTCAACAAACATAGCATCTTAATCACTAAACGAATTTTGAATATTCACCGAGTAAAAAGATAGAATGATGTGCTTTCATCGAGCAGAGCAATGAAGGTAAGACAAATGGAAGTGAATAGTCGAAGGTTTTCAATACATGCCAAGAACACCGAATCATCACACTTTCATCTTCATCCAATGTGCTTGTTGGAAAAGTACATCTTTGTTGATTACTGGACATAACTAAAACTGATGACTCTCTAACATCTCTAAAAGCTTTCTATCGAGATAAAACCCAGAGACTTTACTTAAATGCATCATGTCACGAAAAGAAGTATATCCTAGGCAAAACTTTCTGGAGCTAAATAATGAGGACAAGCACTTGTCGCTTCTGAAAATTACCAGGAGTACCAACCCCAATTGTATCTCCAAGGGAAATTTCGAAGCAGCCCATGTCATGTAGCTCTCTTGCCACATAAGCAACTTTTGAAGGTGCAATTGCTCCTTCTACTGGACATCCAATGGCACACGAGACATACCTACAGATTTTCAAAAAGCTCATTCAATTGAACAGCCAAAGCCTGATGAAGTGAACTGCTGCAACATGTCATTGTAGATAAAAGGAAACGATACAATCACTCAAACAAACACCCAAGTAGGGATTGAAATCAGCCCTGAAAAAATAAGTCTCACACCTAGTAACAGGTTTTTAGGACAATATCAAGAAAACAAGGTTTAAGGACAAAATCTAGAAAATTATTTCCACCACTTCTCCCCTTTGTATTAATAATGCAGCCGAAAACATTGTCAATTTCCAGCATCCTCCTTCCTGCACAACTGGAGTAAGTAGAAAACCAAAGCATTCCAAGAAGGGAATCACCAAAAGTCCTAACGAAGGGATTTGCTCTTATTATCATCTAACCGACATAATTCACAGACAGCAAAATTTTCTTTGGTACACCAATTTTGTTACCAGAGTTTAGACTCTAGCAATCATATAAAGCTTCGTAAGGTTGTATCTAGTTTCAATAGAATAAAAGAGACACAAGCATACTGGTAGGGAACTGCTCACAACATCACAGTTTTAATATAATAAAAGTCAATACTCTGGAGATCTGCAGATTGTGCTGTGTGGCTTCTCACACACGCACACACATGAGAGAGAGCACTTACCCACGGACAGGGATTGAGAGCGCTTTAGCAGCTTGAGCAACAGCACGGTAACGTGCAAGACTCTCTTCAATGCTACAATTAATGTTTGACTTTGAAAAGGACTCGGAAGCAGATGCAAACACTGCTACTTCCTTAGCACCAGCTGCTACAGCTGCTTGAAATCCCTGAAAAAGATGTGCCAATTTATATAGGACAAATATCCATGATACATCTTTTAATTCAAGTAGCATAATGTTAAATAATTTCTTGATTCAGCCCATGACTACCTACTTTCATATTAGGGGTCAGAACAGGCAATCTGGCATCCTCCAAATCGTGTACTGCTTCCATTACATCCTTTGCATCCGCCAGCTGAAACCAAGTTCACAGATTAGACAAATATAAATAGGCTTTCAGGAAGATGCGTAAGAAAGCTTCACAGAATTGAAAATCAATGAGCTCTAAACATTTTGACTGATCTTCATTCCAAATATGTAGGATCATAGGTACGCATCACTGCTTAATGGAGTTTATGAACTAACAGGCAACTAGAACTACAGATAATATTGCAGTAATTCCTGTATTGTGGACATTGAGGCTCTCAACAAGGAATGCTTTGAAATTATGGCATCACTTGGAATCGAGAAGCCCACTAACCTGGGGAACCCATTTAGGTGATACAAAGCTTGTGGCTTCAACCACAGGCAACCCACAAGACACTAATCTCCGTATCAATTCCACCTTAATTGCGGTAGGCACCGTATTTTTCTCATTCTGTAATCCATCCCTTGGACCTACTTCCACAATCTTCACAAACTTCGGAATACCTGTCAAAAACTGATTAAGCACGACAATGTTCAGATGACCAACACCTGACAATAGAAAGAAAGATTCTCTCGAACTTAGATGCTAAAAAAAATTATAAGCATGTGGGTGGCCAGTAGGTCACCTTGTTCGACGTGGTGCGCATGCTTTTTTCATCACACTTGGATCTATACTGATGGTCTGGGAAGTACCAGGAAGTACATGTACTGCCAGCCACCAAGTCCTTCCTGCCTCCATTTGAAGATCGAGCGTAGGAGTCATTTTTGGACCCATTTCGGGTATGTCTTGTCCATGGGAATGAGTCTTCTGTAAACTCGTCATAATCATTGCTGAATGGAAGAATAAGAAGTCAGCTTTCAATATCAGCTACCTATTTTATAAAGAATGACTATCCCAAATTTCGATAGGATTTTCTTCCCAAATTTCCCAAATAGAAGGTGTTTTTTCTTCCTTCATGATTGATACTCCCAAGCCATTAGAATCAAGCTCCCATAATCTAGCATGAACTATTTTAGGCACCTTAGATGTTACCTAAAATACAGGAATGCACTTCTCACTCTTAACTACAGAAAAGAGGACTTGTGGGTCGCCCATTGCTCATGATCTAATTTTTGTTAAGCCGTCACCAAAGGAAAAGGAAAAGATGTTACAAACCCTTCAAATACAAGCATGTCATTTCCTAAGTCCATTAATAAATTCCGGGTTAAATCCTATCAGAAGAAACAGAGAAGACAGCTTAAGCTTGTTGGTCATCTTCAGCAATTCAAAAGAATACCTGCAACTGTTTGATGAGCTACAATCCCTTCCTTCAATCCAGCAACTCCCCATTCCCATATCATCCATTCTTGGTCGACATGCACCGGATGAGAACCTCTGAATCCTATCAATAGTACTCATGCTGGGCAACTTGTCAAGACCAAGTGGTTCCTCCAAACTCGACATTGTGAAAACGGGTACACAAGTAATTGGAAATCCTGCATAATGATTACAAGTATCAGATTCATCTGAACCATTAGAATACCAGATTCTAGTTCACGTATATTACAGTACATGTTGTTCAGCTTACCAAGATAACAGAGTCGGACAACACAAATATCGGCTACTCAATACATTTAGCGCACATCTAAAAAGGACCACATTATGCTTCTCTTTAATATCATTTTAGCTCCCTCCAGTTACCATCTTTTGTTCTGATAAGCAGCTTTCAAACTTCCGTGCAGTGTAAGCATCAAAACTCGTGACCAATATGTCGTTGAATCTAAGCCACCCCCAGAGGATTAATGCTCACAGATCAAAGTACAGATACCTTCTGGTGGGACGGCATTGATGCGAAACATAAACTCCTCGACCAATAATGAGGCAAACAATTTTTGCATAGACGGTGTTCAGAAATTTCTTTGGTAAAAGATAGGTTCGTGCTTCCTCCGTAAATTCAGCAATTTATTGAGACATGACTGCAGGTGACTTGATAGAAAATGAACAAGAGCATCTGAAAACAGCTACACATCATTCACTGATGCCACTTTTGAACTACAACAGATCACACATTACTCCGAAGTCGCAAGGTTTCGTCAAAAAGAACAACAAAACCAGCCAAATTGGACTGATCTAAGAGCATTGTCTTTCACTCATTACTCTAGCTTCCTAGCGTGGATCACAAAGCCCCAACTGGCAATTGGCTCTCATATTAGCATCTGCTTCTTCGCTTTCTCATCAACCAACAGAGCAAGTAAAAAGTTCACAGAAAACAAACTAAAGAGAACTCAAATCAAAAGCAGAGAAGACCAAGAAAAGTACCAAATCGAAACGAGGCAAAGCAAGGGTTTCTGTTGGATATGTAGAAACCCCAGAAGAAAAAGATCGAATTTTTCTGGGAACCCAATCAAGTGGACAGCCAAATAGGAAAGAAAAGGTCCTAAGTTTTTGATTGGGCGTGGTGTTAGATGGAAGAAGAAGAAGAAGATGGAGAAGAGAAGGTCAAGAAACGTGACGGAGTCGTTCAAAAAGCCTTTTTGTTCGTGTTTGGTGGAAGATGTTAATCTGGGAATTGCCTTTCTAGACCTTCTTTGTTTTTATTTTTCCCTTTAGAGAGAGAATTAATTCTTGAGTGTGGGCGTTGAGAGAGAGAGAGAGAGAAGGTAGAGAGACAGACATGAATTGAATCGCCCCGAAACAGAGAAGGTGGGAAAGATGGTGGGAGAAGGGTGGTAGGTAGTTTTCAGTTGGAAGTTAAACTCTCTCCGCAATCTTTTTTTATTTTATTTATTTTTATTAATGAAGTTGGCTCTCTTTCTCTGTCCACATTCTTTTTTTAATTCTTTAATTAATTCATTGATATTTCTTGACTTCCTCTCCACTTCCGTTGCACGCGCGGGAGCAATTTCTTTTTCAATTTTTGGTGTTACAAATTTGTTCGACCAGTCCTATTCTGGAGCCAGTTTAAGAAAAGGCTAAAACTTTATTGTTTGCATTTTGTAAAAGAAGGTCGTAGGAGTATTTGTAAAGTGATATATTAAGAAAACTTTAAAGGTTACAATACATTAATCATTCTCGTGTTGTACAGAATCAATATCTTGAAAATTAAATTATCTAAAATAATGTAGAATGAAATCAGCTGGTATGAGCAAACTCCTTTCAAGCTTTGTCATAAACTCGTAGGTCTGCCATGGGAGGCAACTGTCACTAGCTAGAGTTGGAGGTTGGTGACGGTTAGACATTATAGGGGGCTAGGACTAACAGTGGCTGATCAGTGATGGGATATGAGAGAGACAATGGAGGAGAGAGAAGTGCATGTTAGGTTTTTTGGAATGGCGATCTGGGAAAAAAAAGTACAATTTGTATAAATAAGTGGGGTCGTAAGGATGTAAATAAATATGAAAAATGACAAAACTCAAATACAAGTTACAAGAAAGTGTGGATGGGCATTTAATATGTGAGTGTGAAGTTTAGTAAATTTTTAGTGATCATCCTCCATTTTAGTGTCGATTTTAGACTTGCAAATAGAATCGCCGAAGGCTCCGGTCAATTATTTAAATCGAATTTTGAACTCAATCACAAAAGTTCACGCCAAATTTTTTTAAAAAAAAAAAAGTAGATGAAATAACTCAAATTACTACTGAAGGTTCTTTCTTTAAGTGCATGTTAAAAAAACGCTCGAAAAATAGAATGAGAAGCTCATCCTTTCGACAACGTGCGACGACGTAACTCATGAATTGCGGAGATTGACCACATGTTTTTATTTTCCAGATGTCAGGAAAAAGGAAAAGGCGATTTCATCAAGCCGGTTCGTTAAATTAGTTGAGGAGAATTACTTCTGGTTGAATTCCGTTGACCACGACCAAAATAGGTTCATGTAGATAGCGATCCTAGGACAGAATCTTCCAGGATCCCAATGCCCCCCTAATTTTGGAGTTCTCTGATTCTAGATGCACTAAGTTTCACGCCGGCCATGTCGCTCTGACTAGGTGGACTAGACTGGTAGGTCTTTCTCTTTCTAGTTTTTATCGAACCTACCGCTGCAAGCCACTATTTTCTTTTCTTACTTAAAAAGGAGTCTGAAAATTTCTTGCATTTATTTTGTGGTTCTTTTTAGACAATCCCTTTTTTATTATTTTTTAAAAAGTTTTTTGTGGTTCTTTTTAGACACGCCGAATGAATATCCTATGATGTTCGGCGCTACATTAGGGAGAGCCACACGAATGTAGAGTCCAAGTGGACCCTTTATTTGAAGGGGCTCGCGATGGGCGTGGAAGAAGCCGTCCTACCACGAATGGCTCTAGAAGTTGCCGCGTCCGGAAGACAGCGACGTGGATGCAGAAGGCGACGAGCGTCTTCCAATCAGAAGGCGACAGGTGCGCGAACGGCCCCGCCTCTCCCGGCGTGGCCGGCCTCGGCGGGGCCTCTTCGACGGGACTCGGTTCCCAACCACCGCACGAGTTTCTCCTGGCTTCTTCTGTGGACAATCCTCACGGTTTTATCGTGTTTTATTCCATTTCATGGAGGTTTCGCTCCAGCCGATAGGTGATTAAAGATTTGGTGAACCGTCGGAATGAGTAATGATATGCTCTCGGAAAAATGCGGGCGGTAAGCAAGCCGTCAGTCTCGCGCGAATTCGGGCCATCTCTTTCGGCAGACTGAATCGTTTTCCATATTGAAATTCCGTGACACTGGTCGAATGAAGGGATTTCGAGGTGACTTTACCGAGAAATGGACCTGTTTCTATAGACTAAAAGAGACGTGACCAACGCCACTCGTTGTTCCGTCTCACATCAGATGCACGCCTCACAAAATGGGAGAGTTCGTTCCTGATCACCTACCAACTTCTGGACCTTGTAAAAGCGTGTAACGTGGGCCAAATCATTCATGCGGAGCTGTCTCGAACGATACGTCCAAGTTACAGAAAAAAATTGTGGTAGTCGGCATCACCGATGCAAAGAGCGAGAGGGGGTTACAGCTACACGTCCGCGGTCGACACCCACGCGAACATCATTCGGGAATGTCTGTGCCAAGTGGGTGGCTGCTGTGGAGTTTTGGAGTCGGTTGTACATGTTTGCTACGACCACGAAAAACCCATGAATCTGGAGATGGGCTTGAGTTGTTCACCGACTCAACAGCCCATTGACCTCCAATTCAATGATCTAATCCACCTGTCCCATATAAGGGTGAGCATGGTTCCCAGAAATCTGAAAATTTGAAACCTAAACTAAATTTGTGTTTTTTTTATTCTATGTCTTCGAGCGATCTTATTGCATTTCATGACATTCAATAATAAATATATAGCTGAAAATCACTAATCTGAACTTTCATTTCCAATGTTATTCATAATCAATAACTTTATTAATATTTCATAATCTCCATGTGTCTAAATATTAGTAACCAATGGATTGTAACCAATAGTGATCATTCAAAATGATAATTCATTATAATCATTTAATAAATAGTATAAGTGAAACCTTGATAAATCCTGAAACAGACCTTAAAAACCTATGACGAGTACATTATAGGTTCCTACACAGTAATTTTCAAGTTCAAAAATTAGAGAACCTATTCTAATGGGTAGATTTCAAGTTCCACTTGGACAAAACCTAGGACCGCTCACCTCTGATCCCGAACATCAGCTCTCCTACTTGTGCATGAGCCACGAACTGAAAGCCTCAAGCAGCTTCTCTACCTCCTCAAATGACATATTTACATCGTTGGCTTGGTATAAATGCGAACACGTCCTGGAACAATTGCTATGGTGATCTAAATACTCCAAGATCTAAGAACAACTAGAGAAGCGATGTGTTCAACTGGCTTTCTGGAATTGACCTTTGTCTAGTCTTTCGCCTCCCGATGAAGTTCAATCTCGGGTGTGGAAATTTGGAGCTTCTTAAATCATGTTTGGAGGAAGATCCTGACCCGTGGAATAGCTTAACCGGACTCATCTGCTCGCTCGTAAGAGTATTCTTTGAGGTTTCCCCCAGAAAAGTGAATTGGTGAAAACAAGTAGAGCGACCAAGAGAAAAGCTAAGAGACCAGTTCCTCAACAATGCATAATGAATCTGACTTCAACTTCAAGCCTTTCCCATAGGCAGCAATAAGAAGAGCCTCGGCTCTACCTGCATCGTGGCAAATCAAGAGAATGCTTCAGACAAATCCTATCAAACTTACTCAGTAGATCACCGTGACTGAATCTACTAAACTAGGCTATCGGGAAGTAACCACTAGTGTGTTATCGTGACAGTTTTGCTAGAAACGAATTTCTCCAATGGCGGCTGAGGCTAGATAAGCTTTCCTATGTTTCAAATTCCCACGCCTTAAAAAAACCCAATGTCCATACCATAAATGCATAGTCCGTGGCTCCAGCTAAATAATAATTATGAATAAATTCCCATTTGGCATATTTTGAAAACATTCATGTCACTCAACACAGTAATATGATGCGAACATTGTAGGGCACGACCAAGAAGAAAACAAGAAAATAAGGAAAAGATCAATTACCATGGTCTTTCTTCCTTTTAAGTTGATCAGTTAAAGAAGGAAACAAACTTGATGCAACCCTCCGACTGTCATCCTGTCCCAATCAGCATCTCCAAGGTGAGCATACCAACTAAACATCTCAATAAAGTAAATTGCCACAATACTTTCAGGTGATTATAAAAAAAAAAATAAAGGAAAAAAAACTCAGTCCACCAGACGAAGCAATGATGAGGGAGACAGAATAACCCAAAGTCACATGTGTATTGATTCACTGTGGGACTTCTATATAATACAGCAATCCATTCATTGGGGCCACAGCTAATATGAGCCACGATTTCATCCATCTGAAACATGGAACGCTAACCAGGGGGCTCTTTCTCACAAGATAACTAGCCAAAACTGAATTGGCAGAGAAGATGATTCTACTATGAGTTAGACTTGCGTATTAGTAGAGAGCCATCAATATTCTGACCAGTAGAGTCACCGTATCAACATTACAGAATCTAACTACTCTTGAGATAGATTTATTTAAGTGTCAAAATCTGGAATGCCAAACTAGAACCTGCGTGTAAGGAGAAGATGGACACTTTTTCACAGGCTCAACTTCCCAAAACAAAACTAGCATGTAATTTTATATCAGTGATTGAGTTGAAACCAAACCTACCTTTGTCAAGCCACTCCCAGAGAGCTCAAATACATTTTTCCACAGTGAAGATGCAACTGGAACCACAGAAAATCCGGACGAAACTAAGATTCCAATCCACAAGCCATATCCAAAACCTCCACTCCACCATCCCTGAAAACCATAAAAAGAGAATACTTAAGAAAAATCACCTTACTCCTCTATGCGCAAACAACAGTCGCTCTGACAACATTGCCGGTATGATACAAAAAACTACTCAGAAAAAGTGTGTGCACTAGATTAGAAAGATACAAAATAATTGGAAGAATTGGCACGTACACCTTTCTCCAAATGACGACATGCAACTTGCTTACAGTCATGAACTTCACAATTGTTTACAAACTCAAAGCCCGATAGAATGAATAACTGAATTATGGGTCATTCTTGATCAGATTTTTTATTTTTCATTTTTTTTAAATTCTTGGTCAGATCGAAAGTGCATCTTTAATAAGCATTTTTTTTCTTTTTATCTTTAATGCAGACTTCCTTGCACTGAGCCATGGTGCATTAAAATTCATGTGAATGATCCCAAATGTCAAGACACAAGGCAAGGTCAGTACATATTAGTTCAATTCAACTCTTCTCCCACAATGTAAATGCAGCCACAAGAGAAGAATGAAAGAAGAGACGGATGATATTTGGTGAGTAGGCATACAAACATCTCAAAAAGATCAGAAAATCAATTTTATTCAGACTAACCTGTTTACCATCGTTAGGAAATGGAATTGACTGTTCTAAGTATGCCTTTGTCCCTAATTTAAAAAGCTCCAAAAGTCAGTGACCTTCAATTAAAGGGGAGAACAATGTATATAAGAAAATGAATGCGTTCCTTTCTGATGGCTTGATTCGAAACTCATGATTATATGGGAAAAAGGAAATAAGTGATATATTTTGTATTGATCTCCTAGCACCAAAACAGGAGAAACATGATCAGCCCTGAAATTGCACTTCCAGAATGATTTCTTGGACCAACAATGCAAGCTAAAGATACTCAATTCATATGGATCTAGCCACCATGCAAGTGGAAGCATAAATAAAAGCTCATATGCATTTCCGACCATTCCAATCTCACTAGTCCGCCTCCCAACAGTTTGCATTCTTATTTATACTGTACAAAGTTCTATATATCAAGCAGATCCACTACTTATAAAGTCCAAAAGAGTTTTTAATATGCAAACTGGTATCATATACAGCCTGCAGCCAGCCCAAGACCAGCAAAATAGAAGACAATGGGGATAACCGTTAACAACAACAACATGAAGCACAGTATGACCAGTTAACAACTACCACAACACCCAACAAAAAGCTGACACAACAGGCTAACAACTTAATCTTTTAGATGACAAAACGAACAGTGAGATGCAGCATTCACTGATAAAAGAAAGTGAAACGCAGGATCCAAACTTCAAAAAAGTACCAATGGGAGCATCCAAGCTCTGAAGCAACTGAACAATAGACTTGGGATCCAATCGCCTTCGAGTTCTTTTACCAACCAGTACTGGAACAGCAGGAGAATCAAACACCTATACCAATTAAAATTTCTAGCTTAAGAATAAGGATCAGTATAAGTTTGAAGAAGTCATGATCAAGTGCAGTCTCTCTCTAGACTAGGATAGACAAATTATGCACGTTTTGAAGCTAAGGAATTACATCTAAAATGGAAAAATAAAGTAGATCGGATAGGCAAAATCATTATGCAATTGACAGCTTCTCATATATTGCCCCATTATTTCTACTCTAAAGCTTATCGTCGATAGGCTCAACGTAAACACAATGCCTCCTACGGGAGGCTTTTCGCCCAACCTGCACAATATTGCTTCAACCAATCACCAACAAAAACAGAACCCCTTCTTTCTTGGATAATGAAGGGGCCACTCCAGCAAGACATCATTCTGAAATACGTAAAATCTTCAAATTTAATGTCTAATGGTAAACTCGATAACCTGATATTTTACGACCGAAATTCTAGAGAAAAACCCAATATTGTCCATCCATCAAACACCTAGGACCTCAAAGAGCACTCTTTCGTGCAGTCAAAACGATAGAGGCTACATCAACTACCTACTCAGCCGCGCACTCAGTAATCAAGAAAAGAACTTAGAACGCACAAAAGAGCACGATGAAAAGGCCATTCACAATCCCAAACCTGAGCTGAAAACCCGGACTCGTCAGGTTTCAAGAGCGCCAACGCACCCGAGAGATCCGGGTCGATGCCGATAACCCAATCCGAGCCCAAGCCACCTCCATCACAACCCACCTGCCCGGAACTGGCGGCGACAGGGCAAGTGAGCGAGTCCAACCACCTCTGCTTCAGCTGAGCATCGGCGGCGGACTTACTCTTAACCCTAATTCTCCCATTTCCATTCCCATTCCCACTCCCGCCAACGCCCTGCTTCCTCGAATCGGGACTCCGCGAGGTGGGCGCGTCCAAGATCGGAACTTGAGGCCGATTCGCGGCGGGAGCGGAGGAACAGAAGAGCGAGCCGAAGCGGGGCGCGGCGGCGAAGGAGACTTTGGGCCTGAGAGCGAAGGGGAAGGGGAGGGCTCATGAGATGGGTCTGGAGCTGGACGGCTGGTCGTTGCTGGCGGGGCTTGACTTGGAGGGCTTCCATTACAGTGCCCGGGAGTGTCTGCCGTTCTCGGATTGCGTTCGCATGTCTGAAAAAACCTGCTCGGAAAATACGAGGAACCGAAAATAGGCGCGGGTTTCCGAAATTTCAACCGTCTTGTCTCTCCGCTGTAGCTGCTGGTCGGAGAGGCATTTTCATGCCCCTAGTCCGTAGCCGCACGCTTGGTCTCTAGCCTCACGTGGCGGTCACTGATTGGTCGAGGCTAAGCAAGATTTATGTGATTAATGATGGAGAGCATATTAACCCCTATGATTTATAAATGGATTTTGCTAGTATGATAATTTTTTGGCACTATGATAATAATAATTTGTCATTAGTTATAAATTTTTGAATGAGTGGATTTCACAACAATTTTTTTTTTGTACCCAAAAAACCTCCGTGCGTCGAAGTAAACTCTGAAGGAGCAATAGAGTCACCATCATCCTTGCTGCCCCGGATAAGTCGTGGATTTTTTTCTCGCATGGCAGACGACGCAGCGATTCGAACTCAGGATCTCTCCGTAAATTTCACAACACTTTATAATTATTTATTATTTAATTTTTTGTAATCCATAATAAACCATTATCCTCACAATAAATTAAAAACTGTTATGTAATTATTTCTCTCAATAATTTCTCCAAAATGAAAACAAGAATGAATTGAAAAAATCTAAAAATATAATTAGATTACTTGCGTGAATTTAATGTTTGCAAAAATTACCCACTAAGCGCAATCCTATCCTTGTTTGGCCATAAAGGAGAGTAGGAAAATAAGAAACCTCATCGCAAATCAACATTTTTTTTTTCCAACTAATTAAGGACCAAAAACATCAAATAGTCTTTTTTGATAGAGAAAATCTCATAGGATTCTTCCATAATTTGCGCCAATCTCATAGATAAACTCGATCTTTCTTGATTTGCGTAGTTCCATTTATAGAGTATATTTTCCTCAATCTATGATAATATTGTGGATTCTTATCTTTTGTAAAATCTTTTCAAATGTGATTTTCCCGCTCCCGTATATTATATATATATATATATATATATATATATATATAAAATATAAATCTCCACAATGATGAGTGTATGATCAAATTCAAATTTTTAATCTTTCATAATATTAGAGCTTCTCAATTTTTTTCTCTTCTTCATTACAATGTCTTCCTAATACTATGACGAACAACTCGGATCATATTGCGAGGCATTATCAAGGTCAACTCATCCTCTGTTGCATTCTCGACTCTTATTGAATTAGTTTTCTCAGACATTATCGATCTTGAGACTTCGCTTGAAAAACTTTATGCTCCTCAATCTCAAGCCCACATAATATAATTAGAGTATTAGCTTCGATCTCTAAAGAATGGCTCTTTTTCCATGAAAGCATTGTTCAAAAAGCTAAGAACATTGCAAATTAACTTTTTGCAACTGCTCATCCCATCTCTAATTCCCAATTAATTCTCAACATTCTTGGTGGCTCGGGTTCAGAGTATCATGCATTTGTTGCCTTAGTCACATCTTGTCTTTATCAACTACCTCTTGATGACTTTCTCAGTCTTATTAGGAAGTTATTTTTCAAAGCCGCATCACTATATCTCCAATAGAGTCTTCTCCAATTATGAATGCTGCATCAAATCATCCGATGACCTAAATACTCCCTTAAATGGTTGAGGACGCGACTAAGGCCATGGTCACAATTTTTATGATAGTACTTACACTCATTCTTGAATTATCTATCAAGTTTGTGGTTGTGCAAGTTATTAGCTCTTCAATGCTACCAACAATTTAATCATGGTTATAAAGCCAATACCGGCTCTCCATCTGCAACGTATGCCTTTTCAACTAGTGAGTCATTTGACCCATAGTGGTACCCAGACTTTGGCGCCACTCATCATCTTACAGCTAACATAGCAAATTTGAACATTCGAACCAACTATTTTGGCATAGATCAAATCTATACTACAAATCAGGTTGCAAATATCACATCTCGATTCTTCAATCTTACATTCTCTTACAAGTTCTTTTAAAATATGGAATGTTTATCATGTTCCATTTAGCAAAAAGAATTTATTATATATTTATCATTTTATTAAAGACAACGATGTGGTATTTGAATTTCATCCTACTTTCTGTTGTGTTAGGGATTGATCCTCAGAACCTCCCGCTCAAAGGGTTGAATAAGAATAGACTCTATTATCTTAATAATGCAAATACCACCAATGAGGTCCCTTTGCAATCATATAAATCATCGCCAGCTCCATCTTGCTTTATTGGTGAACGAGTTTCTACTTTTATTTGGCATGAGCGCTTGGGTCATCCGACTGCCCATGTTACTTCTTCAGTTATTTCAAAGTATGGTATGTCAATATCTCCTTTTTCCTCCTTTAGGTTTTGTGAATCATGTCGCTTAGGCAAGTCATGTCTTCTTCCCTTTACTAGATCATCAACAACTTGCAATGCTCTCGTGGAAATACTTTATTTAGATGTGTGGGGACCATCTCTTATTACTTCAATGAATGGTTTTCATTAGTATATCATTTTATCGATGCTTATAGTAGATACACATGGTTTGTTCCACTTACTATGAAATATGATGCTCTCTCTACTTTTGTGCAATTTAAATCTCAAGTGGAAAAATATTTTAATTGCAAGATTAATGCCCTTCAAACTGATGGACGTGGTGAGTATAAGAAATTTGATCCTTACCTTCGTTTTCGCAACATCCTACATCATCTTTGATGCCTACACACACATGAACAAAAGGTCGGGTTGAGCACAAGCATCATCACATTGTGTAATTTGGCATCACATTGCTTACTTGAGCTTTTGTTCCTCATCTATATTGGGCCGATGCTTTCCTCATTGCAGTCTTAATGATTAACCGCATAGTTACAACGACGTTGAGTGGATGGTCTCCTTATGAGAAATTGTTTGGCTAGAAACCTGATTATTTACAATTGCATGTTTTTTGATGTGCTTGCTACCTTTGGTTGCCCCCTTCTACTGCCATAAACTTGATAATATGACAATGCAATGTGCCTTTATTGATTATTCTACTCATCACCGTGGTTATCGTTGTCTGCATCGCAGCACTAACCGAAGATATGTTTCTCGCCATGTGATTTTCCATGAGCACTTGTTCCCATTGGCTAAACTAGAATCTAGTCAATTGTCATCACCATTGCCAAGTACCCTTGCTTGCATTAACTATCCCTTTATTAAGCCCCCACAGCTTCAAGGGGTGTCCATTACCACATCAATTCCATTACATCCATCTAACATCAAGGGTAATTCCTCATCACCACTTCAACAATCTTTTACTTCCACAATTCCATGTGGATCTTCTTCTCCAAAAGCTCCACTCATACTATCTTCTCAACCTCAATTGCGAAGTTCTACCCATCCAATGGTCACTCATCTAAAAAATAACATTCATAAATCAAAAGTTTTTCTATCCATTAATCACCTCATGTATTCTTGTTTTCACTTAAGCTTGACACCAAGTGAACCCACCCGTGTTGCAAACAAAGACCTTAAGTGGCATCAAGTTATGGCCAGTGAATTTAATGCTCTCATTCAAAATAACGCTTAGGAACTAGTTCATCATCATCCTTCCATGATGTGGTCAACTACAAGTGGATTTATCAACTAAAAACCAATGATGGCTCCGTTGATAGATACAAAGCATGACTTATTGCGAATGGCTTTACTCAACAAGCTAGCTTAGACTATGATAAAACTTTCAATCCAATCATCAAACCGACAACGATTCGAGTTGTTCTCTTCTTAGTTGTTATAGATAATTGGTCTCTATGCCAATTGGATATCAAGAATGCACTCCTCCATTGACCCATTAAAGAACAAGTCTATATGAAGCAACCCCTAGGATTTGTTGATTCACATTATCTTGGCCATCTATGTCTTTTTTGAAAAGCTCTATATGGAGCTTGATTTTCTCAGCTAAGTTCATACCTATTATTCATCGGGTTTGTTACCTCTGCTACTGACTCTTCATTATTCATTCAATTTAAATCTAACCATATTCTACTTCTTTTAATATATGTTAACAATATTATCATTACTAGGAGTTCTACCTCTTCCATCACTGAATTAATCACTCGACTTGGCACTAAGTTTGCAATTAATGATTTGGGAAATCTATCCTACAATCCTAGTATCGAAGCCTACGGATCCTCTATCGGGCTGTCCCTCACTTAATCCAAGTTTCCCACTACTCTTCTCACTCGCACAGCATGGCCGATGCAAAACCTTGCCCATCACCTATGGCTCCCTCGGCTTCTAAGTTGTCGAAGCAAAGTGGTGAACCAATGAATGATGCCTCCACATATAGGAGTACAGTGTCTCAGACACTGCAATGCCTCATTCTTACTAGGCCAAATCTATCATTTGCTGTCAATAAAGTGTATCAATTTATGCATTGTCCAACCATGGATCACTGGTCAGCTAGCAAATAAATGTTGCACTATCTCAAAACTACTACTCGTGATGGATTACCTTGTGGCCTATGCGCCAACTGACCTTCACTGTGTTTACGGATGCTAACCGGGCTGCTTGTTCTGATGACCGAAAGTATACTAGTGGCTATTACATTTATTTTGGTCCTAACTTGGTATCCTGGAGTTCTAAAAAGCAACCTATTGTTGCTTAGTCAAGCATTGAATTAAAATACAAAGTGGTGGCTATTGCAGTCTCTAAATTACCATGGCTATTACAACTCCTCCGAGATCTTCGATACACTCTCCACCAATCACCACTTGTTCTTTGTGATAATGTAGGGATAATCTATCTAGCCACAAATCCCCTCTTTCATGCACGAACCAAGCACATGGAAATTGACTATCATTTTGTTCGTGATTTAATCAACAAGAAGCAGTTAATAGTTTAATTCCTACACAGGCACAAACGGCTGATGTCATGACAAAGCCTTTATGGAAATCCCAATTTCTTATTTTACGTGACAAGTTCATAGTGACTTCGCCACCGTTTCACTTGAGGGGGTGTGATAGAGCAAATCTATTCCAAATTATAAGATTTAAACCAAGCTATCATGTCAAAAAAAAAAAAAAATTAAAGCCATCACACGACAACATTGATGATATAAATTCTATCTTGTCTATGGGGTTACATGTATGCATGCCACGTCGTGAACATCCCACAACAAGTTATATTAGATTAAACGACTAAGTTTTTCCTAATTCCTCGTGGAAATTAAAAAATGGGAGAAATCTCTTACACCCTTGACTTCTTTGCATTAGCTTTGGCGTGTTTATCAAGCTAAGAAGAGGAATGGCACTCATTGAGAGTTCTTGCTGAGTTTTTGGCTACGAAATATTTGTGATTTTCGTGAAGCAAACAGAAATTGAGTTTTCCCGTCTTCATGAGATAGAATTCCATGATGGTCATTTCTCATTATATCGGTCAGCAAGGTTTCCAATGTAGGCTAATAACTTGGATTATGAAGTTGGTAACTTTTGTAAATGGATCAGATAAGGATCACAAGCCTGTAAGAGAATCCCATCAAGTCAAATTCCTCTGGTGGCTTTCTCGAACCTCTCGGCTGCACTTTCAGTAGGCTGAAGAGGGTGTGTGATCATTGCTGCCGTCAGTTCTCTCTCGGAAGCCTGTCTCGACCCCTCCTTTCCTATTTCATCCTGGCAAATCTCCTGGCTCCAACCGGTAGGACTCGTCCCCTGGCGTTTCCTGCTTTGTATCTTTGCGTCCTCCGCGAGAATTACGAAACCTCGCATCTTCAACCTCTCCGACATCAACAACAGATCGCAACACTACGGAAGAGACCAATAAAGCAAATCACGCCCAACCCGAGATATAAAAATTGCGTTGGCGTGAACAATTCCATGTCGTTTTCGACCCATAAAGTCAGAACTTAGAACACAAGAAAGATCACGGCACACCCGCGCGCTTGCATAAGGCCAAAAACAGAGGCCTTCCCTCTGCGACTTCCATGGCATGGACGAACGCGAACCCTCCAATCACGAGGAATCGTATCGATTGTTTGAACCGGCCTACAGAATAAGAATGAGACCGAGGAATGCGACAGATTTCGAGTGGACATGGAGTAAAATAAATTATATGCTGTAAACCTACTAAAGATCCGGCTAATCGGATACCAGTTATGTTTTATAAATCAATCTTAGTATTTATTCGGACCACAAAAACATAAATTTTATTAGTAATGCAGTAGCTTACGATGCAAAACTTTGAAGATTGCTTTGGCCACAAAAGCAGGCACACGAAAACTCTCTCTTATATTAGGCCAAGATTTTTCCCCTGAATTCAGGATTAAGAAAAGGGTTGAAGACCCAAGTTGGCCTCCAAACCAAAGCTCTTTGCAATACTCGGCACGTTCATTTTCCCTCCTCAATTTCTCAGCCGAGAAAATTTCAAGAAAATCGTAGTAATGGCGATCATGGTTTCTCACGCCGCCGCCTCCAACACCCATCTGAGCGCTCCCGCAAGCCCAGACGGTTGCAGCTTCGAAGCACTGTTTTTTTACAGTGCCCCCGCGAGCCCCAAGACCGAGCCCCCCACTCCTGGAGCCTCCTCGAACGACGGCGGCGACTTCGAGTTCGAGACCAGCCGCCGCTTCGCCGACATCGTTCTTGAGAACCCCGTGAAACGACAGCAGCATCCGCGGCGAGAAGAGCCGCAGCCGCGAGAGAGGCCACGTGAGCCACCTTGCATGGCGTTCGCGGACGAGCTCTTCTGCGACTGGAAGGTCAAGCCGCTAAAGCTCCCGCCGCGGCTCCAGAACGACGGCGCCGACGGGTCGCGGGTTCAGACGCCGGGGGCTTCTCCGGCGTCGTCGCCGCGTTACGCCGGCGTGAGGAAGAGGCTCGCGAGGCAGAGGAGCTTGTGGGACGACAACTTCGACCCGTTCGAGGTTGCGCTAGAGAGGGTGAGGGCAGAGGAGAGAGATTCGGGCCGCCGGAGGAGCAGGTCTTTGTCTCCATTCAGGGGATTTGGCGGCGCAGGCGGCGACGGCGACAAGGCGGTGGGGATGAGGCCCAGCGAGTCGACTCGGTGGACTCGGCAGGGGAGCGTCGGGGAAGAGAGAGCCGAAGCCGGCGCGCAGTTCTGGAGGGCTAAAAAGAAGGTGGAGCCCGTGGAGCAATTCGGCCCGGCCCACGACGAGACCAGCCAAACGGGCTCCCCTGAAGAAGAAAAACAGGTATTCGAATTTTTGTTTAACCAGATCAAAACATCAAGATTTTTCATTTTAGATCAAGTTAGGTGTCCAAGCATTACTAGTGTAATCGGTTCACGACATTGCCCAAGTCCGCCATAATCAGGCAATTCTGACTACAAGAGGCCCCTGGCAGTAGCATAGAAAAGTAGCCTTTGTAGGAGCTCGGATTTGCTGACCCCTCAAAAGTAATCTGGTATTGAGTTTTAACCAACTCAGCTAACTTTTCAATTTAATGACGAAATATTTCATCACGTGGAATGTGATAATATGATTAAAAACATTCAGTTTGCATAAATGGATCGACTTTCATTTGGAATTCCTTGTCGTGTCAGACTATTTTAGCTTCGAATGTGATTTTCATTCACCACTACATAAGCCAATATCCTTACTGCCTCTGAAGTAACGTGGAGAAATTGATTCTGTACCTCGCAGAGGCAAAGGAAGCTGGCATTGGCAGAGCCAAGGGGAGTGGAATTTGCAAGGAGAGTGAGGCTAGTGAAGATGGACAACCATGCAAGTCCATGCAAGCCAGCCTTCACCGCTCTCTCAGGACCTGAAGTCATAAGCACAAGAGATCAGGGGGAAGAAAATGGAGGGTCTGCTAGATTCACAAGACAATCTAATAGGCAGAGGATAAAGAAGTTCCTCCTAAGGAGCACGTCCATGGGGAGAGAGCTCTGGACAAAAGAGAAGAGGGGAGATTCTCCGTCAGCTGAAGCGGTGAGGAAACCAAACATTTTGAGAAGATTGAGCTTTGGGTCAGCCGGGTCGAAGCCATCAGGCCAGTGCAGCGAGGGCAAAGAAGTGAGCACGGCAGGTCGGATGACGCTTGTCCGCTACCACCCAGAATGCTGCTTTGCTTGGGCTATGGGGTCAAAACCTCCATGCATGTGAAGTGAAGTTTCTGTGAGGCTTTTCAGGAGCACTCTGGGCGAATCCATGGTCATCTTGAATGTGCTCTTTGGTGTTGTCAATCGCACCTCAGTTCAAGGTAAACATCGTCTCCTGTTCAGTAGGAACACCGTACAGTTGTTGATTCGACAAAAACGCATTACTTCCCTCGCCACGAACTGTTCTCAGAGGTATTTTTCTCCTGTCAATGTATGAAAAGCCCAGCCATTACAGTGGAGGAACGAGAGGTACTATCGCCTTTCATCAATTATATCTGCTCAAGCTTCACTTCCCCTACCGTTCATCTATTTCTTTTGGTTCAATTATTGCTAGGTTGATTCGTGTTTCTAGGATTGAAACAAGCAGATGTTCAAAGAGTAGGCAAAAGTCACATTTGACACCTTCATTTGTATATGCCATATCATCTGTACATAATAAAGAAAGCGATTCGTCAGAATTGCTGAGATGTAAATTAATCTTCAATCACAGGTGGAGAGGGGGAAAAAGACTTTCACATTCATCCAACCGACTGAGTATCAGCTTCTATCCAGCCACTTTCGCCTGGTGAAAGATTCAACAGAGCTCCTCTTGAATGGGAAACTGTTCCAAATTTATCCTCGCCCTGCGCTCAAAGCAGGCTGTTGGGATCATAGCCTATTCTAATAGCTCAGTTGGCCAGAGCCGCTTCCATGCGGAAATCTCGTCGTCGGTCCTGAGCTTTCTGATTCCTCCATAAAATCCGTCCACCTCATTTCCTTCCTCCCTGTGGTTTCTCCTGTCTATGGTTGTGCGGCTCCACGGTGACCCTGCTGAATACTGATTGAATTCCAGAACCACAGCACCTGTTTGCCAAATCATCAATCGACTGTCAGGTCATCCATAAAGAGCTAACAGATGAAGTGGGTAATGTTTTACGGAACATCATTGTAAAGCAGATTGATGAAAGCAATCGTGGTTTCCAAGGAAAACATTCCTCTAATGCATTTCGACCCAGAACGCATCCTTTGTCTATGGTGACCAAAATTCTTACAAAAATGCCTAGTGAATATAGTGAATTGGCGAAGAGCAGTCAACTCTCTCGTGTTCTTAGCTGTGTATCGGATCTTATGAGGAAGAATCAGCGCCCTAGGATCCGTTTAGATGGCATATGACGCCGGTACATCGAAGAGAACTATACCGATCATTATTAAAATATTAACCCCACAAAGCCACGAGATTCCAACTTCGAGTAGAAACAAGAGCCTTAAAGAGAGAAAAAAGGTTGAGATCTTTCATCATGGTCGGCCATTAATGTTCCACTTAGACACAACTTATCACGTTGTTGGTGAAAAGCATGGCACACCGATAATCATTTGCCTAGAGCACCAATCAAAACTAGCCCAGAAGGGAGGGTGGTCCATACATGGGAAAGCTGGGGAATCAAGAAAGCTACCGGAGCAGCCGAGACATCGGTCTATTTCTCTGAAAGTTCTAGCTTTATGATCATCATCTCATCCACCTCTTTGAAAGCTTCTCACATTTAATGAATGGTTTCATTGAAAACTCTGCCTCGGTCTATAGTTTCTTTTTCTAGATATTGTTTTCAAAAGGGGTCAATTTGAGAAGTGGTGGTCTCTGGTGCTGATTGTGCCAACACAACGCAAAGAATCGAGTTCCACTGCAGAAAAAAGAGGGCTAAATGATGAACTCACCGCTGCTAGAACAACGACAGTAACTTTCGTTCCTGTTACATGATTCCAGATGACCGACGACGCCGTACCACCAACCTGCAATACGCGTAACGACATCCAGTCATGTACATTGCCATTCAGAATCTGTCTCGGGAAAGACAGGATGCAGTTGAATGTCGTACTGCATTGACTAATCATAAAAATTTTAGACTGGAAGAGCCTGAAGGACCCAAGCCAGCAAGAGCTAGTAATCTCAGAATTAGGTACAACGAATTTTAATTTTAATTTCAATTTCAGGTGAGGGGTAGTGTGGTGCCACGATGAAGGTTGAATAGGTCCTCTTTGGAGTTTGGCACTGCATAGACGTGCATTTAACTCGTTTGTCCTTGGCTTCTCAATAAGTGTACTAGCTAGGATTAGGATTACTTTTTTCTTGTCGTATGTTTCTTCCAAAATCTATGTTTACTTCAAGTCCCAGTGACAAATACCCATTTAAGAAAAGAATGAATGATCAAATGGAACGACCCCGAACAATCTACTGAAATATTGATCGAGCTTCTCAGCAGAAAGTCGATGCATCGAGACTGAAAAACTACAGCTTGTGATGAAACAGCATACCATATGGAAACTCTTTGTTTCTTCTCCACTGAATCTCGACGTGGTCACCGGGGCAGAGATCCTTCAAACAATCAGACAAGTGAAGGTCGTGTGGAGAAGTATCGACCTGAGGGGACCTCAGCCTTTCCCACGTCACCCCGGTCTCCAGCGCCATCGCCCTCCTGCCATGTGGGGGGTACCTGAAGAACCAAATTCCAAATGATCCAAACAATCAAGCCTCTAAATGAACTGAGGAATTAAATCTTGCAGGAACACGAAAATCAACAAGATTGTGATGGTACCCATACTAGTATAATACAGTAGGAATATGTCAATTCAGCAAGTGTTGGAACGATTCATGGTTATGTTTGAAGGGAGGTATCATCAGCAATATACCTGGCTCTGAAGGTGTCGGTTCGAAAATCATAGCTGAGCTCAGCATCATAGCAAGACAACAAAAACCCAGCATGCCCATTCTGCATAAATTGCAACAGCAAAAAATTCTCAGAGAAGATCAAAAAAGAAAACAGAGCAGAAGATTCAACTGAATCGCAGGGCAAAACAGGACAGAAGTTTGCACAGAAGAAGAGTAGAATGAGCAAGAGAACTGAACCTAACAGATTTGCATCAGCAAACTCAAGTATATCAACAACCTTGGATATTTCGAAATCAAAACCAGACGAAGATCATGAAAAATATATAAAAGCAGCGTGGAATACCTCGCGATTATAGACTTGAGCAGGGAACCAGAACCTCCCAGTCTCAAGGGCAATATACCAAGACATGACCGATGAATCATAAGGCAGAGAGCATGTCTGGTCTTGACCGATATTGATCCTCTCACCAGCCCATGAACAGGGCCAAACAAGAGAAAACAACCTCAGCAACCCCTTCTGCTTCCCCTGATTCGAATCACCGTTATCCCTTCTAGGAGAAAGGCACAATTGCCACACCTTATAAGCTGATGGACCAATCACTCTGTCCCACTTCCGCTTCATGTGCTTGTCCCAGAAATAGTCGCTCCTGCACCTATCTCTCAAAGCTGTGCACACCCCAGACATGCTCAAGAGCCCCTCTGGGGGGAGCTTCTCGAGAATGTATTCCAGAGCGAGCTCCGGCAAGTCGAGCAGCGACGGCGCTCCTCCTTGGGACTCCTCTGCATTGCCTGGTTCTGGAGCTGGACTCATCTTCTCCTTCAAGGACGACAATCTCGGGGGTTGAACTGGACTATGACTGGGACTAGGGTGGCGACTGCGGAAGAGAGAGGCGCAGGCGCATGTCCACGAGGAGAGAATCTTGAGAGGGTGGGACTCCAATAACAGGAAGAGGAAGGAGAGGGAGGAGGTGATCAAGCAGCGAGAGAGCATCACAGAGGAGGTTGAATGAAATGCCCGCCCTTGTAGGGTCAGATATCAAAGTTAGGCGTGAATGATAAGCCTGAAAAAAGATGAACGGAGAGAGAGCAAATGAATAGGGAGGACGAAAACTTGCTCTCTCTTTCTTGTGCCGTGACGTGAGTTCATTTCTTTCCTTTTGCCAGAGAAATTTATATCGTGATGATCTTGCAGAACCGTGGAATCTTATTGGCCGATCTTGCAGAAACGTGGGATCCTATTGGCTCGATGACAGCCACTCTCCCACAGGTGGGGCCTGTATTAGGATAATAATTTTGGGAATGCGTCAAAGTTGCCCTGCGTTTGACACATACGAAGAAGAAAAACTTAGGTAGGAAGCCGCCTAGTACCACCACCAGGCCCAGAATCAAGGAAGCCTAAGAAGAAGAGGTCCTTCCTTTAGAATAAAGCTAGAATGGCTTCGGTCGACGCCGCCACCTTTTGAATACAAAACGAATTTCATGGTCCGAAATGCTATAAACGTGATGATTAGCATCATTATTCAAGGATAGCGTACAAAATCCTCCATTATCACTTGTATTTTCTGTCGGCCGCGGTCTCAACAAGAGGCGATCTTGTGCTTTGCGGATTCCATTTCCAAGACCTCATTTGGATATGTGTGTATATAGTCTTGGATAAGGGTATAAAGCCGATCCTAGGCCAGGCAAGGTAAATGCGCAGGTCATGTGGAGAACTCCATACGAAAATTAATATTGACAATACCGTTAGAATAAACGGATTTCAATCACATGAATATGATATAAAATTAATAAATATTATTGATCCAAGAAGCAATAAGATGTCTTCCCGTGTGTATAAATCTTCAGTACTCTCCTCTATAATCCTTACAATGGGTGTGTATGTTTCTCTTTTCAATTTTGTGGATATAGCGGAACCGTAATAATGGAATACATTTATTCTCCGCCAAAAAGAGATCTTATAGAATGGGAGTGATGGGACCAACCGCCAAATCTCAACCTTCCATCAAGGTTAAGATATAAATTCTACATGCCTAAAAGAGATCTTATAGAAATTCTACCATGGGTGTGTATGTTTCTCTTTTCAATTTTGTGGATATAGCGAAACCCTAATAATGGAATACATTTATTCTCCGCTAAAAATAGATCTTATAGAATGGGAGTGATGGGACCAACCTCCAAATCTCAACCTTCCATCAAGGTTAAGATATAAATTCTACATGCCTAATTGAATGTCAAAAATGTATTGCCCATAATATATTTTACTCGATAACGGAATACATTCATTCTTCACTGAAAAAAGATATTATATGGCGGGAGTGATGGAACCAATCATAAAGCTAACAAATCTCAACCTTCCATAAATGTTTAAAATATGGATTCTACATGCTTAATTAAATGTCAAAAATATATTGCCCATAATATATTTTATTAAATTGGGCATATATCAAATATTAGATAATAGACCTAATAAGCCATGGACCTCGTCAAGCCCAACATTCTCTCACTTGACATTCTCTCACTTGACTAAAGGTTCTATTATCAATCTAATTCATGAGGCTCGACACGATATAATCAAGCATATATATAACATCCCTTAATTAAGGTGATGTCTAAATGCAGAGAAGAATTGGAGCCAGTAATCATGTTCCAATGCCACGGTACTATTCTTCAGATACTATCTCAACACAAGTATTAAACACAACATTTAATGGGTTAATAGTCATGAATTATAATGTTTCACAATATAAACATGTTCTTTTTTTTTTTGTTGTCAGAAAAACATGTTCATGAGGTCCATACATAATCTTTTGTTTCGTCCAAACTTCAAAGGTGCACATATTTGGATATGTGCTTTGCGGCTTCCAAGCCTGGACATCCAAGCGCATTCGTCCAAAGCCACCCACACCTTATTTGGATATGTGTTTGCATAGTCTTGGATAAGGGTGTTAAGCCGATCCTAGGCCGGGTCCAAATACCAATCATGTCCCATATGAACCGGGCAAGGTAAATGCGCAGGGCCATAATTGATTCAGACTTTTACATAGGCAAGAACTCCATACGAGGATTAGTCCCGATCAAACACGCTTTTCTCTCTCCTATCTAGTAAAGATCTGGCGGGGGCTTTGATTGAGTGAATCCATCGGAGCATGTGCTGATAGAGCCGATGTCCTTTTCTAAGCACATGAAAAATCGAAAAATCTCGATGGCAAAAAATGTAGATGGATTAAAAGTAAGTCCAGGTGCAGAGATCCGTATCTCCATTGTCTCCAAGATCTTTGAATTCCTAACGTGGGAGTCTTCGAAGAAGTGCTTGGAAGCATCATGGCGAGGCATAGTACAATTTTGGCGCGATCCCACCACCGGATGTGTTAGTATTCTCGCAAGCTAAGGTCCAAAAGTATAATAATACGATATGCATGTATCTGTAAATGCAAGATACGAGTTTTGGCTTAGAGAAAATGTACGATACATGGAGAGTGGGGTCATTCGGACCCTCTACTCCAATCCTCCTCCGTCAGGGACACCTCCAGAGAGGCGAATCGACGAACACGTAGCCGACAAAGCAAGATGGGGATCTGTTCCTTGGACGACCGTATCTCGAGAAAATCTTTTGGGGAATTTCTGTCGTGGGTCGCGTATTTCGTGATTTTTTTTTTTGGAGCACTTTATAAATTCTTTACTATTTAGAGAAGGAAAAATAATACGACCAATTTATAATATAATTCTTAAACTTTAGCTCCATATATAACGTTGTCTATGAATTTATGAATTATTCAATATGATCCATTAACTTTTAGTATGTACTTAGTTTAATCTATAAATTATATAAAATATTTAAGATTGTTCATGAATTTAAATTAATAGAATGACTATATTGAATATTTTATATAATTTACAGACTAAATTGAATATATGTCACAAGATCAATGACCACATTGAATAAATTTTCAATTGAGGGATCATATTGTACATTGAGGTAAAGATCAGGAATCACATTAAATAAATTAAAAGTTTAGGGATCACATTGCATATTTAGTCAAAATTCATGAATCATTTATGTCATTATATTTTCAGAGGAATATGAATAGTATACGTTGTGGGAAAATTATTATAAAAGAAAAAAAAAGATCTAGTATAGTTCTAAACATTTCAATTCTACAAATTAAGTCTTAAATATTTTGTCAATTTAGTTATTTCGACCAATTTAGTCGAAATTGTTGATGTGGATCTCGCCATCTTATAGCGTCGATAAACATTTTTTTATATTTTTTCTTCTTTTTCTTCTTCCTCCATTGGTCACTAGACCTTGACGACCAGCCACGAGAGAGCTTGCGAGGGCTAACCTTGCTGGCCTCGTGGGAGGCTTGGTCTTGCCTGAGGCCGGCGAAGTGGAGCCTCGCCCTCAAGCCTTGCTGGCCCTCTCTAGCGGCGGATCACCGGCCATCATCGAGGCTTAATAATAATCGGAAGAAGAAAAAGAAGAAAAAGAAGAAGGAAGAGAATAAAAATATAATATAAAAATTAAACAATTTGAATTATTTTAATAATTGTTCACGTTTACAACAATCATACCACATAAAATGCTCAATGTATACATTAGTAATTTTCTATCAATTTTGATCGGAATGACTAAATTGATAAATTATTAAATGATTTTTAATTTGATTGATACGATTAAAATGTCTAAATTGAATAGATTTTGTGATTTTTTTAAAAGTCATTTCCCCGTATGTTGCCAGCAATTGCGAAGGGGACAATGGTGCGAGATTGAGACGGTCGATGGCAGACCCACTTTTTTTTTTTTTTTTTGGTCAGTAGCAGACCCACTTTGACCGTTGCACGAGAAGTGTGCCTTCAATTTCTTAATTATAGGCGATTGACACGAGGAAAGGTGACTCTTCATCTGATCCCCGCAGTTGGTGGATAATAGTGGTGCCGACGTGGCTCGACGACGGCTATGTGGAGGGAACGGCCCCCACGAGGGGGAGATCACTGCCGGCCCAGACGAATCCACCCCGGGTCATATTATTGGATGATTAATAAGAGGACCACTACTAAACATATGGACACTGATTAATATATTTGACAAGTACTTGATTTGACTTCGAAACTTCGCCGATTCATGTTATTGTTATCATATTGGACCTGTTAATGTTTTTGATTGTTAGTACTAGGTTCGATTCCCACCCTAAAGTCAGCAATCGGCCTTCCGTTTTCTTGACCTACCCAAGAATTGGATCTAGTCCGATTTAGTTTCCGAATGGGTCTAGGAATAGGTTGTCATCTATATCAATACAATTTTTAACTGATTGGACTAGACAAACTTATTTGAAAGCTTAATCGAACATGAGCACATGTACTTCACATGGAATTGCACCTAACCATCAAGAGAATAGCCACTCGTTATTCACCTCAGAGAGAGACTGGATTTACAAGCGAAGGAGTGACAAGCAAGATTGCAAAAGGAGCGACGAGTGTCATGAGTGGCGAGTGAGAGGTGCGAGACTTAAGGAAGTAACCAGAAAGGGGCAAATGGCAATTAGGGTTTTCAATTCGATGTGTCTACTTGGGCTTGACCAAGAGTGAAGTGAATTAGGATAAATTTATATATTGATCCAGTTTGGGTGGATGTCATTGAAATTGGGCGATTATACCTTAGTTAAATAATAACTATATCCCATGGATTGCGGCGTGACTTCAACCATTTCTGATGTGAAATCTATATTTCAAATAAATAAGCTCAAAATCACTCTTTTCTTTAGCGAGTGATACCTTACGAGGCAAAGATTCTATCTACAAAATTTAGGAAGCCAATTCCAAACGTTCCAGACAACATGTAGTCTCGTGTGTATATGTGTCAACCTCATAACATAAGAAGGGCTATGCTACTTTTGATGTACTTGAGAAATGAACTTCGCATGATATTACATATGGAGTATAAATTGGACAAAACCGTCGGAATATATCATTAAAATCGAGGAATAATGACACTCTAATTCTCTGAACTTTTGGCCATTCTATAATCGACTTAATTTAAACAACTTATTTTTTTCAATTAAGTTCCTTGACTTGTCAAGTACAAGCCAATGCTAGACATTGGGAAAATGACAAGACTGGATGTTAATTTTGTCAATTAGACATTAATTGTTTTCAATACATATTATCATTCCGATGTTCCCTTGAAATAATACCGCGCCAATAGACATTATATATATATATGCCCAATATGCGCCAACAGACATATTGGGCAGCAATAAAATTGTCCAAATCAACTCTCTATCTCAACCACTGGGATTCGCCCCAGTGGCCACCCTTCCAACATGGAAGGGGGAGGTGAGGGGTTCAAATCCCCATCTCAGGGGATGGGGTGGGGACGCGTAAGTTTTGAAGTGGGTTTCGACTCCCACGCCTTGTAAAGGTAGGGCAAAAAGTCCGAAAGTGAGTGAGAAGGAAAAAAAAAAAAAACTCTCTCTCCCTCACCAATACCAAAATGTCAAGCGAGTCATGCCGGTGGTCGAGCTCAACTCTTGCAAAGTAAGTGAGCCACAAACAAAATCACAAGACACAACAATTCATCTATTGAAACATCTCCTCCCAATGAGCCAAATTTGAAAAGTCGAGTTACCTAATGGAATCAAAAGAATAGAGTAAAGCTTCTTATCATTCAAACGATGAAAGTTTTCAGTATTTGCAACGCCATTATCCCGGCCAACAAAAACATTTCCTGGCATGGTGTGCAACCTTTTTTTTTATTTTTTATACAACTAGAAGTGGGGAGAAAAATGGCAAAGGCCCCCAAAATTCAAGGGCTGCATGACCAGTCAAATAGATTCTTTGTCTGCTAAAGTCGAGGCAGGCTTTCAATATCTTTATCTCCAACCCTTCTCTTTTCCTCTTCGAAATTATCAATTGAAAGCCATGTGATTTGCACATATATTTGGCTCGATTCAAAGACCCTTCTTTTCCTCTGGACTCTCGTCTAGTGGTCCCAATGCCCAATCCCTCTGCGCATGCCAAGTGTCCCACTACCCCATCCAATCTTCGGAAATTACTATATTTCACCAAATTTTCGTGACAAGTGACCGCTGACCACAAAATTAAGCTTTGAGAATAGGGTCGAAAATTAAAATTACAAGAAACACCCCCTCAAAAAAAAAAAAAAAAAAAAAAAAAGCCCAAAAGAAACTTCAAATCATACCCACTCGACCCATTTATCTAAAAAATTTCAAATTTATACTCATATGATATATTCATCCTCCGTTTTCATCGTTAATTACTATTAAAAATCTATCTACAAAGACAATGAGAGTCAAATGTTGTTGACATGGCATTGCACTACTTAAGTCAAATGAAAACAGCGTGGTTTTGGCAGGGAAATCATTTGACAGCGAAAGTAAATGTGTCACGCTAGTATGGATTTGAGATTTTTAAGGTGAATGTATCGTGAGCATAGTTTAAGATTTTTAAGGTGAATGTGTCACAATAGGTATGATTCACAGTTCTTAGTGTCTTTTTCCCTAAGATTTAAAAGAGCAGAGCCCATTAAAAGATTGGATTATGCCACGATTGTAACGTCTGGACTGACCCAGATGATGGGTTTCGTTTCAAGGGCCTCGCCCAGTTATTTGAGCCGACTGGCTACGCAGATCCTTTGTGCGCAGCCCAAGTTCTGCAATTCGAGCTGCAATTTCACAAGCGATAGTTCTCATCTCCAAAGTCCAAAGTCCAATGTTGGAAGACGGACAATCTCCACGAACCATTTCACGTGGGTAACACAGGCCGCGGATCACACCGTCTTCGATCAGTCGAACCGGGGAAATGCTACTGTACGCGAATTAAAATCGATCCTGCAAATTCCAACCTTAGTACGAGCAGGAAAATCAGGCAGCGGAAAATCGATTTCGAGCATTGCACACCCTCAATGCAGGATAAGTTGAACAATCAATTAAGAAAAAAAGGGAAAAGACCACCGAAAATTTTTAAATTATATTCATTGTGACACATTTGTTTCAAATTTTTGTCTTGAAAAAAATTGTAATACCTCTGATAGCCACACGACATATTTAATGCAAAAAAAAAATTGTGACGCAAAAAATTTCAAATTTATAGCCGTGTGATGTATTCATGACGTAATCCCAAACTTGTACTCATATGATATCTAGTTTAATCCACATCCATTCAAAAACTTAAACTTATGAGTTACGAGTCAATTAGAATATATAAATTGTTGTACACCACATTAATTCTCTGATGTGAGATTTTTTTAACACAACATATTCACACATACATTCTAGAAAATACAAGGTTAAGGTTATTAGTGTTATAAAAAAAAATTGAGATAAATATGTCATACTAATACAAGTTCGGAGTAAATGTGTTATATTAGTATAAGTTTTGGATTACTTGTATAACAATAAATAATTTTGGATGAGTGGATCGTATGAGTACAGTTTATAATTTTTTGTGACTTTTTTCTTTAAAAAAAAATTAAAAAGACCTTATCCGTTGGAACGAATTTCAGGGCGAAAATAAACGGAATCGCCAGCATTTTCGGGAAAATATCTTTTTCTCGGAAAAGGAAAGTCATTTCGGATCTTCGCATGGGGCAGCGTACAATTGGCGGTTGCAAAATGCCAGTACGACTTACGACTCAACGGGCACGTACAATCCGATACCGCGAAGATCCACGCGAATCGTTTCGCCATGGGCACTTCTAGTCGTACACGCACGTACTGCATTCTTGCGATTTCTTGCATCATTTCCATACGAAAGCTTAGTTTGATATTTTTATCTTCCAGTACAATGTTGTAGGAAAGTACACACTTGTACTCCCGATTTTGCTTGAACTCGCGGGGAACCCCTGCGGGCAGGGCAGGTCAAGCTTTGGCAGTACAGCCGGGCGCAGTACCAGATCTTTCGGGCTCCTCTCTCGCCTATTAAAGCTCCAAGGAATCCGCCACCGGTAAGGCACAGTATCGTCGTCCGGTGCATCCGCCGGCGGAGATTGCAGGGGGGGCTCGAGTGCGGGTTTTGGCCGAGGGCCCTACAGGAGCGACCTGAGATCACATGCGGGCGCGTGCGTCGGCCGGCCGCCCGGTGATATGCCGTCGCCCCTTGGCATTTGCGTCGCATGTGTTCTCAGGTCGCCCCTGCCGGGCCATCCTCGGCCATCGGCCAACGGAGTGCGGCTGTTCGGCGGTGCATCTTGGTTGGAGTTGGGCTTGCTTCTTCCGGCAGGTAAACGGCACTCAATTCGATTTATGACGGTCAAAATATGGGGCTTTAAGTTCGTTGAATTTGCTGTGTATTCAGATGCGGAAGACGATGCTCCCGGATTCAGTGCGGCTTTGCATGGTTATAAAAATCAAGGAGGATTTTGTTAACGAGTATCCAACGACACCTGAAGCAAGCAACATTTGCAATTTTCAATGTAGTACATCATTTCACAGTTGTTAGATTTAGATTCTCATTATTATGCGGTTTAAATTTTTACGGTCATGTATATTTTGGCGACATCCTAATTTGAGCTCCGCAATAAAAGTAAGGTTCGAATAAATGGTTGTGATTGTAAATTTTTTATTGTATGAGGTACAAAAAAAATATATCTATTCAAATATATTGTTAGTTGCGGTAGATTTAGCAATATCCTATGACTCTGATAAGACGTATTGAAAATTTTATATCCAAATCACTTGTGTTAGGTTTGGAATTGACCGGAGAAATAATTTTGACTTATCGGGATAAGTGTGACGTGAGGTCCGGCCTTTCGTTTTTTATTCAATCTTGGCCCATGAGACAAAATAAAATAAAAGTATATTACAAATTTCAAACTGATATATACGTGTCACATTTATTTCAGATTAATTATGTGTCACAAAAACTCTCAAATTCATATCATGTCGTATTCATTGTCAAATTGGTGCACTTATTAATCCCAAATTAATTTTTATGTTATAGATAATTCCAAATCGTTTTAAAAAAATGAAGAATTACTTTAATTCGGGCAAAATGCAACACTGACATATCCGGCTGCATTTAGCCCCAAGTGACAGATCAATGCTCACGGGTGTAGGATTTTTTTTTTTTTGGCATAAAAATTATTTTGGACTAAAAATTAGTTTGAAATTAATATGGTACCAATGTGCCAATTTAATATTTTGAGTGGTATTAGTCTTAAAATATAATAATGTCATCGTTAAGCAATGCCGTGAGCTCTATTAGCTGGAGACGGACATAAATTAAACAAGCAGGCCATACGAGCGGACATATATCCACCCTCTTCTTATAAAATGCGTGAAAAAGAATTCGGTAAAAATGTTGTCGACACGAGTTCACACTGATTGTCCTATAAAGGATTCGCACGTAAAATGTTTCCTATTTTGCTTGTAATTTGGAAAATAAAGAATAGTATTGGACAATTAAATTTTGTTATTAATTCTGTATTAAATAATGATAATTCAAAAGGTTATTTTCTTTGCCATGTACTCAACAATACCCTCCGTATGTCTTACATATAGGTGATCCAAGGTCTGTACGAGAATCCAATACTTTTTAAGGACTTATTTAGGTCTAAATGGGCAAAAACATATCACCTCTTTCCTTATTAAATGTGTGAAAAGGAATTCAGTATAACTGTTGTTGGCATGAGCTTACATTGATCGTAAGACGCAAAATTCGTACATAAACTATTTGCCTATTTTGCTCGTAAGTTTTTAAATAAAAAAAATAAAAAATAGCATCTGACAATCAGATTTTGTTATTATTTTTGTATTATATAAAGATAATTCAAAAGGATATTATCTTTACTTGTGTGAATATGACATGACTTAGTTAGGGTGAATGTAGAAAGGCCGTAAAAAGTCGGAAGTACTTTTACGCGAGTAATTTTATGTGATGTGTTATATATGCACATGATGCATTTTACTCCAAAAGAAGGAGAATTTTTCGTTAAGTCAAGCAACGTGGGGGAGATGGAAGTGTTATTGAAAATGACGCATGTGTAGGTCTATGGCATGCTCTTGTTGGCAATTTGCCGAGCATGATCATAAGTTAAGCCTTGCATTAGTTGAAATTGCCATATGTTTGATCCAATTGCTAAATAAAAATTTGGTAAATGGCCTCGTGAAATGTAATTCCAATTGGCATCATGCCATGGTTAGATCGCCTCGTAAATTCGAGCAAAATGATGAGACTAAACTAATGGGCAAGGGTATATAAATAGTTTCATATCTTGTTTATTAGAGTAATTATCCAAAAAATCCTGAATATGTTGTTTTGTGACAAAATATTCATTATTAAATTTTTCTATTTGATCAGTTTAGTCCTAAACCTTTTGATGATTTATTAATGTAATTGTTTTAGTCAAAATTGGCTAAAAATTTTATGATGTAAACCATGGCTATTCTATGTGACATGACAAATGGTTGGTGTTGGCATTAACAATATTCGTAATTTTTTTAGAAAATATATAATTTTCCTCTCCTTTGCCCCTTTTTGTTCTCTTTTTCCCCCTATTTTTCTCTGCTTGGCCAACGTACCAGGAAATAGGGGAAAAAACTCAAAAATAAAAATAAAACTAAAAATAAAAAATCTGATATTTTTTTTTTAAATTGCAAAACTCATTCACATCAACGTCGTGTGTGGCCATGTCTACTAGCATCAACATTAGTGGCTTCCAATCAAAATTAGCGAGAAAAATATTTCGATAGATTATCAAAACGTTTAAAGTTCAATTAGAAATAGATTTTATACTTTTTTGAATAATTTTTTGTGGTTAATCTAATAACAAGAAGTCCAACGAAAAAATTACCAAAGTCGTCAATGTTAGCGTGCCCTACATCAATTAAGTGAATAGGGTAACCTTTGTATAGCTTGAAATGGCCCGGCTTGACCCAAACTTGTTTTAGTTTCATATATACTTCCTACATTTAAACTAGGGAAATTAAAATGAATAATCATAGAACTTCGGTCTAATGTGTAATTTGATTCATAAACTTTTAATTTGTTTAATATAATATTTGAACTCTTGGTATATGTTAAATCCAGTTCTCGAATTGTATGAAAATATTTAATTCATTGAACATGTACAAAAAAGTTCAGGAATTACATCAAACAAATTAAAAATTTAGGGACCAAATTATACATTAGATTAAAATTCAAGGATCATATTAAATAAATCAAAAGTTTAAGGACCAAATTGTACATTAAATTAAAGTTCAGGGATTGTTTGTGTCATTATCCCTTTATGCTATTAATTCTCGTTAAACTTTTAGTTCTTGTCATAATAACCCCCAAAAAAAAAAAATGATTTGTAAGTATTTTTCGGTTACCCCAGAAAATCCATTTATCTTCTTGTTTCTAACCGACCGTGGCCCGATCCACCAGCATACCGAACCCGCCCACCCGGCCCGAGTCCAGTCCGCACCGACTCGCTCGCGGCAATTTACGAAAATCGCCTCTCTCCTCCTCCTCCTCTCTGCAACTGCAACCTCCCCCAATTTCCCCAACCGAAACCCTAACGTCTTCCCGCACTTTCTCGAGTCCCCACCCCGCCGATCGACGACCTCCCCGCCGCCGATGACGACGATCAGCCTCCGCAAGGGCAACGCGCGGCTCCCGCCGGAGGTGAACCGGGCCCTGTACGTCCGCAACCTGCCGTTCAACATCACGAGCGAGGAGATGTACGACATCTTCGGCAAGTACGGCGCGATCCGGCAGATCCGCATCGGCACCAGCAAGGACACCCGCGGCACGGCCTTCGTCGTCTACGAGGACATCTACGACGCCAAGACCGCCGTCGACCACCTCTCCGGGTTCAACGTCGCCAACCGGTACCTGATCGTGCTCTACTACCAGCCCGCGAAGATGAACAAGAAGTTCGACCAGAAGAAGAAGGAGGAGGAGCTCGCCAAGATGCAGGAGAAGTACGGGGTCTCCACCAAAGATAAGTAGACTCCGGTCATGAATCGCGTGATTGTCTCCGGCAGCGTTAGGAGGTTTTCGATGTGTAAAAGTATCGGAATGTTTTGTGGTGTGATGTAGATTTTTGACAGATCATGCAATGAAGCCCCTTATTTGACTTCTTCTGTGGATATGTGAATTCTGACGGTGGTGGTTTAGCTAATTTCTGTGCACTGGAACGACATGTTGAAATTCCGCGAAAAAATTCACGCAGCGACGTCTCAATGAAGCGATTTGTTGAGTGATTGGTCATTGTCACTTGCCTGCACTGCTCCGTGCTATGCCGAGAAATTTGAGTTTTCCTGAATTCAATAGAGTAAGGGGGTAAGCTGCGGAGATGCAGATATATTTGCTGTTAGGAGTTAATCTGTGTCATCTATCATAGGGATTGTTTTACATCAGAATGTTTATAAGAGCTGAGAACAAGCCAATCTATGATTTCAGTTTGTGTCTGCCAGTGAAAGAAGATGACAGGTTGCTACGAGGTCATGTGCAGTGTCTTGCTTCTGCAGGAGGATCTGCATTGTCCAGATGACCTATTTGCCGATTCTGTGAGAATTACGGATGGGATCAATGTCTCATCATAGTGGTAGTAATAGGTAGTTGATCTGTTGTGCGCTAGTGAGAGTACTGTGAAAGATTTAGAGATTCAATACCAGCTGGAGAAGCAGATTTTGTGAGGCTTCTTTGCACTGATTCCTTTTTGGTAGTTAAATGATCTTGTTTGTGTGCATGGCTAACATTGTCGAGAGTTGTTTGTTGGAGCTGTCCTGCTACCGTTGTTTTAGGGTTTGAAGTGGGGAATTGCCATGTTTACTGAGGTACTTGGAGTAATGTACTTCTAGGTAGTCTAGGTGGATGTTGCGAATCTTCTGTTTCTGTTTTTGGTATTCAAGTTTCCTGGAAAGCTCGTTTTCTATGAGCTCAATCTGTTTGATCTTGGCCAAAAATTTGACTGGATTCTTTAAGCAACTTAGACTACTGAATCAACCCTTTAATAATAATACTTACGGAGTTTTAGATGTAATTATCATCCTTATCAGCTCATGTAGATGTTGTGGGTTTGCAACATAAAGCCATTCATGCAGTGATGTAATTCTCATTCTTTCAAGTGGTGATTCTTTCCAGGATGAGTTCTGGGGGATCCTACCACATATCAGTGGCCCCTCTCAATAACCCTTCACAGTCAGTTGACTTACTAGGAATGTAGCATAGCCATTTATTTGATGTACTTTTCGAAATCCTCCTACTCATTGACTTGACTGATACGAAGCTATATACTATTGCTCAATGTTTCAATTCAGAAGTTGAATCTATGATTCGTCATTGAGGGGACTTAGAGAAGTTCCTTCCAATCAGAGCAGCTATATACTATCCCTCAATGTTTCAATTCGGTAGGTGAATCTATGATTCGATGTTGGGGGAACTTAGAGAAGTTCCTTCCAATCAGAGCCCAGTCTTTAAGAGCATTGCCTCCAAGTATATGGGTAGGTTGCTGAAATTTGTAGGCAAACGAACTTGTTCCATAAACATCAAGCCTTTATCCTGAGCCATTATACCCCCTGTGAATACCATCTGCATCTAGTTGTGTTCAAGAATTTGTGTCCAGAGATTTGTAGAGGTGGCAAGTAGATGTGTCAAACCCTCTTTTTCTAACTATAATTCACTGCTTTGCAATCTAAAAAAACGGGGATTTATCCTGGTTATACAGAACAAACAACCCAGATTATCTAAAATCTATTTGTACAGTTGAAAAGAAGAAAGATGAAGTCTGGAGCGTTTCTAGGTTATGCAGTATGTTGGCCTTCCATATTGTTTCCTGAAGTATCAATTTGATTACTTGAGATCCTATGATTTCCTGCTGGCATAAAAGTTTCGGTTCTCTCTGCCTTAAATCTCTTCGTTTTTTCTTTCTTTCAGTTCTTTTTCAGAACGAAACCTTCATTTTCATTTGCAGCTTACCGTAGCAGCAGAGTTCCCAAGCTCTTTTGTCTGTGTGTTTCTTCTTTTTCTTTCTGGCTTTCTTTTTCCTCTTGTTGAGTCAGGGTTTCTCGTCTGCTTACGTAAAGCTATGTCGTTCCTTGGCATTCTCTGTCTGCATCGAAGCCACCGCCATCAGCGATGGAAATGGAGGATACAAGAAGTCGTCTGGTTTAATGTCCGACAGAAACATGGTTTCAAGTACGCAGAAAGTGTTTACTGTGGCCCTCGTGTGTATACATCTCTTGTTACTTGTTAGTTATCTACACGTATGATTCGAGTTTTTCGTTGGCTAGAACCCTTTTGATGACGTTAAAAAAATGATAATAATGGATCAAATTGTCCCGACAGAAACCAAAGCCAGGTCAATCCATTGAATGGTCGGTGCTGGTCCTGGTAACGCGATGTTCACTCGAGATAAGTGAAAGGCTAGTGCTCGACAAGCTCAGAGTGGATTTAGGCCCAGTTGTTTTGTAGAAAATATCACATTTTTTAAAATTGTTTTTGGGGAAGTCATTCTCAAGAAAATAATCATATTTTTCGATATTCGGTTGAAATTTGAAAATGGAGTGAAAAATATTTTCATTGCTCAATATTTGATTTGATTTTTTGGGAAAATTGCAAAAAAATAAAAAAATCGGTTTTTAATTTTTAATCGAACAAAAAAAGTTTATTTTTATTTTTATTTTTCTTCTCCTTCCTCCTTCTTCCTCTGCCGTCGTCGTGTGCTTCGGTGATGGCTGATTGCCTGACGACCAATCAAGACCTAATTCGTATATGTGGTCGGGAGATTCTTAAGTGCTCCGAAAGATCAAGGTCAAGCTTTTACCCAATTAATGACAGAAACACGAAGCGGTACTTCTTGCCATTAATTTCATAGTATTTCGTGATTGATCAGGGTGTAGCGATGCAGGGCGCAACACGAGACCGAGCAAAACACATTAATTAGCAAGTAGCATGGGGGAATATTTCGGCCGGCCGTCTTTCTTGCGACCCCATTCTGACGATGTACGACAAAAGGCCAGCTCGAATTCAATGGGCTTGTCCCTGAGGCCATCTTTTGTCGTCGCAGCCCGTCGAGAGGATTTATATATAATTCGACGGGCCCAATTCATTTGAGCTCGACCCCATCATAATTATAATTCGACGAGATCGAGGAGGCCTCCCGGAAGGCTCACGGCGAGTAAGCCATCCAGGCGATTCGTGCTTGCACGTGCCGGGGAAAGAGGCTGGATGTTTGTCCTTCATTGATTTAGCATCGTTGCTTCCCGCGTACGAGAGCCCCATTTCGTTTTTTTATCGAAGCCCATGTAATCCGGGTTCAAGTTTTGATACGACGACTCAAGACACTATGTTGCTTTTGGGATTTCTCGGGCCTCGTAATTTACGTTTTTCTCTTTTTTCTTTGCTTACAAACGCGCAAGATAAAAATATAGAGTAGTTGCTATAGTGCACCTTCATCTATCAATCTAAATATTTCATTATACCACGAAACTCTGCATCGAAATTCAATTCAATCAACAGACATATTTGAATTTTAAACGTATCGACGTGAGACGATGCCGACTCTTTGATGGAAAATTCATAAGGGAATACACGATCCTGACGCCTGCCTTTGTCTTTTTTCAATCGAAACACGCTCTAGTTTTCTTTACTAATTTAATTATATAATAATATCCAACTTATTAAATCAAGCCGTTCTAGGAGTTTGTCACGTCAATTTTGTAAATTAACTTCTACTATTTTGTGTAAGTTATTCGTAAAATACCTCTTGACGTGATAGCTTACGAGATATTATTATTATTAGTATTAGGATGGGACATGTTAACATTGAGTCGTTCAATATGTAAGATTAATCAGGAAATGCTTTAGGATTTGGTTGAGCTCATGGGATCTTTTCCTTGACTTGGTTTCGCTCGATTGAAGCATGGAGAGGGAAATAAAATAATAGCGGAAAAAGCCATCCGCTCCATATTCAAGTGGAAGGTCGAAGAAACCATACCAACTTCAAACTTGCAAAAGTCGGCCCAGGTGGCATCCCGTCTCTCATGGCACGATTTGATTTGATCGCTCGAGTGGGGTTCGTCGATGGGGACACTGTTATCTTGGTCGTGTTTAGGTTTTTCTTCCAATCTTTTATTTAATCAAAAAATTACACAAATAAACTCTAAACTTTGATTCAATTAGCAACATGCTTTGTGAAATTTACTACAATGTATAATGTCGTCATTTAACTTTTAATTTATTCGACGTAACCCTTGAACTTTAGTTACATGTCCAATTTAGTTTCTAAAATATGTGTAAAGTTCAATGTTGTCCTTGAACTTGAAAACAAAAATGAAGAATAATATTTAACAATTTCATATAATATGGAGACCAAATTAAACATTTACCAAAAGTTCAATGATCACATCTAACAAATTAAAAATTGAAAGATGGTATTATGCATTAAGTTACGGTTCAGGGATTACATTAAACAAATTAAGAGTTCATGAATGACATTGCATATTAAGTCAAACTTTAAAAATCATTTATATAATTATCTCTTCTTCTTTTTTAATTATTGTTTTAGGCAAAAATGACATGTTGGATCCTTGAATAGTCTTTCTTTATCTTTTAACGAGACCATTGTAATTTTTAAGGGATTCCGCTCAATATGTCAAATCATTTGATTTTTCCAGATTTCACAACTCCTCGATAATGATACTGTTATTTTCTTAAGAGCCTCGGTGTGATGAGGAGACTCTAGCGATTACGATTTACAACCAATTTGCCTATTGAGCATGAGTATAAATATTGTCTCCCTTTGGAAGAAACTAAGTGATTACTTAGCGGTACGTTGACCCACAAAAGCAAGTTCTTAAAATGCTTCATTTTGATCGTTTGAACCCTAGGATAAATGTGATGTAAAACTCTCAGAGGGTACTCAAAGGGTATTCATTCATCTTGGGGAAAATAAAGATAGAAGGGGACTTAGATTGTGAGGCGTGCTAATATCGACACATTAAAATAAAAAACGTATCCTAACAGCCTGTCATCCTTGTATATCAAACAAATAGGTGTCGGAAGCTCTCATAGGATTAAAAACCTCAGTCTTATTGTGGTTACCTCTTAACCAAACACCGATGATCCAAGACCTGTCGATTTGATATGCAGGATTAGTATGCTACATGAATGTGATTCTAATTTTAACGTACTGGTGTCTGCTGGCCTTGCACCTTCAATTCCCCCATTATTTTTTTTCCCCAAAATAAGGGAATACCTTATAGCAGTTTTACATCCCGTTCCCCACGGTCTAGGTGAGAACCAAGATTTGAGGACATATTTGGGTTCAAGATTCTCAAATAGTCTTTTGTTTTCCTTTAACCAGACCATTGTAATTGGTAAGGGATTCCACGTAATATGTCAAATCATTTGATTTTTTCGGATTTCGTACTCCTTGACAATGATACTTCTCTTTTCTTAAGAGTTCTTGTGCGATGATTAGACCCTAGCGGTTACGAATTAATGACCTGTTTGCTTTTCGTGCATGACGATAAATTCTGCCTCCCTCTGGGGGGAAACTAAAATGACTGCTCAGAAGAATATTGACCTACAAGACTTGCAAAGATGATGGGATAGGTGGGATACCTAGTCCATCAAATTTGAGTTTTTTAAGTGTTGCATGACAAATTGTAATCACGGAACTAATTTTTTGGGTATTTACTTTTGACATTGTCAATTCGAAATAATCTTACACTTTTACTTGAATTTTCTACTTTTGTTTCACTTTTTAAGTATGAATATATTGAACAATTGAAATTTTTAAAACCATGCACGAGTGTGTAGCCCTTTTAAAGACAGGCGCTTCAAATAACCAAGGAACTTTCTTTTTTGTGAAAAAGGATTAGGATAATATGTTATTTTGATGGATAAGTAGGTAAAACATTTTATTTTCTCCAAATAAGTTATTCCCAAATAGGCTGATTAATCTCATTAATGGAGAAAAACCCAAAAGATCTATAACATATTATATGGTTTTCAATTTAGTTTTAAACCTTTTAATTTGACTAATCTAGTCATAAACCTTTTTTATGATTGACTAATTAGCTCTTCTAACCAAATTTGGCTAGCAATTGCTGCCATAGACATTAACCATCTTACATAATATGATTGATGCTAACATAAATGATTCTTTTACATACTATTCTAAGTTTTTTATAATTTTTTTGAATTTTTCTTTCCTTTCTTGTTTATTTCCCTTTTCCGCCTCCAATCATTGGGCTTTGGCAATGGCAAGCGACTAGCCATAGGTGAGGGTTGACCTTGTTGGCCTCCATTGAGGCTCGCTAGATCTCACCCAATCCAGCAAGCCTGATCCTCATCGGCCATGTCAATCAAAAGAGGAAGAAGAGGAAAATAATTCTAAACATAGAATGAAAAGAAAAGAAAATATAAATTTATAAAAAAAAAATGTAAAAGACCGTCTAAGTTAACGACTTCGTGTCACGTAAGAGAGCCTACGTCCGCATCAACGATTATCAATCAGGATTAGTCGAAAATATTACATTAATAAATAATTAAAATATAATTTTAGAACTTATCTTATATATATAAAAAATAAATTTATGATTTTTTTTTTAATAGTTCTCCTCTCATTAATTGGCAGATGTATTCTTTTCGGTTGAACCTTTAAGTCATGGGGAGCAAGGTAGTGGTCCTCACGCATTAAGGAATCGGGGGTTCGTGCAGATTCCTTCTAGGATTCGCACGTCCTTGCAACGGAGGAGTGACCGTCCTTCGTCACGTGGCCTTTTCGCTTCCTACAGAACGTCTGTGACAAGCCAACAAAAACGAGGAGGAGGTGGGTCATCCATAGTAAATAGCAGAGTGATCTGACATTGCACGAGATGTCCTATATTTCAACCAGATCATTTTGTCTAAAAGAGAAAAAAAAAAAAATTAAGATTAATTTATTGAAAAACCTTAAATAATTGTATTTATGACATATTTATTCTCAACTAATTTTTTTATCACAAAAAATTATAGATTAATACATAGATAACGTATTTACCTCAAATTAATATTTTAGCAGTAAAAACCCAAATTAATATACTCAGTGACAACTTCTGTCGATTTTTACTATCAAATTTGTTGACATTGATGATACATGGTGACATGGTAAGTTCATGTGGAAATCCATAGAATTATCATGGAAAAAATCCCAAATTTTTCATAGGTATATTGTTAAATTCATTACAAGTGTACGGTTAAATTTGTTAATGGTGCACCAATTTGAGATTTTTCGTAATATTTACCATATAAATTTTAATGTGAACTTGCCACGTTACCATATCGGGTCATTATGTGTCATTTAGGTTAGTAAATTTAATGATAAAATTTGATGAAAGCTATCGGAGTATAAATTTACCATAAGTACGAAATTGCTCTATTGATTGCGATGATTTCATGCCTGTCTTGGTAATGTGATGTTCACCTAAGATTAGTGAGAGGCTAGCGTGCGACAAACTTAGAGTGGACTTTAAGATTGCGGAAGTATGGCAGAAAGTTGTTATCCCAGTTCCGAAGACACGAGCCATCTAATCGGGCTGTTGCTTGTGCTAGCTAGCTTTAAAAAGCGGTTCCATCAACTTTAGTATATTGAAGTACGGTTGAGTTTGGTACGCTTTTCCTTTTTAATCTTGCGAACACAAAATGGTCTTAGTAGAAACGTGGCTGCTCCATGACCCGATTCATGTCTGCAGTCGGAAAATTCTTCGGTGTTCACGAAATATAATGTCAAACGTTTGCACAACTAAGCCGAAACCTGAAATGGTACATCTTCTTCTTGATTTCATAGTACTTAGTACTTCGTGATTGGTTAGGGTGTAGCGATGTGGTGCAACACGAGACCAAGCAAAACACATTAGCAGGAGCAAGATTTTAGGCAGCCGTCTTCCTCGTGATCCCAATTTAACGAGGGGCTGGTCCTTGGGGACCGTCTTTTGTTGTCGCAGCCCATCGAGAGGATTTATATATAATTCGATAGGCTGGTAACGGTTGCTTGCTCCCGACTCACTTGAGCTCGACCCCGTCATACATAGATCCATGAGGTCGGGGCCTCCGTGAGGGTCACGGCGTGGAAGCCATCCAGGCGATTCGTGCTTGCACGGGTCGGGAAAGAGGCAAGATGTTTGTCCTTTATTGATTAAGTATCGTTGCTTCCCGCGTACGAGATCCCCATTTCGTTCCTAATTGAAGCAGATGTAGTAATCCGGGTTCAAGTTCTGATACGACGACTCCAGACCATTCGTCACTTTCGGCATTTCTCGGATCTCGTAATTTACGTGTTTCTCTTTTTCCTTTGCTTGCGAACGTGCAAGATAAAGATATACCTTCATCCATCAATCTCAATATTTTATTATACCACAAAACTCTATGTCGAAATTCAATTCAATCGACCGACATATTTGAATTTTATGCATATCGACGTGAGACAATGCCGACTCTTCGATGGAGAATTCATGCATGGACTCGGTGTCAATGTAATGAGGGGATACACGATCTTGATGCCTACCTTTGTCTTCTTTCAATCAAAACATGCTCTAGTTTTCTTTACTAATTTAAATGCGTAATAATATCACAACTTATAAAATCAACCAGGTCATATATTCGACCGTTCCAAAAGTTTGCTATCTCAATTTTGTGAATTAACTTTTACTATTTCGTGTAATTTATTCGGTAAAATACCTCTCGACATGATAGCTTACGAGATATTTATCATCATCATTATTATTATTAAGATGGGACACGTTAACATTGAGCCGTTCGATATGTATGATTAATCAGGAAATGCTTTAGAATTAGGTTGAGCTTATGGGATCTTTTCCTTTACTTGGTTTCCCTCGATAGAACCATAGAAGCATGGTCCTTCGTCGCGTGACGGTCCCCTCCCGTGGAGGTATCGAGGGAAGTAGTACGAGCCCTAGGGGCCCCGCCCGGGGGGATGTGGGGTTGGTCATTCATCGCAATAGCAGAGTGACTTGACATTGCAGGAGATGTCCGGCCTCCTACTATATTTCAATTAAACCATACCGTTTGAAAGAGCCAAAAAAAAATCAGGATTAATGTCACGAAGAAAAAACTCAAATCGGTATACTTATGACAAATATATCTTAAACTAAATCCAAAACTGGTATATCCATGATAAATTTACTCTATATTGAATTCTGTTTAATTTTAACATTAAATTTGATTACATGGATGATACGTGGTGACGTGGTAAGTCCATAAGGTTTTAATGCCATGACAAATCTCAAATTTATCGCAAGTGTTACAATTTTAGGTTTTTCATGATATTTACCCTATGGGTTTCCACGTAAACTTGCTATATCACCATGTGCCATCTAGGTCAACAAATTTAATGATAAAATAATAAATTTTTCATAAGTATACTAATTTGAGATTTTTAATGTCAAAAAATTAGTTTTAAGTAAATTTCTCATAGGTGTATTGATTTAAGATTTTTTGTGGTAAAAAAATTAATTTAGGATGAATTTGTCATTGAAATACCAATTAGGGGTTTTTGATAATTAAAAATTAGTTTGAGGTAAATTTGTCACAGATTTACTTATTTGAGATTTTCTTATGATATTAACCCTTAAAATTATGTGTCACGAGATTAGTAAATAATTGCAATACCACTTTTACATGGTAAAAGTACCAAAAAGGTCATAAATATATTGCATTGGTACAAATTCAGTCATAAACCTTTTAATTTGACCAATTTAGTACAAAATAATTTCACATTAGTATTAATTCAATTTTAAAATTTGAAATTAGATCAATTTAGTCATAAATCTTTTTATATCTGTATCAATTAATTCAATTCGGCCAAGTTTGGCTAGTTGGCACTGATGTGAATAGTCGGCCGATTGGTCGGACGTTAAATGGCAATTTTTAAATTTTTTTAATTTTTTTATTAAATTTTTTATTTTTATTTTTTTCCTTCTTCATCCTCCTTGGACTTTCCTCGTAGTAGCCGGCTAGGCTTGCTAGCCATTGGGCGAGGGCCATAAAGCCCTCATTGGCCACCAACCAACGTCTACATTAGTACCGACCAGCCAAAATTAGCTAGATAAACTGAATTGGTATTAACGTGAAAAGGTTTATGACTAAATTAGTCCAATTGAAAGATTTAGGACTAAATTGATCCAATTGAAAAGTTTAAGACTGAATTGGTACCAATACAATAGATTTAAAACTTTTAGTACTTTTCCCCTTTTACATTGCTAGAGATCTTCCATTACAACATGTATAAATATAATCAAAGAGAAGCACACACGTATATATAACACTTAAGTTCATATTATCACAACCACATAAAAACACCGAATTATTCAAATACATAATAAAGAGAACACACGAGAGGAGCAAGGAGTTACACCACATTCGTTATAGACCCCATCTAGCGGCCCATCGCATCACGAGTCTTAAGAGTTCTCCCAATACTAAAATAACGTCGCATTCTCGTAGTGGAAAAGCTTTCCGCAGAAAGCTTTAAGGTACAAATGCGCTAACGGAAAGCCGTGGGGTGACGACGGCCGACAAGGGTACGGCCTTTTGCAACGCCAGGCCGAACGCCTCGTCCATGTTCAGCTCCTCCATGCCGTTCGGCAGCTTCCAGTCGAACGAGTGGACCAACGTCCCCAGTATGTACTCGACCAGCACGATCCCCATCCTCGTCCCAGCGCAGATCCTCCGCCCGGCCCCGAACGGGATCAGCTCAAAGTCATTCCCACGCGGGTCAATTTTCGCGTTCCTGCCGCTCAGGAACCGCTCCGGGGTGAAGTCAAGAGGGTTCTCCCACACGTCTGGGTCCCGCCCGATCGCCCATATGTTCACGCTCAGCCTTGTGTCCTTGGGGATGTAGTAGCCGTTCACTTGGCAGGCCTCGGTCGAGACCCTCGGTAGGTTTAGCGGTGTCGATGGATGTTTTCGGAAGCTCTCCTTGCAAATGGCCTGCAAGTACGGAAGCTTCGGGAGGTCGGATTCCTCGAGGCGTCGGTGCCGCCCGATGATTCGGTCCATCTCTTCGTGGGCTCGCTTGAGGATGCTGGGGTTCTTCAACATCTCGGCCAGCGACCACTCGATTATGCTCGATGAAGTATCGGTGCCTGCAGTGAACAAATTCTAGGAAAAGAGATAACGAGATCAGTACCTATTAACGTCACAAGTTAATGAACGAGCCAAAAATCATCATGACAGATTTTGTTCAATCCACTTAGACATGTATATACCAAGAGAAGAGCCTTAATGTTGGTCAAGCTAAGCTTCTCGCCCCCAGAGTTATCTCGGTTGGCCATGACGACGTCGAGAAAATCTGGGTTTCCTTTACGCTCGTGAGCAGTTGCCGAGTGTTGCTCGATCATCTTCGTCAACAGCACGTCGAACTTCTTGTGCAAGCGCTTCATTCCGCCTTCAATCCCTTGTAAGTCCATCCACGCAATTGATGGGATGAAGTCGCCGATGTTAAAGAACCCTACATCACGTAAGGAAATTAGGTAACCTTCGTGTGTCATAGATTCGAGCATTAGAAGCTTGCGCGATAGCTAAGTGTATTCGTGTTTTTGTCTCGAATGTTCGTTGAATGCTATACCTGCGCTTGTCATTAGCTCTACCACCATGTCTTTGAATTCATTAGACTCGGAGCCCTTCGTCACGAACACCCTTCGGCTCAAAATGACTTGCCCTATCATGTTCGCCATGGCATAGGTCAACATCTCCGGCACCACCACCGGCTCGCCTCGCTTGCTGCACTCGCACATGGCTTGAAGCATGTACCCTAGCTCGGACGTTCGGACGCGAGCCCAGTCCTCGAGGGCCTTCCCTCCGAGCATGTGCAAATTACTCAGCTTCCTAAGTAACTTCCACCTCGGGCCATAGTCAGCGAAGACCATGTCCTGCGCGTCATAGGCCAAGTGGGTCGCGCCCGCATTCGGGGGCCTGTTGGAGAAGTTGATGTCTAGGGTTTTCAAGAAAGCCCGGGCGGCGTCAGGGGTCGACGCCACGACCATGCCGCACGTGCCCATTTTCAGGTACATCACCGGCCCATACTTCTTGGCCATTTTGGCCAGCGCTACATGGGGCATGTTCCCCAAGAGAGGGATGGCGCCGATGACCGGCCACCCTTTCGGGCCAGGCGGGAGCTTAAAGGAGTTCAAGCGAAGCAGGAGAGAGCTGACAAAGAATCGGGTAATGAGGAAGAGGAGAGCCGCGGAGGCGATCTCTCGGAGCAGGACTTTGTCGGCGAGAATCGCCATCTATGCGCTGCAAGTGCTGGGATACGATCCAATATTTAGTGAAGAGCGCGGGCGCTTCTTCCTCTGTTACATGCTGCATGTTATATAGACCGATGAAAACGCATGTACGATCTGGGTAGCTCGAATGCAACGGGGCACGAGATTTCCCACCAAACCCCGGCGCGCCGATTTTGTAGGTAAGGTTTTGAAGGGACACCAATGGTTTCGCCTCGAGCTCTTCGATATCTACCATTCTCCTCGTCGCGGCACATGATACCAAATGATGTCTATGCTGGCAAGATACATGGTCACACATGATTTGATGGCAGAAAAAGTAAAAATTTTGCGGAGAAGAGTGGAGATTTGAGATTTTTCATGAATTGTATGGTGCAGCACTTGGTGTCCATCCATCTCTAATCCTCACTCTAGGCATCTCCATTTATCAAATTTCACAGAACTTGTGTCTTTCCTTTTTTTGGTCGGTCTTGTCAATGAATATTCCGGCAACTAGTTAAGTTTTATAAAAGTAGAAATAACATGTAGGGCTTTTATTTGAAACGCTCACAATCACCGCATAAAGAAAATCATGATCGAAAGAAAATTCAACTCAATTTTAAATTGAGAGCGGGGTAGCTTAGAATGGATAGGGTTAAAATTAGGCAATGACAAAAAAAGAAGTGCACAGTTGGTTAGCTAAGATTTATGATGGGAAAAGAAAAAGAAAGTTCTAAACTTATTAAACTAACTTCGGTCATTTTTAACTAGATTAATTTAGTCCTAAAATTTTTCACATTATTGAGAGCTCTTTGAAATTTGAAAGCACATGTAAGGCTTTTATTTGATATGCTTTCAATTACCACATAAACAAAAAGAAAAAAAGCCATGAAAAATCCCGAACTTTGCCCAAAGTGACACATTTATCCTAAACTTTTTTTTGTAACGTGAAAACTTTGAACTTTGCCAACCGTGACACATTTACCCAAAACCTTTTTTTGTAATACAAAAACCCTGAGTTTTGTTATGTGACACATTTACCCCAAAATTATATGACATTTTGGTCTTTTCATTTTTTTAAAAAAATTCTTTTTCTTTTCCGGGAAGGGAAGTCGGCGTCCGGCAAGGGCTGCCCTCACCGATGTCGGGCGAGGGTCACCCTCGTCGGCGTTGGGCTAGGGCCGCCCTTGCTTGTGTTGGGTGAGAGTGTCCCTGCCCTTGCTCGTCGCCGGCGAGGGTAGCCCTCGCTTGCGTCGGGCGAGGGTGTCCCTGCCCTCGCCAGATCTAGCGAGGGCCATCCTTGCTCGACGCCTGGCGAGGGCTGCCCAATGCCGGCGAGGGCGACCCTCGCCGGACGCCGATGAAGGGAAGAAGAAAAAAAAGAAAAACATAGAAAAAGGAAAAAAAATAGAATAAAAAGACAAAAATGTCATTGATGGGGTAAATATGTTACGGTTTGAAAAAAGTTTAGGGTAAATGTGTCATTTTGGGCAAAGTTTAGGTTTTTCGTGGCTTTTTCCCTAAACAAAATCATGATAGAAAGAAAATTCAACTCAACATTATATTGTCTCCCCAAGGGGGAAAACTTCATCTACCATTCTCATTGTGATCCGAAGCACCTTTGAATCTTTGACTGCGGGGTAGCCTGGAATGGATAGGATTAAAATAAGGCAATGACATAAAAAGAAGTGCACGGTTGGTTAGCTAAGATTTATGATGGGAAAAGAAAAAAAAAATCATAAACTTATTAAATTAGTACCATTTCAGTTCTTTTTAACTAGATCAATTTAGTCCTAAAATTTTTCACATAGATACCAATTCAGTTCTTTTAAGTTGGACAAATTTAGTTCTAAAATTTTTCACATTGATACCAATTCAGTTCTTTTAAGTTGGACAAATTTAGTTCTAAAATTTTTTATATTAACTTCTTGCAATGAGAGAATCCATGCTTAGTGTTGCGATCTAAGCTCGGATGCATCACCTAGAGTTTGGCTAATGAACTATTAAGCCTAAATTTAGCTTGGACTCTCCCAAGTCCATATCAACTCGCGACTTAAATTCAAGTTCTTAACATGCAAATGATTTTTTAATTAAAAGTCACTATTAATCTATTTTTGGTGGGTCGATTAGAAACCAAGTAAAATAATATTACTTTACTGACTTGATTACGTTAGTTTTTTTAATGCCCTTTTAGTACATTTTCTCTTTTATTCTAAAAAAATATTTTTCAGGTAGCTTGAATTAATTTTAATTTCTTTCCTAACATATGAGGTGACCATACGGATGCGCAATTAACCAATTTAACACCCAATAAAATGATAAATAAATTGCAAGACCTACCTCGTAGCAACGAAAGCATCTGCAATATTAGTTCAGAATTTACATTTGCGGTCCTAGATATGATTTCTAATTAGCACGTAATCGCTCAGTCTTTTTTAGGATTTTATTATTATTTAATGAAATCTTATCTATGTGTAATGCAATCAAAAATATGTCTCATGTGACGTACAATTAAATAAACCTACTATGTAATCTATATGTCATGCAACATTAATTAAATGACCTAATCTAATGATGGGCACATATTAGATGAAACTATCCTTTTAAATGACCCTAATCATGCAATGACTGCAAGAAATGACCTAATTCCAGGTGACGCACATGATATTTTTTATGTTTTCTTTTCCTTTTTTATAAAATTCGAAATTAAAATTGTCTAATAATCGAACATGCAATTCAAATTAATAAAGAGAAAATCTAACATCCTAAATCAAAATTTTCCGAATTTTTTATTTCAAAAATTCGGAATAAGTAAAATGCCTAATCTAAATATGCAAACTATCCTAAAACATATGATATTCTTGTGAGAATCCGATCCAACTTGAATATATTTATTATTTTTAGGGTTTTCTTTTACGGAAACAAAATCAATTCAAACGAAGGCATTCGTGTCTACTTAATTTTTTAAATTGACAAATCATATCTCAGGTGTGAGATTTGATTGGCAATTTTTTCGTGTGATTGCAAGTTATATTTCGGGCATGAAATCGGACTGTCAATTGTATGCATGTTGTGAGATTAAAGAATAATCCCTAATTTAAAAGGTTTTTCAGGAAACTTTGGATAAGATATATCATTCAAAGAGATATCAACGAATTAAGTAAGGAAATAACCAAATTAAATTTGAATAATAACTTTACCTATTTCGTAATATCATTCCCGAATTTGGACTCGTCATATTGTGGAACCAACGATGGCTCGTGGTGATGTTCGATAATGGCTCACGGTCTACACTATCGGCAACGACGGACACCTTGGCACGGATCGCTGTGGTGATGGCTCTGAGCTCGGTGAAGCTTGGAGACAGCAAGGATGTTGAGGTCAGCTTGCTGCGACGTGTCACGGTGGCAGTACGACGCAGGCAAATGGCATCGTCGATGATTGAATAGCAAGCTTGTTGAAGGAGGAGGAGGAGCTCAATACGGGCAGCTGCGGGCGGCGGGCTTCAACAGGCGTTCAAAGACCCACTGAAGAAGAAGACCTCTCCCACACGAGAAAATATTCAGTGGTTAGCAATCGTCCTACGTGGTGCGCACTTACCACTCGGAGATCGACACGCGTCCTGTGGGACCCGCTGGAAAATGGAGGGGCGGGCTCGGCTTGGCTCGGCTCGCTGAAGAAGAAGAAAAGACAGGTCAAGACTCCCGCCCAAAAGATTTCTCTCCTGCATTGAATTTTCTGCAATTTTCTCTCTCACTTTCCTCCTCCCTCTCGCGACGTCCGCTCTGCTCTCTCTCCCCCTCCGCGAAGTCGTCCGACGCCGACGCCGACGCCGACGCAGCCTTCGCTTCCTCCCCTGAACCCGACTCTGACGCCGACGCAGCCTCCGCTTCCTCCCCTGAACCCGACTCTGACGCCGACGCCCCTCCGCCTCCCTCTCGCGACCTCTAGTCCGCTCTCTCTCTCTCGTCCTCGAAGTCGCGCCTCTCTTCCAGCAAACCCCGACGCCGACGCCCCTCCGCCGGTTGCCTCCGTCGGCGTCGGAGTCCGTCGCCCCCGTCTCCTCCGCCTCCGCCTACACGCCCGACGCCAACGCGTCGAACCACGACGGCGAAAATGGAGGAGAGAGAAACGACGAAGCAGAAGACGGAGACGAAGAAGCAGAAGCGCGCGCGCTCGGGGTTCTGGACATGGGTCGTCGCGTCGGTCGCGTTCCGGCTCGCCCTCGTCTACCTCCCCAGGAACCTCGGCCTGTCCACCCGCCCCGAGGTCGCCAGCTCTCTCACCAGCATTCGCCGCCGTAACGCCGCCGTAACGCCGCCTCTCTTCGCTCCGTCATCGATTCCCGATCCCCGATCCCCCTCCTCCCTTGAAATCTTGGAGGTCCATTTTCTGATACGATTTCTGGTTTTTCTTGTTTGTGCCGCCTGCAGTTGGCGAAGGCTACTGGTTGAAGCAGTCGGTGATGTCTCCCTACGCAGGTTCGGCTCCGTTCGATCTCTGTAGGAAGGAAGCTGCTTGTTTGCCTACTGGTGTGTCGCTGTTTGATGCTTTGATCCCTTCCACAGGTTCCATGTATCACGGTTCTCCTTTGCTGTTGCTTGTTCTCGGACCTCTCGCTGTCAAAAGGTAACTACCGGAGTATAATCGCCGATGCATTTTGAAGGCTAGGTTGATTGTGAGCTTTGCTGGTTATCTGCTAGAACTGAACTAGATTTATCTGGCTGTGGCTTGTGCGAAAAGTTGTTTTCGATTCCAGAAATTGAATTTCTTTTTAGGGGAGACTTGGAAGATGTTCTCCGGAGCAGTTCTGCATATAGGAACTGCATTTGCTTTAATTGCGTGGTTGATAATTTTTTTTACGTGGTATGTTGCACCTCGCACTTACTCTTTTAATGCCTTACCAGTGAGCATTTCTTTGGATGATGAGCTCCACAAAAGTCAGTGATAAAATTGGTTTTCAATTGTTGCTGATTAATCACCCAGATAAAGCCTGTTACTGAGAACTGAAAATATACATGTTCAGTTAAAAATATTCCTGCTTTCATGCCCTTGCTTTTATGTTGCCTTGATAAGTGCACCTCTGCAATTGGAGATTGACCAGGGCAAATTTTTGTTCCCATGGAATTAGCAGTTCATTGTTTTCTGTCACATTAGTCAGATTGGAAAGCATGGTTCAAATGACAACAAGGGGAGAAAAAGTGACATCGAAAAAGAACTTGGATTCTCTGTCATTGCCCGTGGGCATTATATGGCTTTCTAATGTCTACTTAGTCTAATATTCAACATTTACTGTACTGGGAATAAGCATGTAATAACGAGATACTTGAAATGCTCAAGGTATATGGTTAAGAGCACTTTATTGCTGCCTGCTACCAGACACATGGCGAGCGTGAGAGAACAAGAACAAGCATACGACCAGTTGGAGGACAAGATGAGAAGAGAATGTGAGAAACGAGAAAAACAATTAATGGGTCAATGTAACCCTGAAAAAGTTATTTAGTTACTGTAGAGCAATATTGCTCTATGGTCAATCCCGCCTTTTGGTAGACGGTATTCTTTAGATTTATGTTTAGCTAGGTCTACTTATCTGATAGAGTTGTGCATACTTGAGCTTCGAGCCCACGTCTTGTGCTGAGCCTTCATGAGATCATCAATTAGTAATAAAAATAATTACCTTGAAGAGGATATTTTAACTGAGCTCAGCATTTTGATAATCTATTTCGACTCTCTCTTGTCATGATGTGCAGTACAACACAGTGTTATTTCGGAGAGAGATTCATGCCGTCCCTTCTTCCATTCAGGAAGCATCCACAATGACTTCTACAGCGTCACCTGACAATTATTTTTCTGACATGTACCACTCTCCTCCAAGGCCTTTGCCCTATGACGTAGAGCCAAGGCGTTTGTGCATGCAGAGGGATGGACTGGTTCCAAGGCATGAGAAGGGTTCAAGTCATGCCAATGAGGAATCAGAACCTCTTAGGAGTGACAAGGATGGGGAATCGGATAATATTTGCTCAGAAGGCAAATGGACTAACTATGCACATGAAAAGGTTTTAAAGAGCAACCATATAAGACCTCACTTAAACTATCCTTGGCAAAAGCGAATGCTGATATTGGGCATATTTATACGACATCAGAAGAGGAAGATGTTTGTCCGACGTGTCTTGAAGGTAAAAGTTTTTGTATTAGAAGATTGGTTGCTTGTTGTTTTCTTATTGAGCTGACAATTATTAGCGGGCTAAACTAATTCTGAATAACGTGAAGTGCTGAATAAGTTTTAGAAAAGGGATGAGACATAATCTTAGGCTAGTTCAACTTGTTCACTTTCATGCGTAGATGTAGTTGAGTTTTCAGCTTGTAAACTATTTAGAGATCCAATCTACTGGTGAACTTGATTTTTTTTCTGAAAGAAATTACCTTACCATTGTATGCTTTTGTGCTTTCCTTTTTTTCCTGGGAATATGCTGGCACAGATGCAGATTCTTTAGAGAAAATTTTGAAGAGAACTTTCATCTGAAAAAAAGAATAAAAATTGACAATAAGCTTATGTGGAAACTAGGGAAGTACTTCCATGAACTTGGAATTTGGGTCTGATTATTGCCTCAGACAGTGGCAGCAGAAGTATTGTGTGCAAGTTGGCTTGTTCAGTATTGGTTTATAGTTTTGTAACATGTCACTGCAATGTTGTGATTAATTAAATTGTTGATGTTCTTGATGAATTCTATCAATTTTTACTGCTTACTAAATGCAGAATATACGCCTGAGAATCCAAGAATAATGACAAAATGCTCTCACCATTTCCATCTTGGTTGCATATATGAGTGGAAGGAGAGAAGTGACATCTGCCCTGTATGTGGCAAGGTAATTCTTTTCCTAGATCCCAACAGCAAACATGCATACATACATGCATACACATGTGATTACTGTGCTCCAATGATTGCTTCACCGTGGCACAGACCACGATTCTTAGTTGTTGTCTGACCTCACAGAGTGACCTTTCTCAGGGAAACTCTTTTTTTGGGGTAGGAATTGGGATTGTTTCTCCCTCTGCTTTATGCACGTTGGGTTGCAATCATTTTAAGGACACGTTAAGAGCTTTTTACAAAAGATGATATGCTATTTGGTTTTCAACTGGGATCGGTAACTTTTGAATGGTTATAACCTCCATACTAATCCCTGTACAAGTCCTACTGACACCCAGGATAAGCTGTTATGCTTGCAGCTTATTGCTTTATAATTGGAGGCTTTCCTTTTCTTGGGGATTTTGCCAGGCTGGGTAGTTGTCATAAAAAAGAAAGATCATCGAACAATTACCTAAAACAATGGCAGAAAATAGTAGTACATTTCTAGCCTCATGAGCTTCTATGGGTTGAGCATGCTGCCAACATTTCGGCAGCCTCTCACCGACTGATAGTTGTGGCTTCCTATGATTTTGCGGCTTCACAAGTTATGGGATTGCTATATGTCTTCTATATTGATTTAGAGGTGGTGCCATTTTGTGTGGGCAGTTGAGAAAAATCAAGATGTTCTGGTATTTCAACTGTTTTCTTCTCCTAGTTGTGTGCTTAATTGGACCTTTTTCTGTTTGACAGGTGATGGTGTTCGATGAGACTTGATCTTAGGTGAATGCTCATGTTGACGATACTGTCAACACTGGGAAGAGAAAAAAGAATCCTGTTAATATACTTGATGAAATGTAAAGAAGTCTCTGTGCATATTCCAATTTCTCAGACTCTCTCTCCAAAGACCCATTATACATTCCTTCTAAATTATCTTTTACTTTGTTTAGACTTGGTTATGCTGCTTGAAACTGCAATTGTAAATACGAGCAATATCTCAAGTGCATATTGGTAAATGTAATTGTCTGGTCGTTGCCTTTCCATTTTTGGGTTTGGTTTAGTTATAGAAACTACATATGAAAGAAAGTGCATGAGTGGCCAACCAAACGACACGCTGTCTTGCTTTCGCGTTAAGGTGCTGTCAGGTTCTCTTCTCTGAGTTTGCTGATGCTCGGGCTTTGCCCTTGGTAGAGCGACGTGTAAGACTCTGCGACTTGTTACATCGGTGCTTGCTGGGCTTCTGGGGTTAGATTTACAATGAAATGCTTAATGTCGGTCCCAGTGCATGACTTCGCTTCTGTAGTTAAGTCAAAAGTTTAGCGAACGGCAGCTTGATTTACCTATGGATTCTCAAGCAAAATGCCGTAGTTTTTCAGACTCCGGCCAAGTGAAGCTGGCAACACTTTCTGTTCACTCAGAAAAAGAGAGTACGAGAGCAAAAGATCGGATGTTCATTTCTTTGCCAGGCTTTGGGTAATTGAAACGAGGAAATCAATCGTCAGGTATGTGAGAAAAGCGAATTCGCATAACCATAAAGCACATCACAAGTGGACGTTTATCTGTTGAAACAAGGTGTTGGCAGGCAATGGCAAAAACAGAGCCAGCAAAATCTCCAAGAACCGTAAGAATTTATTCACTCATTTTTCCTATATGGTATTTATAGTAAAACAGATAACACAACCTGCTTTTTTATTTATTTATAAGTAAACGCACAAGGATGACATTTTCATTTCATCTACTTTCCACTAGCGATAATCTCAAAGGTTCGCAGGAACACCTCGGGGGGCTGGCCACCACTCAATCTGTGCTTCCCATTTATCTGTTGAAAATAATGATCTCAGAAAAGGTATCTCTATGTCATCCAAAAAATTAAGGCAAAATATGAGAGAGAGACAGAGACAGAGAGCCAGGGGGGCGGGGGGGGGAGAGAGAGAACATCATTTACCACGAAATGCGGAACCCCAGAAATGTTCGATGAGTACTGTTCGAGCTCCTCATTTACCTTGATGGAGCAAAAGAAAATTATGAAAAGGTTCGTGAGATTCTTAGAATCAGCGGCAAACATCTGGAAGCTGCCAAAACTAAAGAGATTAACTGCAGTAGATTTCAACAGGATCATTGAAAAATTCATGGAAAAAGGAGATAACACTTTCCTGAGTCAGCTTAGAGAAATGAAATCTTTTAACTCCGAAAAGCTCCTTCTAGATATTCTACATAATTAGTCACGCATTCTCTCCTGATCTCTAGGTTCGAATGTGAAGCAATGTGTGTGTGTGTGTGTGTGAGAGAGAGAGAGAGAGAGAGAGAGAGAGAACCTCTTGCAGTCCATTATTTGGATTATCCAGAAACTCGGCTGCCCCGTCTACTCCAGCCTTGGCAGCAGCTTCCACAAGGAATTCTCTGAATCCACGTTATACAAAGTGTTAAGTTCGAGTGTGCACTAAAAATTAAAATGAAGACGAGCGAGCTTCATCAAAAGAATGTTGGAAAAAGCTTCATTTCTAGCTTCGTGTTAAGTATAGCTTAACCAAATTTCCCTGGGGATAGAGTAAAGTCTGGCAAAATGGTCTCTTTATGATTCAAATGAAAAATTAAGGACATACGATGAAATTGGTCAGCCCTTTTTTTTTTTTTTTTGACATTTTCTCAGAATATGAGGATCTAACGCTAAAAATTAGAGAAGAATGGCCCCTCTCTCCCAGCTTAGTAACCTTTATTTAGGATAACCAGCACACCCAACAATGATTTCCTGTGTCTTACTCTCACATTCAAACACTATTAAGAACAACCGTAATGGTTCGGAGAGATCTTACGTTTATCTTCCAGACAAATTGGGCAGTAGAATCAGCTAAACCAAACTTTTTCTATCTTGGGAAGAGGCTTAAACTATTCAGACCTAGGTTAAGCCAAAGGTCATGATGCATGTTTGACAATATGGCTGTAGAGGATATTAGATTCACAAAGACTATTCCCAATGGAATAAAGCCAATTCTTAAGAAAAAATTACAGGGGAAGAAGATGCATCTTAAGAGATGATGCAGTGATAAGGGATTTTCCAAAGCTCAGCAATCCACTTCGATGCATGTGTGGACACATACAACCACATGTAGCTCAATGCATGTACAGGAAGTGAATCTACCTGTCACCAATATATCTTCCCTGGGTGAAGTAGCCAATAAATAGCTCCTCCACAAGTTTTTGTTGCTTCTCGAGCCTTCATGTCCCAGCATAGTATATAAGCCTGTGGCTATCCACAGTATTTCCCTGCTCATATATTATATATGTTACCAATCTTCTCAGCACAACCTCTTGCTTTGGGAATTTAAACATCCAATGTACACATGATATCATAAGCATCTTACGTGAGACCAGACATGTTGTATTCCAATCCAATACCTCTAAAAATCTGCAAAACGTGCAGGATATAAAATCAATAGTTGCATAAGTAAACAAATTTATGGTGTTCAAAAGGAGAAAGGGAAAACCTCGCGGATACAAGCTTCCATGCTCTCTGATCGAGATCCAAACTTTTTCAGGTAATACTCTTTCTTGTTGACACCTTCTTTTGGGGCAGATGGATTCAGAAAAAAAGGATGCCATTTGATCTGCAAGCCTGATGAGACATCAGTGAGAATGGAAATACACCATGGTGAAAAGGCACACATGTGCATGAATGAGAGAGAGAGAGAGAGAGAGAGAGAGAGCTTCAAAATCAAACTGATCCTTTGCAGTGGCTATAGCCTTGTCTAAATTCTTTTTGCCTACACAGCACCACGGGCAAACAGTATCCGAACTAATGTCAATTCAAATGAGCTTCTTCCCAGCATTGTTATCAGCTGACTCGGCCATAATCTTCACTGATCGGCAGATATTCTGGATAACATAGATGAGTCAGATTCCTATCTGTCCAGGATAGCATCAGTACTAGACTCTTTATTGTGAGACAACGGCTTCAAAGTTATCAAGCAGATGAAAACACGATAATTCCTAGGCATGGAGTTTACATCTAATCAGTAATCGGGGTACCACTCAATTTCTCTCCAGTCACAAAGAAGTTGTTTCTACTCCTGCTCGTATATTGGCAGTGGTTCCAGCTAAATATTCTAGCCATCGCAAGTAGGCATTTGAAGGACAGAGGAAAAATATTGAGTTCCTTAGTTAATCCGCCAATTATACCATGAACTAGAACTACCAAGACTGGGCTACAAAATTGATTTACTAAGTAATGCGGCGGAGACTTCTTTAGGCATTTGAAGACGACTCGCCAGCTTGAACGTCAGGTCAGTCACAGTTTTCCGACATCACTCAGCTAACTAATTTCGCAAACTATCGTAGTATCCCTGGCATCGCTGTTTTCCTGATGCATGGGGCTACATCTATCTTAGAAATCAGTTACCCCACTGAGAAAAATGAACGATGATTATCTAACCTGCAAAAAACACTACTTTGGTACACATTATCCGCCCAATCAGTGTGGACTCGAAATGGGGTAGAAGAAAAAAAAGGGTCGGCCAAAGGAGAATCCACATTTCAGAGGCGGACTCCCTTTTCCCAGCAGAAATCAACCCAATAGTTGACTTCCCAAAATGTTCGACTCAGAGAATCAAAGATAGGACCAGAAGCATTGTAATCTGTACTTAGGTTAGATCCTTCCAGGTATTTGACAACACTGAATTACTCATGCTTTGAACAAGAGACGAGTACAATAAAGATCACCACACATCACATTGCATGAAAATAGTAAATCGCAAACTACCTACGAGACACGAGAGAAGTAGATACCTGCATAGTAGAAGATGCTCTGGTTGCCCTTCAATTCTGCATAGCGAGAAAGCTACAGAACATAATTAACTTCACAACACGCAAGAAACTAAGGGTGTGTTTGTTTGCGTTTCTGTTTAAAAATTGTTCCAGGGAATAGAAATAGAAAAAAGTGTTTGTTCTCGGAACAATTCTCAACAAAAACGCGTTTGGTAAACTTGTTCGGGAACAAAAAATAAATAGAAACATGTTTGGTAAATTTGGATAATTTTTTTATTTTTTTTATTTTTTCTATTTTTTTCTTTTTTCCTTTTTTTCTTTTTTTTTTTTCATTTTTTTTTTTTTCTTCTTTTGGCGGCGACCGCCGGCCAAGGGTCGGCCTCGCCGGATCTAGGCGAGATCGAGGCTCGCCGGCGGCGCGAGGTTGGCCTCGCCTTGATCCGGGGCGAGGCCGAGCTCGCCTGTGCCGGCGTGAGGTTGGGCGCGCTTGATCCTCGAGGCCGGCTCACCTGGGCGGCGGGCGAGGCGCGGCCTCGCCGGCCGGCCGGGCGAGCGAGCCTCGGCCTCGCCGGATCCGGGGCGAGATCGAGTTCGCCGGGCCGGCGCGAGGTCGGCCTCGCCATGGTTGGGCGAGCTCGAGCTCGCCAGATCCGGCGAGGCCGCCTCGCCCGGGCGGCGAGCCTCGGCCTCGCCGAGCCACCGCCGAGGTCGGCGTCTCTTGGCGGTGGCTCGGCGAGGCCGAGGCTCGCGGGCGAGGTCGGCCTCGCCGGGGGCGAGCCTCGGCCTCGCCGGGACGGCGAGCCTCGGCCTCGCCGGCCCTCATCGGCCGGTCGCCGGCCATGGCCGAGGCCGGCGACCGCCAAAAGAAAAAAGAACAAGAAAATAAGAGAAAAATAAAAATAAAAAAAAGGTGTTTCTCAAAGGTGTTTGAAAAAACAAGAAACACAAAATATTTTCTTGTTTCTTTTTTTTGTAAGAACAAAAAAAGAAACGTAAACGCTTTTTATTCTTTTTTGTTCCCAGGAACAAAAAAACAGAAAAAGTGTTTAAAAACAGAAAAAAGAAACATAAACAAACGGGCCCTAAGACTCCCTAAAAGAAATTCAATTTCTGGAATCGAAAACAACTTTTCGCACAAGCCACAGCCTCCGCTTAGATAGCGCCAGATAAATCTAGTTCAGTTCTAGCAGATAACCAGCAAAGCTCACAATCAACCTAGCCTTCAAAATGCATCGGCGATTATACTCCGGTAGTTACCTTTTGACAGCGAGAGGTCCGAGAACAAGCAACAGCAAAGGAGAACCGTGATACATGGAACCTGTGGAAGGGATCAAAGCATCAAACAGCGACACACCAGTAGGCAAACAAGCAGCTTCCTTCCTACAGAGATCGAACGGAGCCGAACCTGCGTAGGGAGACATCACCGACTGCTTCAACCAGTAGCCTTCGCCAAGCTGCAGGCGGCACAAACAAGAAAAACCAGAAATCGTATCAGAAAATGGACCTCCAAGATTTCAAGGGAGGAGGGGGATCGGGGATCGGGAATCGATCGACGGAGCGAAGAGAGGCGGCGTTACGGCGGCGAATGCTGGTGAGAGAGCTGGCGACCTCGGGGCGGGTGGACAGGCCGAGGTTCCTGGGGAGGTAGACGAGGGCGAGCCGGAACGCGACCGACGCGACGACCCATGTCCAGAACCCCGAGCGCGCGCTTCGCTTCTTCATCTCCGTCTTCTGCTTCGTCGTTTCTCTCTCCTCCATTTTCGCCGTCGTGGTTCGACGCGTTGGCGTCGGGCGTGTAGGCGGAGGCGGAGGAGACGGGGCGACGGACTCGACGCCGACGGAGGCAACCGGCGGAGGGGCGTCGGCGTCGGGGTTTGCTGGAAGAGAGGCGCGACTTCGAGGATGAGAGAGAGAGAGCGGACTAGAGGTCGCGAGAGGGAGGCGGAGGGGCGTCGGCGTCAGAGTCGGGTTCACGGGAGGAAGCGGAGGCTGCGTCGGCGTCGAGTCGGGTTCGGGGAGGAAGCGAAGGCTGCGTCGGCGTCGGCGTCGGCGTCGGACGACTTCGCGGAGGGGGAGAGAGAGAGAGCAGAGCGGACGTCGCGAGAGGGAGGAGGAGAGAAAGTGAGAGAGAGAGAAAATTGCAGAAAATTCAATGCAGGAGAGAGAAATCTTTTGGGCGGGAGTCTTGACCTGTCTTTTCTTCTTCTTCAGCGAGCCGAGCCAAGCCGAGCCCGCCCCTCCATTTTCCAGCGGGTCCCACAGGACGCGTGTCGATCTCCGAGTGGTAAGTGCGCACCACGTAGGACGATTGCTAACCACTGAATATTTTCTCACTCTCACACACACACACACGTCTTATCCTTTCTGCAAAGGGGTAAGAGAAGAATGAAAAAGCTACCTAGTTGACATGTTGATCGAGAGACAAGAAAATCTAACCTGCCCTTTTGTTGTCTGTCTTCTTGTCCTTTTATAGTGCCCCTCTTGCACCACGGAACTAGTAAGAAAAGATCGTCCCTTCTCTCTTTCCTATTTTGTTTCTAAACGCAATAAAGGTGGGGACCAAAATACCACAAAATAATGTCGACTTCCTGTTCCGTTCACGTTCACCGATAATCGAGGGCACAACGCTCAATTCTTTCTTCACGGATTGGTCAGAGAACAGGTAATTTCTTGCCCTGGTACTGACCAAATATACGATAAGGATATTAAATATGTTTCCGCCCGTGATATTACTCTTATTATTTCGAAATCTTCTAATCTGTTGCAAAATCTACCGCATGAATATATAAAAGGTTTTTCGAATATTAGAAGAATAATATGAATCATTTCCGAAAATATCAAATTGCCATTTTTCATAAGTCAATTTTCGATCTTCAGAGAATATCGGAGTTGGACCAATCCCTCTCTCCATGGACTTAGTCAAACTCACTAAATTAAACCTCAGAACCATCACTTCAAATACATCCGTCGTTATTCCAATGCAAATGCAATAAAAAAAAAATGCTTCTAAAATTACATGCTATACTATTTAATTTTAATATTTTTTGTATGGGTTAAAAATTAATCCCCAATTTTCTACGCAATGAATGAATGATCCGATCACCAAAAACCAAGTTAGCTGCAGCAACTATGCAGCAAATATCCCATACTAGGCGAACCTCTTGTTCAGGCCTTTCAGGAACTGTCTTTCAACTATGAATTATCTAGAAATTTAGTTCAGAATATAGAGACATGCAATGATGTCAGGATAGTAACATTTCTAACTAGTCGGGTTGCATTACTTAGAAGATCCACGGACTGGAGAAAAAGAAGTGTTTAGAGAGACATGGAGATAATTTTTACAAGCCCACACTTTACTTCAAAAACTCTACCCAAAACATTACACCCTCCTTACCTTTTATAGGCACAAAGAGGTTTACATAAAACAAAGATCACACTCATGGGTCTTGAAAAACACATAGGCTTCGGGAATCCCGGTCAAGAATTATTAAAGATGATATGAATAGTGATTATGAACAGTGATTTTTCAAGCTCACTGCTACAATGACCCGTGCTACAATAAATTTGCTACAGGCCTATCTTCCATCTCGAGAATTGTAGTCATAGTCTGAATCATCAGAGTTATGCCGTGCTATTTGCTCTTCCATGTGTTGTTGCTCAAGATCTTCAAGTCCAATGTCAAGAGCAAGAGGACTATAAGTGCTGTGGATGAATTTTCTTTGCGATATTAGGGCATTCCACATATCTAGACCACTTGAGGAGGATTCTTCATGAGCTCCGGAGGATCTTGGAACACTGTGTTGGTTTATTCTTTCAGGTATGTTTGGCTAGGGCTAATTCGATGTTTGAGCATGATGGGAAATTGTGTCGGGGTCTATTCCAAAGGATGAGGACAAGGGTCATTGATCATAGGGCTCTTGAGAGAGAAGCCCTAATTGGACATAGGATTCTTGAAATGATCGTGCAAGATCGTCCATATCTGTCATTTCTTGCTCTTGCGACGAATGTATTATTACCTAATTCTATGCTCGATTGAATTCCTCTAATGCTTTTCTGGTTGCAAATGTAAGTTTGTAGTGATCCCATGGGACAGGTGTTAAAATAATTCCATACTTCTTTAGGAATGGTTTGATTCTCTTGGCATAAGACTCTCTGGAGTTCTTTGTAACGGTATTCAACAAATCCGTCGCAACTAGGAAATGACTTGTAAATACGAGCTTCCTAGAGATGTGGTTGAGGTTTGTAGATTGTAGTTCTTACTCCTTTTGAAGCATTGGTGAAGGTGTCATTGTTGTGTACAATCAAGAAATAACTTGTAATTATGAGCTTCTCGGATATGTGGTTGAGGTTTGTAGGTTGTGGGTCCTACTCCTTCTGAGGCATTGGTGTGGGTCCATTATTGTGTACAAAGATGCCATTGTTGCATACAAATCTATTTACTTTTGTACAAAAATAAGAAAAGAAAAGTCTTATCGCCATTTACTTTCGTTATTGCACATCACTCGTCCACCACCTGTGGGACATTGAAAGCGCGTCGTCGGTTGCTAGTCGTCGACCAATGAACACTGGTCATGAGACACCAGTCGTCAATCGCCCGCCACCCACCGTTGGACGTCTGTTACCCGTGCCCGGACGTACAACTGCCCATCGTTGGTAGCCAGACTCTGGCCAGCTGCTCATTGCCAGACACTGACCTCCAACCGTCGATCATCTGTCGCCACCCTTGTAGAAATAGAAATTTTATTTTGTTGTCAAACAAATTTCTATTGCATAAACAAAAATTTTGAATCATGACCAAATGCATTTCTTTGCTTAGAAACTCATCCGGGGAATAGAAATTGATTTTTGTTCTATAAATTTTGTCATGTGCCTCCTAAAATTGCGAAAGTATGATGGAAAGTTGTAATCCCACTCCCGAGGACATGAGCCGTCCAATGGGCTTGTTGCATGTGCTCGAAAACAACCATTGAACAATCGTATGAAATAATACTCAAAAACATCGCAAACAGAACAGGATCCATAGTTATGGCCAATTTTTTTTTTTTTTTTTTTTTTTGGTGACTTAGGAAACCCCGAAAGCCGACAGCTGGCGGGAAGAAGGGGGGCGACGCAAGTCGCCACCACACTCACGCCAGCGGTTAAGTCACCCTGGACGCACTGGGGATTCGAACCCCTCCCCTTCACGAGGGGGAGAGGGCCCAAAGCCAGTAACGCCACCCAGGTGGGTGGTGTTATGGCCAAATTAAGCTAGCCATCAGCGGGGGAATTGCTACATTGTAACTAGCCATTACTCTCCTACTACCAGGATAACATCAGCGGGGGAATTGCTACACTAGCCATTACTCTCCTACTACCAGGATAACAAATCAATCAAACGTGAAGTAGATTGCTCCAAAGAAACCATTGAACAACCAGTTGCAATAAACTCAGATTGTGAATGAAAGGGGCTATTTTCAGACCGGAGTGATCACTTGAACGGAATAGCTATATCTCAACTGCATAGGTTGGACCTCAATAGCTCTATCTCATATACTCAAGCTAGACCTCAACACCACATGGTAGATATATCATAGAGGCAAACTTGTACAACCTAAAACAATATAAACTTCAAAATAGCCAAGGTTTCCTCTATGTTTGCTCTTTAAAAATGCACATGTTCCAAGAAAAGAAAAGAAAATGCTCCCGCTACCCCCCACTTCACGTAAACCAGGAAAAACTTAAAGAAACAACATTCTTAGAAGTAAGACCATGAAGCCGATGGCGCTGGACAACCTTAAAGTACTTGCATTATTTAGTAAACATAAAATCCCAGCTGCACCACCATGTGTAATTCATCAGATAAAACAAGCCTCAATATTTGAACTGACTTTCTTTCCAAAACCAAAAACTAATCCAGACTGCACAGCCTCTTCAATCCAACGCCAATCTTAATGTGTTTAGAAGATTTGCACGATCTTAATATGTGCAAAATAAAATGCATCCGCTTGCATTTCAAAATAGTGAAACAGACAAGCAAATTTAATATCCAGTAAGAACCAGATTCATGTCTCATTTTCAGTAAAATTGGAATATTTTTTGTGGCCAATTTCTTCGCATCGTAGGGTAGCAACCATGACCTTAACACGGACAGCATGATACGTACATTAGCATTCACATTATCAACAGTATACATAGTGGCCTTTCAATTAATAAATTATCGCCTTGTGCGCAGGCAAGTCTATTTTGGTTCCGGCAGATGCGCACTACCATTAGCAAGGAGGAAATTTAGCCAATCGTCTTCCTCGTGACCCCATTTCTCCATTTTGAATGCTGGCGATCGCATATTCAGGACATCATGTGCCCCCCGAATCCGTCTGCCGTGGTCGTGATTCCAGCGATGTCCGACAAGAGGGCAGCTCGAATTCAGCGAGCTTGTGCTGACTCCTTGGGGGCCGTCTTTCGTTGTCGCAGCGCTTCGAGTGGAATTATATATAATTCGATAGGCTAGTACCGTGGCTTGCTCCCAATTCATTTGAGCTCGACCCCATTATGTTTATAAGTCGACGAGGTCGGGGGTTCACGGCGTGTGAGCCATCCAGGCTATCGGGCTTACACGTGTCGGGAATTTGGGTAGGATGTTTGTCCTTTATTTATTTAGTATCGTTGCTTGCCGCGTACGAGATGTCCATTTCGTTTTTATTGAAGCAGATATGATCCGGGTATGAGCGGCTCAAGACCCTTCGTTACCTTCAGGATTTCTTGGGTATCGTAAATTACGTTTTTTTTTTTTTCCGCATATGAACACGCCAGAGAAAAATATATAGTTTCCTAAGAATCTATTCAAAAAGGATTTGCTTTGGATAATATCTGATTGATAGAAATATATATTATAATTGTGTCAGGTGCACCTTGTCCTATCATTAAGCTGTAACCCAATTCTTTCGTTTGGCAAATTTTAAATTTTAAGCATATTTATGTGAGACGATGCCGACTCTTCGATGGAAAATTCATACATAGACCTGGTGTCAATGCAAGGTGGGTATCCACAATCTTGATGCTTACCTTTGTCTTCTTTCAATCGATCCATGCTCTAGTTTTCTTTACTATTTTGAATGTGTAACAATGTAACGACTTGTTTAATCAACTTGGTCATATATTTGGCCCTTTTTGGTACTTGCTAGTTGCTATGTCAATTTTGTAAATGAACTTTTATAATTTTATGTAATTCATTTCCAAGATATATCTTGACATAATAGTTTACAAGATATTATCATTATTATTATTATTATTATTATTATTATTATATTATTATAAGATGGGACACGGTAACGTAAGGAAATAAAATAATAGACGTGAGGAAGGTGGGAGAAGCCGCCCCAACTTCAAACAAGCAAAAGTGGGCCCAGACGGCATCGCTTCTGTCGTATCACGATTTGACTTGATCGCTCGAGTAGGTTTCCTTGATGGATACACTGATATTTTGGTCATATTCAAGTTTTTCTTCCGATCTTTTATATAACAAAAAATTACATAAATAATTAATAAACTTTGATTTAATAAATAATTTGATATTTAAATTTCAGTCTAATGTGCAATGTGACCCTTAAATCTTTAATTTATTCAATATGATCTATAAAATTTTAGTGTATATTCAATTTAATCCTTAAACTATATGAAATTGTTCAATATTATTATTGAACTTGAAAAAAAAAAAATGAAAGGATGGTATTTGATATTTTCATATAATTTGATAAATGATTGAATGAATATCAAAAGTTCAAGAACCATATTTAATGGATTAAAAGTTCAATGACAATATTGCATACTAAGCTACAATAATCATATTGAACAAATTAAAATTTCATTGCCAAAATTACTTTCACGACTAGATAGGGTATCTAGTCAGTGACTTTGCATGTTGGACCTACGTGATGCGCCAACTTGGATGTGGTTAACTTGTAGTGCATCGAATTTGTTTAGTGTGTTGCATGAAAATTTCTAATCATGGAAGTAAATTTGCGTAATTACTTTTGACAGTGTCAATTCAAGATAGTTTTACACTTGAATTTTCCTTTTGTTTTGCTTTAAGTGTGGATATATCGAACGGTTCAAATTTTTAAAACCATGCATGCGGGTGTTACCTTTATTGTGAAGGGCACTTTAAATAGCTAAGGAACTCTTTTTTGTGGAAAAGGATTAGGTTAATCTCTTATTTTGATGGATAGGTCGGTAATAACAGTTCATTTTCTCCAAACAATTTTTCTAAATTTGTTCTTCTTTACTCTCTTTTTTTCTATCTCTTCTTCCTCCACTAGTTGTTGAGCCTTGGCAATGGCTAGTGATTGGCCACAAGCAAGGGCCAACCTCTATTGAGGTTCACTAGACCCCGCTAGATATGGCGAGGTCGATTCTTAGCAAAAAAATTTAGAAAAATGGTGATTGGCAAAGGAAGAAGAAAAAAATAAAAGAGGAAAGAAAATAAAAGGATTATAATTTATAACAAAAAAACAAAAAAGTTATCCACATTAGCATTTGCCATGCCACGTAAGAGGCTTGGCATCCACATGAATGATTATCGACCAAAATTGACCGAAAAAACTACATTGGCAAGTCATCCAATGATTTTTAACTAAATTAACAAAATTAAAAGATTTAAGACTAAATTAACACGCATATAATAAACTCATGGTTTTTTTTTTTTATAATTATTCCTCTCATTAATTGGTTGATGTATTCTTTTTAGTTGAAGTCAATCTATAGACAGACATGTTAAAGTGAATTATAAACCCATTTATTAACTCATATATAATAGACGAAGTTATTATATGGGTCGTTTATATTGAGTAAATGGATTATAAATGGATTTAAATATAATATAGATGTTAAGTGGTTGAATTATAATTGGGTTTACAACTTTTTAAGACTTAACCACCTTGATTATCTCATATCTCTCTCTCTCTCTCTCTCTCTCTCTCTCTCCGTGCTCTTATTTCAATTTGGATATAAATTTTCCCACATTAGGTTTAATATGAAAATATTTTAGTAATATATGTTGGGTTGGGTATTGATTTAGTTGAGTATGGTTAAAAAGATTTATTTTATGAATAAATTAATCATAAATAAATTCAAATAAGATCATTTATAACCTAACTAAAATTCGACTCAACCCACGTTTGATGCATCTCGTAATAGGAAGCAAAACCTGGCCTTCACACATAAGGTAAAGCAAGTAATTGAGTACCCAACCATGGGCAGCATAGTTGGTTGAGTTCTCTCCTCCAGCAAAAGAAGTCAATGGTTCAAAATCTTGCATTGTTAGCAATTAAAACGGAAGCCCTGGCGGTGGGTTACTAGGCCAGTTTCTCCTGAGATATGGTGTTGTTGAGCCTCCACCGTGAAGGCCCATGAGATCCCAAATCGGCATAAGCTGACAAGGGTAGGCTTCGGCGGATCCTCGGTCACCAAAAAAAAAAAAAAAAAAAAGCAAGTAATTGGGTGGTGTCGGTTTCTTCTTTCTTGTAAGTTACAAGCTTGAGGCAAGTAATTTCGGAAGAAGCATTAGCAAAGTGATTTGACATCGCACGATTTCTCCGGGGTCCCACAACTTTCAACTAAAACCATTTTGTCATTTTGTGTAAAGAGCCAAAAAAAACTAATTAAATATATGTCATGGGTTACAGAAGCCCTGTTTGTTAACATTCTTTTTTCCTGTTTATGAACAAATTTTTTTTTTTTTTTCAGGAAACAAAAAAATAATAGAAATACGTTTGTTTGCATTTTTGTTCCAAATTTATTTTTTTATTCTTAGGAACACATTTGGAATAGAAACGAGAAATAAGAAAAACACGTTTCTTGTTTTTGGAACAATTTTTAAGAACAAATTTTCTCTCCTCTCTTTTTCTTCTCTTTTTTCTCTTCTTTTCTTTTTATTTTTCTTTGGCCGGTCGCCAGCCAAAAGAAGAAAAAATAAAAAATAAAAAAGAAAGAAAAATTAGAAAAATATTAAAAATTAAAAGAAACAAAAAAAAAGAACACAAATTTACCAAACGTGTTTCTGTTCATTTTTATTAGAACAAGTTTACCAAACGTCTTCTTCTGTTAAAAAATTATTCCCCGGAGCAGAAATAGTTTTTTCTATTTCTGTTATCCGAAACAATTTTTAAACAGAAACGTTACCAAACGCGCCCATAGTAAATAACTGCAACTATCACTTTTAGCATTGCTAGAGGTCTTTCATTATAACAACATCTGCGCACATATATGTATGTATATAACTTATTATCAAAGTTATATATAATCAAAGCAAAGCACACACGTATATTATATAACACTAAGTTCATATTATTACAATCACACAAAGACACTGGGTTATTCGAAAACACAGAAAACAGAATACACCGAAAGAGGAGGGAGTTACGTCGCATTCGCCATAGGCCCCATCTGGGGAACCACCCATCACTAGTCTAATAAAACTCCGAGTGTCATGATAATGTCGGATTCTCATAGTGGAAAAGCTTTTTGGGGAAAGCTTTAAGGTGCGTACGCGCTAACGGAGAGCCGTGGGGTGACGACGGCCGAGAGGGGCACGGCCTTTTGCAACGCCAGGCCGAACGCCTCGTCCATGTTCAGCTCCTCCACGCCGTCCGGCAGCTTCCAGTCGAACGAGTGGACCAAAGTCCCCAGTATGTACTCGACCAGCACGATCCCCATCCTCGTCCCGGCGCAGATCCTCCGCCCTGCCCCGAACGGGATCAGCTCAAAGTCGTTCCCGCGCGGGTCGATCCTCGCGTTCCTCCCACTCAAGAACCGCTCTGGGGTGAAGTCCAGAGGATTCTCCCACACGTCCGGGTCCCGCCCGATCGCCCATATGTTCACGCTCAGCCTCGTGTTCTTGGGGATGTAGTAGCCGTTCACTTGGCACGCCTCGGTCGAGACCCTCGGTAGGTTTAGCGGTGTCGATGGATGTTTTCGGAAGCTCTCCTTGCATATGGCCTGCAAGTACGGGAGCTTCGGGAGGTCAGATTCCTCAAGGCGTCGGTGCCGCCCGATGACTCGGTCCATCTCTTCGTGGGCTCGCTTGAGGATGCTGGGGTTCTTCAGCATCTCGGCCAGCGACCACTCGATTATGCTCGATGAAGTATCAGTGCCCGCAGTGAACAAATTCTAGAAAAAGAGATAACGAGATCAGTACTTATCAACGTCACAAGTTGATGAAGAAGCCAAGAATTGACATGATAGATTTTGTTCAATTCACTTAGACATGTATTTACCAAGAGAAGAGCCTTAATGTTGATCAAACTAAGCTTCTCGTCCCCGGAGTTATCTCGGTTAGCCATGACAACATCGAGAAAATCCGGGTTTCCTTTACGCTCGTGAGCAGTTGCCGAGTGTTGCTCGATCATCTTCGTCAACAGCCCGTCGAATTTCTTGTGCAAGCGCTTCATTCCACCTTCGATCCCTTGTAAGTCCATCCATGCAATTGACGGGATGAAGTCGCCGATGTTAAAGAACCCTACATCAAGTAAGGGAATTAGAGTAACTTTCGTGAGCCTGCCTTATGTTCGAGCAATTAACAACTCGCGTGATAGCTAAGCGTATTCGTGTTTTTGTTTCAAATGTCTTTCTATACCTGCGCTTGTCATCAGCTCTACCACCATGTCCTTGAATTCGTTAGACTCGGAGCCCTTCGTCACGAACACCCTTCGGCTCAAAATGACTTGCCCTATCATGTTCGCCATGGCATAGGTCAACATCTCTGGCACCACCACCGGCTCGCCTCGCTTGCTGCACTCGCACATGGCTTGAAGCATGTACCCTAGCTCGGACGTTCGGACGCGAGCCCAGTCCTCGAGGGCCTTCCCTCCGAGCATGTGCAAATTGCTCAGCTTCCTAAGTAACTTCCACCTCAGGCCATAGTCAGCGAAGACCATGTCCTGCGCGTCATAGGCCAAGTGGGTCGCGCCCGCATTCGGGGGCCTATTGGAGAAGTTGATGTCTAGGGTTTTCAAGAAAGCCCGGGCGGCGTCAGGGGTCGACGCCACGACCATGCCGCACGTGCCCATTTTCAGGTGCATCACCGGCCCGTACTTCTTGGCCATTTTGGCCAGCGCTACATGGGGCATGTTCCCCAAGAGAGGGATGGCGCCGATGACCGGCCACCCTTTCGGGCCAGGCGGGAGCTTAAAGGAGTTCAAGCGAAGCAGGAGAGAGCTGACAAAGAATCGGGTAATGACGAAGAGGAGAGCCGCGGAGGCGATCTCTCGGAGCAGGACTTTGTCGGCGAGAATCGCCATCTATGCGCTGCAAGTGCTGGGATACGATCCAATATTTAGTGAAGAGCGCGGGCACTTCTTAGTGTGTTGTATGCTGCCTGTTATATAGACCGATGAAAACGCATGTACGATCTGGGTAGCTCGAATGCAACGGGGCACGAGATTTCCCACCAAACCACTGTCTCAATTTTGCAGAGAATGTTTTGAAGGGCAGCAGTGCTTTCTTTTCTCCTTGAGCTCCTCGAGATCTACCATTCTCCGTGAAGAATTATGGGATCATCGATGCATAAAAGATATGGTCCCCGTCACGTGATATGACGTAGACAAATAGAACTTTTTACGGAGCAGAGTGTAGATAGTGTATGATGCCAGCACTTGGCAACGTTATGATAACCTACTCCCCCACTCGAAATGAGAGGAGGGAGAGAGACGCTGTAAGTGTCATCCATCGTCCTCCCCGGATACGAATGCATTCGTCCGTGAATGATTTCATTTTCAAAAGTATTGGGTGGTGTTGGCCCTCCCTTCACTAAAAAAATTAATTTAAGAGGAGAGATTTTCCCTCACACTTAAAAGCTAATCATATGTCTCTTCCACAATCTCATCTTAAATCAAAGTCATAATAATTCATAACTCTCTCGTGTCCAGACTTGTTGGTAAATCTGTGCTCTGATACTATGTTGAGTGGTCTCAAGCCTCTTTTACGCTTCTAAATAGACCACCTACTCCTTCCACAACTAAAGTGAGACAACCTCAACAAAAATCTCATCCATCTCTATTCCTCAGTCGTTGAATAGAGTGTACAATATCATCGTAAATGTTCATGGCAGACACACTTCCATTTATTGAAATTTATCTAAAATTTACTCCTTCACACACACATATATATATATATATATATATACATATATATATATATGTATTGAGTTAATACTACCGAAAAAAATAGTGCATCTGTAACAAATTTATCCAAAATTAATTTTTTAATTAACTAAAAATCTCAAGTTGGTACGTTTGTCTCAAATTTATCATTTGTTAGTTTTTATTAAATTTTACTGTGAAATTGTTAAGTCTGATGATATGAAATAATTAACGGATTTACAAATTTAGAACTTTACCCTGTGTTTGTTGTAAGTATATCGGATTGTGATTAAAATCAGCGAACGAATATAAAGAAATGACGGGTTGATTAGATAACGTTCATGATTGAGTTGGCCATTAGGTACATATACTTATCACATAACGATGCTTTCGAAAGTAAATTATGCGCATAAATCCTGTAGTGAAAATCTCAATTTCGCCCTTCGGGTAATTAAATATTTGGACCGCGAATTGAAATGTAAACAACTTCAATCTGGCAGGCTATGGAGCCAGGAAGCCGAGGTTAAGTCAAATCGATGATTAATCTTCGCCTTCAATTATTCAAGACAGCGACGCACGATGGTAAGTCGAAGGGTTTGAATATGTCCCCCAATCCTCATCCGGAACCATCTGGCGTTGGCAAAGTCACCTGCCCCTGCCAATCACGTGCTTAACAACATTATCATTTCTCTGTTGCGTGGATTTCTTATCCTCGCTAGAATCTAAAACAGATACAAAAGAAGAAAAGGAACAGAGAGGTCTTCAAAGGTTAAGAAACGACGAAGGCTAGTTAGCTATGCATGTCAATCATTCGGATGAAATATCCAATCTTTATTATGACTCGACGCACTCACGCCCGCGGTCACGATACATTTAATGAGATACTTAGGATTTCTATTCGGCATGCAGATGATGTAAAAATTTTATACGATATACATTTAATAAGATTTTTAGGATTTTCATTTGGTACGCGGATGGTGTAAAAAATTTATGATTGAAAGAATATTCGAGCATCAACATGTATATAGTATTATGTAATACTTACCCACGCTAATTATCATGGAATGAAAACGCATATCTAGAATGAGGCTCTTTTTTTTTTTTTTTTTTTTTTTTCTTTTTTTTATATTGACACTTCAATCTTGTTCGTGCGATGATTTTTTACATGGCGTATCTCTCGAATAAAAACCTGTGTTCCTACAGACATGAATGGTTCATCCTATTCTTGTGAATTGGATGTCGTGTTCTCGAGATTTTTTTTTCTTCCAGGTCTTCACTTGGATTTTATTTGCAATGTCCGTACTTGTCATTTTAACAACTTTTGACTCCCTAAATGTTGATTTAGACAATGATTATTCTCATTTTTTTTTTGGAGAGATAACCTAAAAAGTTTATAAATTATTGTATGGATGCAAATTCGATTATAAACTCTTTAATTTGGCTAATCTAATCCTAAACCTTTTCAACAATTTGTTAATGTAGTTAGTTTGGTCAAATTTGATTAGCAATCATTGCCATGAACGTTAGCTATTCTATGTGTCGTGGCCAGCTACGTGAATGATTCTTTTGCATTTTTTTTTTTTTTATTTTTTTTCTTTTTTTTTTTCTCTTGTTTCTTTTCCTTCTTTTGTTTTCTTCTTCTTCTTCTTCTTCTTTTCCTTCTTTCACAATCTGTTGAGTTGTGGCAATGGCTGGCAACTAGCAATAGGTGAGCATCAACCTCTATTGAAGCTCACTAGACTCTGCCAAATCTGATGAGGACAATCTTGTTGGCCATGGCGATTGGTAAAGGAAGAAAAAAACATTAAAAAAAATGAAAGAAATTAAAAAAGAAGAAGCAAAGTTTAGATTTAAAAAAAATGTGAAAAATCACCTATGTTAGTGTCTGTTGTGCCACCTAAGAGGCTTGGCGTCCATATCAACAATTATCGGACGGAATCGTTCGGAAAATTACATTGATAAATCATCAAAAAATTTATGATTAAATTGATGAATTTAAGATTTAGAAATTGGCATCCGTATGCTGTTAATAAAAAATGACAAAAAGTGTAATAAAAATCGAGCGGGCCGGTTTTGTCTAGCCCATTCTTTTAGCAAAAATTTCGGCCTATCCAACCCATTTCTCTTGAAGGAGCTCTTTAGGCCCAATTTTCCTTTTTCTCTTTGAGCCCATGACCTGAGCCCTAGTGAATAAATAAGAGAAAGCCTGGCCCCTTTGTTTTCTCTCCCTTGCGTACGCTCACGGCTGTGAAGGGAATGACCCTGACGGGAAGAAGTTGACCGAATGACGCAAGGAGAGGAGAAAACATTAGGTGAGTTTCGTATGAGCGGGCACGTGACAGTGAGTGAGCGGGGGTGAGGTGAGCCAATCCAAGACCTTCTAGAATTCGTTCGAGTGAGGGGGTGTTCTCGTTTTGGATGTACCCTGTTCGGAGATGTGGAGCCAAGGGGGGTTCTTCGGAGAGAAATCTGAAGCCGAGAGGGCGAGTAGAGAGACCGAGAACGAGTGAGCCCCGGCCGACATCTCAGCCGCCCGCGAACCCCGTCCAACGACCTCTCCCGATGACGTCCTCAAGCTGAGCAGGTCAGTCCCAACTCTGCTCTTGCCCTGTTTTGGGCACGCCGGGCCGGAGCTCCGGGCCGTCCGGCTCATGTGAACTCCATCTCACATCGTCCTTGTGTCTTGTCCCTGTGTTTTTGTATGTTTTCATGAGTCTCGGCACGAGCTTGAGTGTCAGCCATTTCGTGGTCCTTTTATTTTAGCCAGTGGGCCCCAGCCCCAACTGCTGAATGAAACGTTTAAGTTTGATCCGCGTTCACGCTCTTTGTTCGGGGCTGAATCGATGTGTTGTTAATCTTACCAATTTGCTGTGATTTCAAGCTTGACGTTGTTTGGGGACTGCCTATGGCTTGGCCTTGCCGTTTTTCTTGTTGCGTTGGAATGGGTGGGTCAAGTCAGACGAGGCCATAAATAATTCAATCCAAATTGACCCTTAACTCGCTTATGACTATTTATTCATAATGTAAATTCATTGACTCGTATTTGACTCGATCCATAATATTAAAACACTTCCATATTTATCCAAATTTAGAAAATCGAATTTCTCATGATTTTAAAAAAAAAAAAATTATGTATATTATTAAAACACTTTCATACAATTACAAAGTTAATGGATGATTATTAGAATTTTAAAAAAATAATTATAGCTTCATTTATTTCACAAAAATAATAATATTTATGGAAATTGATAATATTTTTTCAATATTTGGTTGAAACCTACAAATGAATTAGAAAAAAATTCTAGCATTTTGTATGAAAATGTGATCCTTGGCCGATGACCTAGTGGTAACGGCGACGGCAGCAACAGCAGTGGCTCGATGGCGATCGAAGTGGAGGACTAGCGAAGGATGGTGGCTTAGCGACGGACTGAACTCTGGCCAAGATTGCCGGAGGTGGAGGGTGGGTCAGATTCGGTTGACCGGGTTTGAGGTCGCGGGTTCATTGCTGGGCCGAGCATACGAAGAAAGTGGGCTGGGCCAAAAACAATAAATAAAAAAAAAAAAAGAGAAATAGGCCGGAGGCTGCGAGTGGGCTGAAGGTAAGGCCGGATGTGCGAATTGATCTAGACAAAGCGAAAATAGACCCAATTTGGTTGATTTAGCCCTAGCAAATTTGGACCAGGCCTTAGGACCTGGTCCAACTTCTGACCCAACCGGGATTGATAGGGTTTGGGTCAAACCGACGATTCAAACTAGGTCCATTGACTTGGTCCGAAGTCCTTTTTTTTTTTTAATTAAAAATAATTAAATAAAAAAAAATAGAAAATTCATGAAAATAAAAAAATTCAAATAACGTTCAGGATGAACCCTAGATTATACTTGATTGCACCTCGTAAATTGATTGTTATTTTCAATTTTAGAATGGTTGGGATGAATTCCAAATTCTTCGATAGGCTACATTACACTTTGATTAGCACGTAATCCAGTTTAGATACCAAAACAGCACTAGTTGTATAGCCAATATAATTAAGTCCCCGAACCCAAAATCTTCGATTGCTGCATCCATCAAGATAATACTCCCATGTCTTGATTAAGGTTTCTAGTCGACTCTCAACAATGGCTAGTGGCAGCTCATTTTGAACAAATAAATTGGGAAACAAATGTTACATGAGATATGGACTTGAGAAAGTCCACACTTTGTAAATAAGTACCCTTAAACCTATTCCCCTCAAGAAGTAGGTCATGATAGTGTGGCGACTCTACTTGAGAATTTTGAACTTAGGCCTAATAAAGTTAATTGTGTGTTAACTAATGTGGTTGTAAGGTGGCATATTCGTGAATGTGAGGTAAGTCTACTAATGTCATGTTAAGTGTTAGGTGCAAGTCGTGAGTCATAAGGAATGAAATGTTTGTTGACATGTTTGTTTTATAGGGTGGTATAAGGAACGAGAGTTTATATGAATGAAATTGAAGCACCGTTTGCATATTAATTATTGTGCTTACCTTTATATATATATATATATATACTTTAGCAATACATATTTGCACACATAACCCGTGGCTAAATCCTAGCTATACCTTATGAAACACTTAGAAGGGATCGAGTATTGATTGGACTTTACCCAATTAGTGCCCATAAGACAATCATTCTCTATCCCATTTATTTCTTCGAAAGAAATAAGTTCGACCCAACCACAATTTGCGATATGGGAAAAGATTTACTATTTCATTAAAATAAATCCAACCCCACCGTAGGTTGTAACACCGCACAATAAAATTATGACTTTTTTTTTGTGATTCTCTCTCATTAATTGGATGAATGTATTCTTTATGGATGAAACTAAGACGGGGGAAGCAAAACATTGCTCCTCACACATCAAGCACAGCAAGTAATCGGACCCGTGTAGGTTTCTTACTTCTGATAAGTTACAAGCTCGCCAAACAAGACAAGTGACCGTCCTTTATCACGCGACGGTTCCTTCCCGCGACGTGCGCTTCCCGCGTGGAGGCATCGAGGGAAGTATTGCGTAGCCTTTCCGCTTCCGAAGAGGCATGTTCCGTGATAAATTGCATTTTACCATACATAAACAAGCGAGCAAAAAAAGGAGGTGAGTCATCCATCGCATTAGCAAAGTGACCCTACTAATTTCAACTAAACCATTATCTCTAAAGAGCCAAAAAAAAAAAAAACTAATTTAAATTATATGTTACGGGATTAGTAAATAATGGCAACGCCACTTTTATCATTGCTAGTGAACTTCCATTACCACAACAAAGATATACATATAACAAAGTTTTATATAATCAACGCGGAGCACGAGCGAATATTATATACTAAATTCAGGTTATCACAATATGACAACAGTCGATTATTCAAATTACATAAAGAAAGAAAATACACCGAAAGAGGAGCGAAGACCCCATCTAATGACCCATCACGAGTCTAGTAAGTTCTCCAAGGACGACGACAGTGTCGGATTCTCGTAGTGGGAGAGCTTTTTGCGTGAAGCTCTAAGATGCGTACGCGCTAACGGAGAGCCGTGGGGTGACGACGGCCGAGAGGGGCACGGCCTTTTGCAACGCCAGGCCGAATGCCTCGTCCATGTTCAGCTTATCCACGCCGTCCGGCAGCTTCCAGTCGAACGAGTGAATAAACGTCCCCAGTATGTACTCGACCAGCATGATCCCGATCCTCGTCCCGGCGCAGATCCTCCGCCCCGCCCCGAACGGGATAAGCTCGAAGTCGTTCCCGCGGGGGTCAATCCTTGCGTTCCTCCCGCTCAGGAACCGCTCCGGGGTGAAGTCCAGAGGGTTCTCCCAAACGTCCGGGTCCCGCCCGATCGCCCATATGTTCACGCTCAGCCTCGTGTTCTTGGGGATGTAGTAGCCGTTCACTTGGCACGCCTCGGTCGAGACTCTCGGTAGGTTTAGTGGTGTCGATGGATGTTTTCGGAAGCTCTCCTTGCATATGGCCTGCAAGTACGGGAGCTTCGGGAGGTCGGATTCCTCAAGGCGTCGGTGCCGCCCGATGACTCGGTCCATCTCTTCGTGGGCTCGCTTGAGGATGCTGGGCTTCTTCAACATCTCGGCCAGCGACCACTCGATTATGCTCGATGAAGTATCAGTGCCCGCAGTGAACAAATTCTAGAAAAAAGAGATAACGAGATCAGTACTTATCAACGTCACAAGTTGATGAAGAAGCCAAGAATCGACATGATAGATTTTGTTCGATTCACTTAGACATGTATATACCAAGAGAAGAGCCTTAATGTTGGTCAAACTAAGCTTCTCGTCCCCAGAGTTATCTCGGTTAGCCATGACAACATCGAGAAAATCCCGGTTTCCTTTACGCTCGTGAGCAGTTGCCGAGTGTTGCTCGATCATCTTCGTCAAAAGCCCGTCGAATTTCTTGTGCAAGCGCTTCATTCCACCTTCGATCCCTTGTAAGTCCATCCACGCAACTGACGGGATGAAGTCGCCGATGTTAAAGATCCCTACATCAAGTAAGGGAATTAGGGTAACTTTCGTGAGCCTGCCTTATATTCGAGCAATTAACAACTCGCGTGATAGCTAAGCGTATTTATGTTTTTATTTCAAATGTCTTTCGACTGCTATACCTGCGCTTGTCATCAGCTCTACCACCATGTCCTTGAATTCGTTAGACTCGGAGCCCTTCGTCACGAACACCCTTCGGCTCAAAATGACTTGCCCTATCATGTTCGCCATGGCATAGGTCAACATCTCCGGCACCACCACCGGCTCGCCTCGCTTGCTGCACTTGCACATGGCTTGAAGCATGTACCCTAGCTCGGACGTTCGGACGCGAGCCCAGTCCTCGAGGGCCTTCCCTCCGAGCATGTGCAAATTGCTCAGCTTCCTAAGTAACTTCCACCTCGGGCCATAGTCAGCGAAGACCATGTCCTGCGCGTCATAGGCCAAGTGGGTCGCGCCCGCATTCGGGGGCCTATTGGAGAAGTTGATGTCTAGGGTTTTCAAGAAAGCCCGGGCGGCGTCAGGGGTCGACGCCACGACCATGCCGCACGTGCCCATTTTCAGGTACATCACCGGCCCGTACTTCTTGGCCATTTTGGCCAGCGCTACATGGGGCATGTTCCCCAAGAGAGGGATGGTGCCGATGACCGGCCACCCTTTCGGCCCCGGTGGGAGTTTACGGGAGCTCAAGCGAATCAGGAGGGAGCTGACGAAGAATCGGGTGATGAGGAAGAGGAGAGCCGCGGAGGCGATCTCTCGGAGCAGGACTTTGTTGGTGAGAATCATCATCTCTGTGTCACAAGTGTCGGGATACGATCCAATAAGTAGGGAAGGGCGGTGACACTTCTTAGTGTGTTGTATGCTGCATTATATAGACAGATGAAAACGCATACAAGCGCAATCTGGGTAGCTCGACAGGGCACGAGATTTCTCACCAAACCCCTTAGTCTCAAATTTGCAGAAGAGGTTTTGAAGGTCACCAGTGTTTTCCTTTCGCCTTGTGCTCTTTGAGATCTACCATTCTCCTTGAAGAGGTACGGGATTATATCGGCAACACAATATCAAATTATATCTATGTTGGCAAAAGATACGGCCACGTGGTATGATGTAAGAGGGAGCACAGTGCAGATACAAATGAAATGTATGATGCAGCGCTTGGTGCATCTTTCTGCTAATTTTCTCATTTTCAAAGCCCGTCCGTCTCTATATTTTAGTCCTTGAATACCGTCTAACATCATCGTAAACATCCGTGCGAAACGCACCTTTTACTTATCAAAGTTCTACACGGCTTGTATATGTAAAACTTACCCCTTCACATACAGGTATATATCGTTTCTTTTTTTTTTCTTTTTTTTTTTGTCAGGTCTTGTCGAGAACTATTGCAGGAACCAGTTAAGTTCATTAAAAGTAGAAATAACATGGTCGTGGGGTCTTCAAAATTCGAAAGCGCGTGCTTTTAAGGAAGTTGATTTTTAGGGCTTTTATTTGGCATGCTCCCATTATTACAAAAATCGTGAACAAAAGACTCGATGGCGAATTGTACGTTGCTATCACAGAAAAGAAAAACTTTCCCAGAGGGGAAAACTTCAGCTACCGTTCTCGCTCTGATGCGAAGCGATTTTGAATCTTTGAGCAGGGCATGGGACCGCATTCAAGGTACTAAAGAATGGATATAGATTAAAACGAACGGTGATTATAGACGGAGAAATGGCTGATTGATTAGCTAAGGTTCCATTATTGATAGTTTATTTCATCAACAATCTCCAATGGTGCACATCCATATCACGGAATGATCCTTTCGAAATTAAATTATTCACGTGAACCGTGTAATGAAAATCTCAACTCCATCATCATTGGCTTGGACGGTTTCACTTTCAGCCGGGTAATTAAATATTCGTACCGCCAGTTGATAAAAATTGACTTTGTAAACTAAGTCAGTCGCGGAGGCTCGGAAGCCCGGATCATGCCCAACGGATGATCAGTCTTCGCCTTAGTTATTTAAGACCTGATGGATGACTTCAGGAGATTGAGTTTGTATTTCATAATCCTAATCCAGAATCACCTGGTTTAGGTAAAATCACCAGCACTACCGATCACGTGCTTAACAACATTTATCTTTCCCTGCTGCATAGGTATCTGATCTCACTAGAATATAAAACAGATAAAAAGAAAAGAAAAGAAAAGTCTCCAAAAATTAAGGAAAAAAACCCTTATCTTTCTCTGTTGCATTGATATCCGAGTCACTATAATATAAAGCAGATAAAAAGAAAAGAAAAGAAAAGTCTACAAAAATTAAGAAAAAACCCAACAAAGACTTGTCGGCTACCTCCAAGATTTTTCCTAATTTTTATGAATATGTGAACCGACTCGACTAACTAACGCCCACATGCACGGTACATATAATGAGATTTTTAGGGTTTCTGATTGGTAGGTTCTGACGGTGTAAAAAAGAATTATAACAGAAAGAAAATTTCAAGCGTCGATACGTATAGATTAGTGCGTAATATTATTCTACACAAGCAAACATAGAATGAAAACTCTTTTTTATTAATATAATGAGTTCTTTTTATTTGTGATTCAAGCTTGTTTGTGTAATGATCTTTTTTTACATGGCGCTTGTATCGAATAAAAGCTCGCATGCCCACGGACACGAACGGATCAACCTATTCCTGTGAATCGGATGCCTTGCTCTCGAGATTTTTCTTTTCGGGTCCTTGCTTGGATTTTTTTTCGCGATGTTTGTATTCAGTCATTTTTAACGGCCTTTAACCGCCTAACTGTTGATTTAGACCATGATTTGATCGTGACAAAGGATAGTTTCACGGATAGCTTTGACGCGAAACTTTACCTTTTAGTACACCTGAAAAAGTTTATTCTCATATCCAATTAGTCAGATAAGAAGCCTTGTCGTTGACTCTTCGCCGAGGTAATTATCGCAGTGCCACGTGTTCATTATCAACGATTATATTAACCACAATTACTCAACATTATCCCAATTAGTTGTGACTAGACCTATCAAAATTAATCATAAGCAGATTTCTGGAAAATTATCAAAAAAATCCTAAATCGATTCCAATTCAGTTCTAAACTTTTTTTTGACTAATTTAATCATTAACTTTTTTTTGTTAATTCAATCTTATATCTTTTGCATTTATGCTAATTTAGTCAATATGGCTAAATTTAGTTGGTTAGTGCTAATGTGGACATTGGCCGACGTCGACCATCGACCAATTTTATAATATTTTTTTTTCAAATTTTTTTATTAATTTTTTTCTTTTTCTTTTTTTCTTTTTTTTTCCTACTGTTCTTCTTCTTCCCCCCACAATGGCCGACAAGTCACTAGCCACTAAGCAAGGGTTGCGAAACCTCGCCGGCCAGCTGGCAAGGGTTGTGAGCCTTCGCCTAGCCTCGCCCAGATCTGAGCGAGGATAGCCTCGCCATAGCCTCATCGGCTGTGGTGAAGGCGGTCTTGCCTGTGGCTCGGAAGGCCATGGCCACCTTCACCTGCGACCGGTGAAGCCCTCACAACCCCTAAGCCTTCGCAAGGTGCCTCATGGTCCTCCCCCTCCGTCTTAGGCACTCTCTCTCTCTCTCTCTCTCTCTCTACACCAATGGTCGTCGGCCCCAATTGAGCCTCACCACCACATTTCAATCTTGATCCGAGGTGGTTGCACCTCATAAAGGCCTAAAGACCGCGGGCAAAGGCGGCCATGGCCCCTGGCGAGACTACCCTCACTTAGATTTAGGCAAGGTCGCGTTGCCTGCAACCCCCTAGCCTCTCCCTCTAGGTGAGGCTAGTGAGGGCCCGTGACCCTTGCTAGCCACTATGAGGGGTGGGTGAAGAAGAAGAGCAATAGGAGGAAAAGAAAAAAATGAAAGGAAAAAACAGAATAAAAATAAAAACATTAATAAAAAATTTCAATAAAATAAAATATTATTAAAAAATTGACACATCAACATCGGCCGAATGATTAACGCTGGCCAATGTCCACGTCAACACCAACCAGTCAAATTTGGCGGATTCACTGAATTGACATAATTGCAAAGGTGTAGGATCGAATTGACAGAAAAAAATGTTTAGCACTAAATTGAAAAAATCACAATAGATATAAGATTATTTTAGTAATTTTATTTCTTAATCCATATGTAATGAACTATATTATCATGTGGGTTAGTTATATTCAATAATTAGTCATTCATTCATGTGTTTGGAATGGTGAAGATCAAAATAATAGGAGTGTTAAATAAGTTCATAATTTATTTAAACCAAACTCGCCATTATGACTCTCTTCACTTTCTCATTCAATCTCGTGTTCACTCATTCTATGCTTTCACCTTAATTTGGATATGAATCTTTCTAGATTTGGTTAAATATATAAATATTTCAACAATATAGGTTGGGTTGGGAATTGGTCAAAACAAGTTAAATTTATCGATTTAGATTAGATCATTCGACCGACCCAACCCGATCTGTCCGTATGATAGTTTTCTGCCGTTTGTGCGGTGGCTGCCGTATGATAGTTTTCTGCCGTTTGTGCGGTGACTGCCGTGCCCGAGATGCATTGAATCATGTGGTTTGCCTCGTTCATGAGATTGATATGGTCTAACAGGTAATCATGTCGTTAGTGTGATGATTTAGAGAGACCGAAGTGCATCTACCAAGCGTGCTTGAGCCCTAACCCGATCTCAATTAGACTTTCCTGTATGTAGAGAAAAATCTCAGTGGACCTTGTGGGAAGTTTTGTAGAGGATGCACTAGATAGATATTCGAAGCCACCAAAAAAAAAAGGAAAAAAGAAGAAAGGAAATCAGCTCACAAGTGCTAAACATAAAAACCGTGTATGTACATCGAGAGAGAGAGAGAGAGAGAGAGAGAGAGACAGAGAGAGAGTAAAAATTGTACATTGAGTGAGGATAACTCTAGTAAGATTTTGTTGGAAATTCAACGTAATTCTTGACCAGAAACTGGTTTAGCTCTAGCTTTATTGAATATTTCTATGCTTTTTTTTTTCTTTTCGATCTTTTATTTGATTGTTTCCTTTTGGGTAAATGGCAAATGTGGTAAACTATTAAGCTCTTCTCGAGGAGAGAGGGACCGAGTATCACCTGGATCAAACTCTGAAAAAAGAGTACCCAAGTAACCACACCGGAGGGTTTCTATACGCCCTCAAGGGACCAATTTACCATCTTAAAAATGCTGTACTCAAGAGCGATTTGTCGTACCCCTATGGAAAATGTTGTATTTTGCGAATACCTCAAAGATTTTCAATGATCATTTCAAGATCGATTCTTTCATAATCCAAGCACCATTCGTAGGAGTGCTTGACCATATGAGGGTGAGGGCTGACTTATTACTCACTCGATAGGCCCTTTCCCAACTGTAATAAGACTTGGGATGTCACAACATCGCTCCCTTAAAGAACCAACGACCTCATCAATGTCGGAGAATATTATATAAGCCGTATTAATTGAGATTGAAATTTATTATTCTACGAGATTAGTCTAATGAGGTGAGATATAAAGATTATTAATAAGTCTGATATAAACTAGCTTGTGTAGGCCAAGTAAAGCTTAAGATGTAATAAGAGGGCATGAGAGTTAAAACTTTACAAATAATGCTCAAATCTCTTATTTAACTCTAATGTACAAGTAACTCACATAAGAAGTGTTTACTAAACACCCATATAAAGTGATAAAAAAGAAGCACTTAGCTTTATATCATCGTTATTTCGCATTAAGAACGATGAATTCTAAATTAGATGCATAAATTTCTTATCTTAATTATTTGTGTTGTATATTCTAGCTATGGTAATCTTAAAGTCTCGTTTTCGTGATTTATGGGCCCATAGTACTTGGCAATAGTACCCTTACGAGAGGTGTCAGTTTTTGAGTACTTTACGACAATGATTATGCATCTGGAAAATTAAATTGACGAAGTGGATATGATCGATGAGGAAATAAATTTTAGAGCAGCATTCCAAAGAATTTTAATGCAGGCCCACCTAAAATTTTCTTGCAGAGATGTAGAGCCGAAAGGCGCTTTCGAACCAACCAAATCCCAGGGGAGGGACGCGGCGGATCCGCAGTCTTCTAGGCCTTCCCTGTTGGACAACTGAAACCCTAGCAACCCCATTAATTATTTTCTATTGCCTGTCTCTATCCTTGCGCTCGAAATATCATCTCGTTATATATAAAGAAAGGCTAAGAAGGGACACGTATCACGTCTCGATGGAACCAAAGCAGGAACCAACCCTCTTTCTTCCGGGACATTCGACAGTTCGTTGACGACGGATCATGCACGTGCCGTCTGCCGGTCTCCTCCGCCACCGGTTGTTGACGTGCTTCCGCAAGTAGCAGCTGTCCATCTCGGATGTGACCGGGATCGATCGGATCGGATCGGATGGAAGGGCCGGCTATGGAACGATGATGTGACACCCCTATCGTATCGACCCGACCGTTCTTTCAGTGGTCAAGAACCTTGGCAGTATCAAAACCTTCCTCTTTTAGCCATATTCTCTTCCTCCTTCTCGATTGCGCCGTACACAACTTGAAACCAAAGTTTGTAGCTCCTCAATAGTTAGGAAGTACTGACATTCTCTTGGAGTCTTTATGTGGTGTTGGATATTTCTATACGTGTTCGATTCTCGGTCAACACGTATTGAAAAATCCTATATCCAATCAACTTTCTCGATACTTTTCGATTCTCAAATCGAAATTTTTGCATACGAGTTTCTGACACGTAATTCTGATATCGACGTCAATTTTAATAATTCAATAAATGAGAGATCAAAATATATATATACATAAAAAAAAATAAAACATGATAATAAACATAATAAATGGAGAAAGAAAAAAACATAGCATTTTATTCTCTTCCGATTTCCATTTCCCATGACATACAATTCACCCCTTAAGTTTTTTTTTTTTTTTTTCCTTTTCCAACATATCTAACATGCAAGTCCAAAATATAGATGCTTATTTTTTCTTCAAGTTTTATAAATTATTGAAATAGAGTTAAATTTGTCAAATTGAAACAATGAATAATATTAATAAATGGCAGATTAATGTTTTTAATGTATATTCATTCTAGGCTTTTTTAATTATTTATTTATTTATGAATTTGATTCAAATTAATTTGATTAAAATAATCATAAAAATATATAAAAATATTTAATATACAACGTGTCACAACGTATTAGAACTCTCTGTTTTTTTTTTTAAAAATAACGTGTCAGCGTGTCGTGTCGTGTCGCATGTCGTGGTGCTACTTAGCTCAATAGTCCTCCTGCGTGACAAGTTCACTCAACTTGTGATGGAGACCGATTACTTGCTATTGCATATAGCATTCCGCGCATCGGCTTACAAAATTTTTGTATAGTTTGAACTACCAGTTTATGCATTCCAATTAATTTCGTGCTTGAATTTAATAACATTCTCGTTTACATACATTTGGCTTATTTTTCAACCGCGACACGGGCAATCACGCCTTGCATCTGGCATGCGAACATTTTCTCCTACCTAACAAGTAACAAGTGAACCTTTAAAACTGTCGGACAAAACTGTCGGAGCATAACAAAGATGAGATTGTACAGCTTAGAACCAGAAACTCCCCTAACAACGTATTTTCTGCTGAGCCCATATCTAACCACCCGGTATCCTCCCAAGTTCTTCCCTTTAAACCAGTGATGAGTACATGTAATGCCCGCTATTATCAAAGTGTCTGCTCGATAGTCCATGAACTTCTCCGGCGAAAACAAAAAGATACATTAGTGTTCGAAAGGATGAGACTTTTGTTCTTTTGTCATCATGTTTCTCCGGAATCACATCATCAGACAAATACATCGCGTCGCTTCTTCGGATTTGCTTATGGATTCCCCTTTCTCATCATTGCCGTGAACTCGTCATAATTGATTCGTCCATCTGTATGATGCGAGAGCATCCAACATAGCCCCATCAACCAACTCAGAACCATTGATGCTTATGCAAGCCAAGAAAGAAATTGAGCATGATATGTTTCGATAGATCATTTTAAGTGAATAATGTTAATTACTTATCAGTATTTTATGGTATATCAATAACTATCAATTGGAGGCCATTTCACTCACCCCATCACGCATCACTGTAAGAGTCGCTTGTCATAAGTACACTCAAGCAGATAGGGATCAAGAGTTTTTGAATAGTCAATCTGGGATCAATGTGTTTGTTGCGACTTACATTGTCGAAATCAACTTCCAAAATGATTTCGTTGATGTCCCTTCCATTGTGCATGCCGTAATCTCGAAGAGCTTGTTTAAGTTCCTCAGTTGTAACATACCTGTACGCATCACTAAAAGAGTTTACTATAACCTGCGAGATTAGAACCTTCTAGAACTTTTGCTGCATCCAGAAGCAACTTCCAATGCTTGATCTATAAAACATACAAGATCTTCATTGGTTCTATAAAAGACTCAGCAGTTTTTTTGTGGGTTTCGCTCACTTAAACCTACAGCAATGAGCCTGTATTGTTCTTGTAATTGGACAATCAATTGAACCTATTCAAAACTTCTTAGACAATCAATTGAACCTATTCAAAACTTCTTAGGACTCGTACCCACTGTTGTCCTTATCGAAAAACTGGCAGTGTATGATATTGCTAGTATGAGTACCTAAAGGGGGTGAATAGGTATATAAAGAATTTTTCTCAAGCAATTGCACAATACTAGACAGTTGAAGGAAACGATAATCAAAGTAAGACTGAGAGAAGAGAAAATTGAACACGCGGTTTATAGTGGTTCAGCTTATATCAAGCCTACGTCCACTATTCTTCACCGACACCTATTGGCTGGATTCCACTATGAACAAGAGAGAGGTTACAGCACGCTTTGCCTTGATTCCACAAAGTATAGATGTTCTACCACACCTCCTCAAGATTTTTCACAAATATAGACTCTCTCTTTCGTATACAAGTATTCGCTCAAAGGATTTGTCTAAACAAAAAGGAGCTTCAGACTTTGGAATTCTTCTATCGCGCACACCTTGAACAACTAAGACAGTCTTCCTTATATACTCTTTTATGCCATCATACCTGTTGGCACTTACCAAAGGAATTCCTCCAATCTACCCGTTGGACGAAATCAATTAGGAAGATTGTTCAAGCTATTAAAGGAACGTGTTGATAGCCCATCAATCATGTTCGCCCATACAATCGGGATCTCGGTTTCCATAAGCGAGAACATTCCAATAATATTTAGGCAATCACCGGATCTTCAATTATCGAATCAATCTTCGATCAATCAAAGGACTCCGTTTATGTCTTCTCCAGCCATGAGATCTTCTCCAGTTGATAAGGTTAAATCCTTAACGAAACATCCATTCTCGGGATAACCTTTCTTCAACGGATTAGTGACTGTCAATGAGGATAGACTTTGAGTCTTGAGTCTGGCTGTCCCAAGGTCTTCAGACTTTAAATAGCATAGTCTGCAAGCCTTCGGACTAGATTGATAGAAACGATTTGTCAACTTCAAAATACTTTAAGAAGATTTCTCCAACAATCTCCCCCTTTTTGATGGTGACAAAACTTTCCTGCAGATTTGGATATCTTTGACCTGCAAAACATTTCTCAAACACATATGCATATCTTATAGAGATAAATGGCTAACAGAATAACACTAGAATCTGCAACACGAAAATAGGTTAGTCGGTATATGATGAAGCCATTTATAAGATATCAATATTGGTTAATAGAAGCGAGTCAAGTCCAAGTCTAGTTCGGTTCTCATCCGACACAAACCAAAGTCAAACAGATTCAAACCACAAAACAATCCAACAAACAATTAAAAGTTTAATGAATGAAAGGTTTTTGATCAAATCTTGCATCTCTCCCCTTTTTGTCATCATTAAAAAGGATGAGATGAAGTTAAGATTGCTTGGGAACGCGGACAAGCTGGAAATCTTCCATAGGCGAACGATGCCTTCCAGCCTTTTAAAGTCTTCCTTTAGCTGTGCAATCTCCTCACTCTTGGCATTGGCCTGATTCGAACGAGAGAGGGCTTGCATTTTATCATTCAATGAACAGGAAGAAGCTTGACCTTCATTCTTCAAGCTTTGAACTTCGCATCCCAAGGCATAAATCGACCTCGCATCTCCAAAAGAATATCCATGATTCTCGCGAAAATCTGCTCCATTATCGTTTGAGTACTTGCTTCGGCTCGATCGATGGAGTAAATGACGATGGTAGATCAGCATAGTCTTGCGGGTTTGGCGATGAAACTTCATGACCTTCTTTCGGAAATTGAGATGCATAAACATCCTCTCGGGTCTGCTGGTGAGCGACTGACTCCTTCACTTGCATCAGGACATGAAGACTTCACACCTTTCTCCTGATCTCCCCCTGTTTCCATGCCTACAGGTGGAGAAGAGTGTTCTTCAAGTTCTCCTTCTTCTCTTCTTTCTTCTTCGGGTCTTTCCTCCCTGTTTCTTTTTCAGCTTCTATTTCTTCTTCTTCCTTCTCCTCTGCTTCTTTCGTCATTTGCTCCGATTCTTTCTGTGGAACAAGACGACTTAAATTCTTCAAAGCCAATGCAGAGATGGTGATGTCTTCCTCATCATCTTCATCCTCAACAAGGAGAGCTCTTCTTCTCTTGGATGGAGCAACCATGGGCTCCTTCCCTTTTCTTTTAGCTGCGAAGATATTTGATGAGATTTTGCGGGAGTCTTCTCCTTGAATTTCTCCAACTCCTTGCTCGGTTCCTTCGGACGCATTTTGGTCACCATTTTCAGACCTACCACCATATGATCGCATGGTCAAACACAAAAGATTTGTGGAGGCTGAATATTCGATGTCTCGAATAACTTCGTAACAAGGCTTGGGTAAGGGAGTTGACCTCGTCCTTCATCATTGCTCTATACATGTGAAACATCACAAAGTGTGAGGGAGAGAAAACCTTTTCCAAAGAGAATGGCATACATCAGCTTGGCCTCCGAACTTGAAACATCGAGTCTTGGAAGTTGATTTCGGTCGGAGGCAATTAATCACAATCTTGTGAAGCAAGATGTTGAATGCACCCATCCTTAAGTAGGTAATCTTTTCATCTGTTCCCCGTCCTTCACCGGTTCAAGAGTGGCTCGAGCAATGGAAACTTTGATTGGTTGATATCTTCCTCTTTCGACTTCTAACACATCCGCCAAAGCATATTCATATCCACAACATAATCTTGGTCTTTAACGCTGAACGAGAATCTATTCGCATCCAAAAAGCTTAGATTTGAATAGAAATATGCAGTTAATTCAAAGATAGGCCTCGTAGAGTCGGAGCGGTAACTTTTTAAGTTGAAGATAACCGAACTTTTCCCTCAAGTTCATATTCACAGCATCCAGAAAATCAAAATCTACACTCCTAGGATTTATTACCCCACGCTTCAGCAATTTCGAGTACAGATCCTTTTGCTCATTTGATCCGAACAAATCTCCCTTTTTCCTTGATTATCAACCGCAACACCCATTTTCGGTTGGAATTGACTGTATAATTTATCATCATCATTCCCATCTACAGGATTCGGCCCCCAGTCACGAGGATCACTTGGGATATTCGCAAGGGTTTCCTTAGCCACCCATTTTCGAGCAATTCCCAAACTTTCCATTTTTTTCAGAAAGATATATTCGTTCCCATGTCCTTTGTCTTTAAGAAAATCATCAATGTAGTTCAAAGGAGTACAAATTCCTTTTAGGGCACGATATAACGGTAAATATAAGCGGGCTTTTGAACTCTTACAGTGTCTCGCATCCTCGATGATTTCTTCCCGTTGTTGATGATCAACGCCTTGAGGACTAGATGGAGGAGAATGACGCTGTTGAGAATGTTGTGGGCTCGCTTGCTATTCCGGGAGTCACTTCATCTTCGTAAGATCGAAGTGCGTAGGCCCCTCACTCATCCGCCGTGGTCCCCTGCTTGCAATTCTCGAAGACTTTCTTGAAGATGACATCTTTCTCAGTTTTTGGAAGATTTCTTGCTTGACTTTCCCAGGAAATATGACAACTTTTTGAGGATTAAACGAAGAAGACAAACGGGAATGGAAGATCGATGCTTTCTAGGGTTTGAGAAAAGTGAAGAGGAATAGACAGTTCACGATTGGTTAAAAAGAGGGATAAGCGAACCGTCATAAAGGAAATAAAAATATGCATTTTCAAAATAACTGTCTTTTTCCGCAAAAATAGCCATTTCAAAAATAACTTCCTTTTTGAAAATGAAACGATACAATATTTACGTCAATTAAATATAGCAACAATTTAAACACGGTCGATGATCGTACCTTTTCAAAATGAGATTCAAGAGAGAAAGACTTACGGTCGACGGACGTACCAAGACTGTCTTTCGATAAAGTCTTGTAAGTCGAGTCCGAAAGTCTTTAGACTTTGATATCCTCATACCTCAAAATGTTGAGTCTGGAGCGTATAGACTCAAATTGATTTTTCTCCAAAGGCTTTGTGAATATATCCGCCAGTTGATTCTTTGAGTCAACAAATTGAATTGAAACATCTTCATTTTGAACATGGTCTCTAATAAAGTGATGTCGAATCTCTATATGCTTTGCTCTTGAGTGGAGAATTGGATTTTTTGGTAAGGTTGATAGCGCTGGTGTTGTCGCAATTAATCTCCGTGCATGAGTCTTCAATTTCAAAGTCTCTTAGCTGTTGTTTTATCCATAGAATTTGCGAACAGCAGCTTCCTGGGGCTACATACTCTTCGTTGTTGAAAGAGACACAAGTGCTTTGTTTCCTTGAAAACCAAGACACCGCCCCGCTTCCAAGCAACCGGCAGTTCCCGAAGTGCTCTTTCTATCAACTCTGCAACCGGCCAAATCTGCGTCTGAATATCCCAGAAGATTAAAGTCTCCTTTCTTAGGATACCAAAGACCGATGCTTGATGATGAAGCAACGTATTTAATGATGCGTTTCGCAGCACTGAGATGGGATTCTCTAGGATCTAATTGAAACCTTGCACGAGATGCAAACACTCAACAAAATGTCGTCTAGAAGCGTAAGATAAAGAAGTGAACCAATGATGCTCTGTACATGCTTTTGATCAACTTTCTTCCCTTCTTCATCTTTGTCTATCTTCAAAGAACTTGACATCGGTATGTCGGTCTTTTTGCACTTTTCCAGTCCAAATCTTTTGACAAGATCATTAACATATTTTTCTTGATAAATAAAAGTTCCTTCCTTCAATTGTTTTACTTGAAGACCAAGAAAGAATGTTAACTCTCCCATCATACTCATTTCAAATTCATCCGCATAGACTTAGAAAATTTCTTGCACAGATTTTCATTAGAAGATCCGAAAATAATGTCATCCACATATATTTGAACAAGTAAGAAACTTTTGTTCTCCTTTTTAATAAATAAAGTCGTATCTACTTTACCTTTGGCAAAACCATTTTGTATTAAAAACTTATTTAATGTCGTACCAAGCTCGAGGTGCTTGCTTTAAACCATACAAAGCCTTTTCGTCTAAAGACCGAGTCTGGTTTCTTTGGGTCTTCAAACCCGGTGGTTGTTCCACATAAACTTCCTCTTGGATAAATCCATTTAGGAAAGCGCTTTTGACGTCCATTTGAAATAACCTGAAATTCTTATAACAAGCAAACGCAAGTAACAGTCGAATAGCTTCTAACCTTGCTACTGGAGCGTAAGTCTCATCATAGTCTATTCCTTCTTCTTGCGTATATCCCTTGGCCACGAGTCTTGCTTTGTTTCGTACGACTTTTCCTTTCTCATTCATCTTGTTTCTGAACACCCATTTAGCTCCAATAATAGTTTTACCTTTTGGTTTGGATGTCAATTCCCGGACATCATTAATGCTGAACTGTTTGAGCTCTTCTTGCATAGCCTCAATCCAGCTTTCATCAGATAAAGCTTCTTCTATGCTTTTTGGTTCAATTTCAGAAACAAGAGCCACAGCACTAGACTCTTCTCACCTTTTGGATCTGGTGCGAATTCCTTCATTCATTTCGCCGATTATAAGATCTTTGGGATGACCGGACTTATGCTTCCAGTTACTCATTGATCCGTCTGGGTTGATGATCTCTTTCTTTGTTTGGATCTTCACGAACATCCGAAGCTGGTTTTCCAGTCCGAGATGCTTCTTGAGTTGTAAGCTTTGGAAGATCTGGAGCGGGTTCGAGACTCTTCTTGATGAGTCGACTTGATTCATCTTGCGTTGAGTCTTGAAATTTGACATTCATTGACTCCTCCACAAACGGTTCTTCTTGTTATAGACTCGAAGGCTTTGCTTGATGTAGAATATCCAAGGAAGATACCTTCATCCGATCTTTCTTCAAACTTACCAACTCGATCATTTGCATTTTTCAATATAAAACATTTGCAACCGAATACATGAAAGTATGAAACAATAGGCTTTTTATCTTTGAACAATTCGAAAGGGGTTTTCTCTAGAATAGGTCTTAAGAAGACTCTATTGATGATATAACAAGCTGTTGAAATGAGCCTTCAGCCCAAAATCGTGAAGAAATCTTGCTTTCAATTAAAAGAGTTCTAGCCATTTCTGAAGAGATCTGTTCTTTCTTTCCACAACTCCATTTTGCTGAGAAGTATATGGAGAGGAGAACACATGATTAACGCCAGATTCATCACAAAATTTTGTAAATTCTTGATTTTCGAATTCACCTCCATGATCTGTTCTTATACTTGAGATAACACATCCTTTTTCATTTTGAACCTTTTTAGCAAACTTTTCAAAATACGAGAAGGTTTCAGATTTACTTGCAAGGAAATATACCCAAGTAAAACGGGAGCAATCATCCACAATTACTAGGCAATATTTCTTACCTCCAATACTCTGTGTTCTGGTTGGTCCGAAGAGATCCATATGCAGCAACTGTAGTACATGATTAGTAGAGACATGATTTATTGGCTTGAATGAATTTCTTACCGCTTTCCCTGAATACATGGAGTGCATGGATCAGTCTTTTAATAAGGTAATTTGGGTAGTCCTCGAACAAGTCGTTTTGATGAGATTTTGGCTAATTGCTTCATGTTGACATGACCAAGCTTTCGTGCCATAAGCTTGCTTCGTCTTGAATTGAGATAAAACATTGCGATTCATTTGGTTTCACATCCGTAAGATAAATGTTTCCATGTCTACGACCCATGAAGGATCGAGTAGAGTCTTTGCGATTCCGTAACATATTCCTTCTTGAAAAAGATCTTGAAACCAAGTATCACACAATTGACTAATGCTGAGAAGATTGTAATTGAGTCCTTCCACTAAGGAAACATTACTTATTGTGAGATTTCCAATTTTCACAGTTCCAAATCCCACAATACTCCCTTTGCTGTTTCCTCTAAATGAAAATTTTCCACCATTTACTTGAGCAATCTTTATAAAACAATTTGAGTCTCCCGTCATGTGTCTTGAGCATCCACTTTGTCAAGATACCACTTTACCTTTTTCTTGACGGTGACCTGCATTTAAAAAGAGTCTCAAGCTTTCTTTGGTACCCAAACTTTCTTGGGTCCTTTGGTGTTAGTAACATAAGCGGTATTAGCCCATAATTTCTTAACAGGTTTCCAAACCATAGGACACTCTTTTTCAAAGTGATCCGGACTGTTGCATTTTGAACATCTGAGAGTATTTCTACCTACAGATTTTACAAAAACTTTCTTGAAGTGATTTTTGTAAACCTCTTTCGAGAGTCTTTTCTTAATTCTTTCTTTTAATTTAGGAAAATCAATCAAGGGAATTGTTTCTCAGTTTGTCATACCTAGACCGGACTTATTGAAGTAAGGTCTTTGAGCTAAAAGAATTTTCTCAAGTTTTTCAAACCCTATTGAAAATTTCTTTGAGATATTTGATAAGTCTGTTTTTAAAAGAGCATTTTCTTTTAAAAGATTATCTTCATTTTCTTTAAGAGTGGAAACAGTCAAGTCTAGACTTTTAACTCTTTCTACTAAAACATTTTCCTTTTGCTTTAGAGCTGAGTTTTCTTTTTTCAGTTTGGAAATTCTTTTGAGAGAAGTCTTAAGACTGAAACACAGTTCATCAATGTATTTAGAAACTTTGACGGGAATTTTAAAATTACTTGCCTCAAATTCACCGTCTCGAGTCGATCCAGTCCGAGTCCGATTGTGCCATCGACATAGATTGGCATATTCATTATCACTTTCTTCACACTCGTGTCACCGTGTTTCGACTTTGAGAGCTTTTCGAAATCTTTCAGCTTTTCCTTTCTTCTTCTTCAGAAGAGGACAGTTGGGTTTGATGTGTCCCTTTTTCTTACATTCAAAGCAGACTATGTCTTTGTTTGGTTCCTCATCATCAACAAACTTGGTCTGCTGTCTTTGAAAGCTTTGTTTCTTTGAGTTGAACCTTCTTCCTTTTCTATTCAGTTTTCGAATCTTCTTATCATGAGAGCAAGCTCCTCATCGTCCATATCTTCTTGAATCGTATCATCAGAATCATCATTTGATTTTAATGCAATGGATTTCTTACCTTTTGGATCTTCATCTTCATTGATCCGTTCCACTTCATAAGACCGAAGAGTTCCAATTAGCTCGTCGACGATAGTGGCATAATTCTTTGCGTCTCTCTTAACGAAGTCTTTATGTGATTCCAATCCTCGGAGAGTCCACGCAGTAGCTTGTTTACCTTCATGGGATCGAAGTTGGTTGACCTTGATTTTCAAGACCATTCACAATATCCGTAAACGACTAAACATGTCGATATAGATTCTCCTGGTTTCATTCGAAGGCTTCGTATTGACCGAGAAGAATGTTGATTCTTGTTTCCTTCACTCGTCTGTTCCTTCATAAGTGATATGCAATCTGTCCCAAACTTCTTTTGCTGTACCACAAGAAGATATTCTATTATATTCAGTTGGTGATAAAGCACAATATAAGGAGTAAATTGCTTTTGCATCGAGTGCTTGTCTCTTGATTATTTCTTCCCGAGATATTCCGCTGGTTTCATCGGTTTCTTTTCCTCTTTCGTAGACTCGATGCAAAGTGGTAGGAGTAATTCCTTTTCTACAACGTCCCATTCCAGAGGATCCTTTGATCGAAGGAAAGCTTTCATCTTGTTCTTCCGGATGTTGTAATCCTTTCCATCAAAGTAGGGTGGTCTGGTATTGCTTTGCCCTTCCATCAGCCCTGGTGCTAGCATACTAGCCATGGATCTTTTACTACGAAGTAAAACACTTCAAATAAAGTAAGTACACGAGCTCTGATACCAATTGATATTGCTAGTATGAGTACCTAGAGGGGGGTGAATAGGTATATAAGGAATTTTTCTCAAGCAATTGCACAATACTAGACAATTGAAGGAAACGATAATCAAAGTAAGACTGAGAGAAGAGAAAATTGAACATGCGGTTTATAGTGGTTCAGCTTATATCAAGCCTACGTCCACTCTTCTTCACTAATGACCTATTGGCTGGATTCCACTATGAACAAGAGAGAGGTTACAAAGACACAGCTTTGCCTTGATTCCACAAAAAGTATAGATGTTCTACCACACCTCCTCAAGATTTCTCACAAATATAGACTATCTCTTTCGTATACAAGTATTCGCTCAAAAAATTTGTCTAAACAAAAAGGAGCTTTAGACTTTGGAATTCTTCTATCGCGCACACCTTGAACAACTAAGACAGTCTTCCTTATATACTCCTTTATGCCATCATACCCGTTGGCACTTACCAAAGGAATTCCTCCAATCTACCCGTTGGACGGAATCAATTAGGAAGATTGTTCAAGCTATTAAAGGAACGTGTTGATAGTCCATCAATCATGTTCGCCCATACAATCGGGATCTCGGTTTCCATAAGCGTAACCTTCCAATAATATTTAGGCAATCACCGGATCTTCAATTATCAAATCAATCTTCGATCAATCAAAGGACTCCGTTTATGTCTTCTCCAACCATGAGATCTTCTCCAGTTGATAAGGTTAAATCCTTAACGAAACATCCAGTTCTGGATAACCTTTCTTCAACGGATTAGTGACTGTCAATGAGGATAGACTTTGAGTCTTGAGTCTGGCTGTCCCAAGGTCTTCAGACTTTAAATAGCATAATCTGCAAGCCTTCAGACTAGACTGATAGAAACGATTTGTCAACTTCAAAATACTTCAAGAAGATTTCTCCAACAGTGTAAAGATGCTCTTCCCTTTGTCCATCCGGTTCATGTGCATCGTTGCTGTAATAAATTCATCGTAATTTATGGTCCCATAAACATCAGCATCGGCCTTCATCCAAGGAAAGAGCAAAACACAGAGAAGAGAAGGTATTAGCATGTTTATGCATGCGAACATGTATTCAGTTGCATGAATAATGGTAGCACCCACGTTCGATGTGATCAGTCTCCGCCGATGCCGAATGATATTGACAACTAAGAGTTGACTTATAGCTTCCATCAATTGTTTAACTTCGTACTCCGACAGCTTCGTCCCTTGCTTCGAGAGCCCTTGCTTCAACTCCTCTAGTGTTATTGTACCGCTATTGTCGGTATCCATGCCCCTGAACATATCTCCTTCAATCCTCTTATCTCTTCCTTTGAAAGACATCCAACGATGACCTATGGTGTTGAATTGAAAGAATCCAAGAATCAGTACGAGCAGAAACATCTAGCCACTAAATTTGGTAATTTAGCACCCTCTTTCAGTCCATCACTCAATTAGTACCCGAAGAGCTACTTTCTTGAACTTGTTCATCGCTCTAAATTGCTTGAGGCGATCCAACACCACGTTGTCAAGAGGGGTATCGGGTGCTTCTCCATCCTCCTTGATCCATGGGTGATCTATTAAAATGTTTGGCGATAATATCATGTCATTAGAACAAGACAGTGCAGAAATGTACCTAACCACGATTCTTGCAGTTGCAACATAAATAAACTTACTTCATATTGAAACATTTCTGATTTTTTTTTTTTAATATTTGATGGGCCAACTTAAACCCGTCCGCCCATGTTGGGCTAAAACCCAGCCCGGAAGTGAAGGGCCATAAAAGAGTGCGGTTACTGTAATATATATATATAATGGGTATATTTGTACAATTGCATTTTCAGAAGAGAAATACGTTTTCTTTATTCTCCCCCCTTGAAAAAGTACGCGCTCTCTTGACAAATGGACTCCAAGGCTTCAAAGAATTCCTCAAAAACTGTGACGATACTTATTCTATGGCAATTAATGTATGTCCGACTTCGTGATATGCCTTTGATTGGTGTAACATGTTTTTTCTGAATACGTTTTTCGCTTTTCGTTTTTCGGTATTCGATCGTATGAGTATCGAATCGATTTTTAGGAATTTGTTTTCCCTACAATTTCTTTGCAAAAATACTTACTAAGAACTTCGAAAGCTTTTAGCCTCTGTTTAGGATCAGATTTTAACATCTTGCGGATGAGATCCTTTGCCCCCGGCGAGATCAATGGCCACGGATCACTGCTAAAATCAAGGTGGCCACGTAAGATCGCATTGAAAATCCGGGTTTCTGACTCTGTCCATGCAAAGCATCTCATTTTAAGCATCATAATGAGAAACTTGTATTCCTTGAATTGATTGCCGACTCAGTTGGACGGTCTTGAAGTTGATTGATTTAAGATGTGAAATGAACAAAAAGACAAGGAAAAGCCGGAAGTCGACAGTGGCCATCTTTACCAGCCCAAAAAGGAGGAGCTCCACAGAAGAATATATAGCATCACGCCAACACTCCAAATGTCAACTTCCGGCCCGTATTTCCTCTTCAAAACTTCCGGTGCAATGTAATATGCACTTCCAACTACATCTTGAATGTATCTCCTGCCCAAAGAACAGTAAAACGAGCTGACGTAATACTTGTTTCTCTCATTAGCCACGATTCAGCGAATGGAAAACCGGTCATTCTAGTACTAATTGACTAGAAGATCGTAAGCTACTTGAGCCTGAGCAAACCAGAAACTCGCTATCTTTCCCACTTTGGAAATCACTGGCTTTCATCAGGAACGTGAAAAAATGTGACTAGAGGATTAAGAGGCCAACCTGGCTTGAAGAACACTGATAGACCGAAATCGGTGGCCTTAAGTGGCGAGTCCTCGTCCTTGTTCAACAGAAGGAAATTCTCGAGCTTGAGGTCCCGATGAATGACCCTCATAGAGTGACACGTGTGCGTAATCTGAACAATCGTCCTGAGCGGTGATGCGGTGGCATGCTCCGTGTAATTCCGCTTGTTTATGATCTGGTCGAACAGCTCCCCGCCGGCGCACAGCTCCATCACCAAGTGAACCGAGCGCTTGTCCTCATAAGCCCCCTTCAGCTCCACAATGTTGGGCTGGCCAGCCAGGTGGTGCATGATCTGGACCTCCCTCCTCACGTCCTCAATGTCCTCCTTGCTCACAACCTTCCACTTGGCGATCATCTTGCAAGCAAGCTGCTCGCCGTTCGCCTTGTCGGTACACAAGTACATGATGCCAAATTGTCCCCGGCCAAGCTCTTTGCCTATCGAGTACATGGCCTTGACGTCCTCCATCGGCCGGTTGAGGACGATGCCGAGCGAGGCTGGCTTGGAGGGCTTGGAATTCAGGGTTGCCATCTTTGGCGGGACGAGCACATTATTGTTCGGGGTGGCATTGCCCTCTGGATTGCTCGCATTCTCCATGACCCCACTTTTTGTAGGTTCCCCTTCGGGGCACCGCGACCAATGACTCCTAAGCAGCAGTTGCCCATACCGGGCGGACTAGGCAAGGACCGGACCAGGCGTTGTTGGGTCAATTAGGAACTTTTTGGGATTAACGGATTCCCAAAAATCGGATTCGACACTAAATCGAACCCCTAAAATGAATGCGGAAGACAAGTCCGGGAAAATCACGTATCACCGATCGTAAAGCACACCACAGATTCGAGCGTACCTTGTTAGCCACAGATTAAACACCAACGCCGATATGAGGAAAAGAATTTGGCCATGTTCGATCCGATGACGCCAATTCGCCTTGAAGGGAAGAAAAAAGTTGCCTTATGCTTACTGTTTTTCCTTTTTGTTGGAGAGCAAGGGAGAGGGACGTACGTACGTTAAATGCCAAAAGGTACGTTCTCCCTCTCTCTCCTCCTGTATATACGTCCTCTCTAAAATACAAACGTACCCCTTCGTCCATGGGCCCTAATCCTGTGGGCCGGGCTTTTAGGCCCACATGGGCGGACGGGCCTTAAGCCCAACATTAAAAACCATCATCTCGCCGAACAGGATTCTTTTTACCTCTCTTCAACATTCATACCGGTGAATAATCCGTGCAACCAGCATACTTTGAGAGCTCGTTGCTATACATCTGTTAGGAATATATAACAGCTCATAATGGGCATCACACTTTGAGTAGATTTAGTATGCAGTACCCTAGATCGATCAATCACATTTATAACTCTCTTGATCTCTTTTAAACAATGATATATATATATTGTATTCACAATTATGATTATCCCAAAGACAATCATAATTGATCGACCAGTGAACACAAAACTTAGAATGTGATTCTCTATATTCGATCTTCCTCTTTCCTTCAAACTCTCAATTTCAGTTTAGCTTGCTTTTCTAGAAATGTCCCATTAGATCGAATCAATTCATGACCATTGGTAACATCCTAAGATAGCAAACTCTAAATAGAAACCTTGAGAATAAGTAAAAGTCATGAGGGCACTAAAATTGAGGAACTCTTTTCCTCAAGAGTCCCACACGTCATAAAAGTTGAGATCAAACTTTTTGCCACTCTTATTGATCGTCTCATGCATACGTAATATGAAATACGTATTACGGTATTAACTCCTTTCCCATGGAGCGTATGTCTATACTTTCAATACCGTACAGATAATAGTTCAGACATACCCAATGTCTAACTTGAGTTCACGTATCTACTCATTCACAAAATTCATCAGAACTCACATCTAGCATCATAGACAAATAAAGTAAAATATGTGGGTTATTTTACTTTCGGACATAGTAAGTATTATGTCATCATCTTAACACTCAGTTAAGACGTCAAATATATTTTAAGCTTGAGCTCTCGATTATCACCTAGATAATAAGTTTAAAAACAGTCTCATCTCTATTCATCACATAGTAAATAGAGGCGATTACCCGTGTGAGTGGGCCAATCTTATATCTATCCGACATACTTTCTCAACTTAATGTAATGCACTGAGCATTAAGATACATAAAGATCAAACAAAGATTCATAGGCATTAACAATGAAAAAACACAAGTTCATAAATGTGAACAAATCAAGGAAATTACAATCCAGTACATTAGACTCTACGCAATTCTAGAGATTTTACATGACCACAAAACACATCTCTAGGTATTGGCTTTATCATAGGATCTGCTACCATTCTATACGTAGATATGTACTGTAAGTTCACATCCTTTCGTGCAACCATATCTTTGACAAAGTTATACTCGGTATCTATATGTTTGGTCTTACCATGATATTTTGGATCTTTGGTGTACGCTATAGCTGCTTGGCTATCACAGTTAACCAATAATGGATTTGCAGCTTTCTCAATAACACCTAAATGATCCAAAAATCTCTTAAGCCAAACTCCTTCTTGTACCGCTGCTGATAATGCCACGAACTCAGCTTCCATCGTGGACAAGGCTATACACGTTTACTTCTTACTACTCCATGATATGGCGTCATTGTTCAATAAGAAAGCAAATCCTGAGGTAGATTTTCTTTCATCTAAATCTCCTTCCCAATTAGCATCTGAATAGCCTTCAAGTCGCGGATCTTTTCCTTGGTAATTCAACTTGTCATCAGCAGTTCCCTTCAGATACCTCAGTATTCTCTTAATGGCTTTCCAATGTGCTGGACCTGGATTGGATTGGTATCTACTTACCATTCCAACTGCAAAACATATGTCGGGTCTTGTACACATCATAGCGTACATCAAGCTCCCAACAGCACTAGCATAAGGAACATGTTTCATTTGTTCCTTCTCTTGTGGAGTCCTTGGACACAGTGTATGGCTCAATCCTTCACCTTTTGCAATAGGAGTATCTATGGGTTTACAATCTTGCATACGAAATCATTCAAGAACTTTGTTTATATATGTTTCTTGCGAAAGAGATAACGATCTCTTCGAACGATCTCTTGAAATCTTAACTCCAAGAATGTATGCAGCCTCACACATATCCTTCATCTCAAAGTTGGAAGACAACCAACTCTTGACGGTATGAACAAACTCCATATTACTTCCGGCAATTAGTATATCATCAACATATAATGATATGATCACAAATTGATCATTGGATCTTTTGATATATACACAATGATCATCATCAATCATTGTAAAATCATATGCCATTATGGCATTATGAAAACGTATATACCATTGTCTCGATGACTGCTTAAGGCCGTATATCGATCTCAAAAGTCGAAATACCTTTTCTTCTTGGCCTTTCACTATGAAACCAGCAGGTTGTTCCATATATATTTCTTCCTCTAATTCTCCATTGAGGAAAGTAGTCTTTACATCCATCTGATGTAACTCAAGATCCATACTAGCCAATATTGCTAGAATAATGCGAATCGAGATAAATCTCACTACAGGAGAAAACGTATCTTCATAATCAATTCCTTCCTGTTGATTATACCCATTTGCCACAAGGCGAGTCTTATGCCTTTCTATCGAGCCATCAGCCTTTCGCTTTATTTTGAGAACCCACTTGTTCCCAATAGTTCTGCGTCCTTTTGGAAGATCAACCAGTTCCCAAACTTGGTTTGATTTCATTGACTCAATTTCCTCTTCCATTGCATGAATCCATTTTTCTTTACTAGGACAATTCAGAGCCTCATTAACATTTATTGGCTCATCCTCATCTTGTGGAGTAACCATAAAAGTTTCCCCTTCAATATCAAAACGTCGACGGGGAATACTTTGGCGACTTGTTTGCCGTATGGGAGATTGTACACTTTGCACATCATTCCCCATTATGCTCCCACTTGGATTAGATAATGATGACGTCATCTCATCATGTGGTTGTAATTGAGAATGAGTTGAATTCAATTCATCACTTCTCATATTACTCCCACTTGGACGAACTCCACTAATATCATTATCTTGATCCAAGATCTCAAATAGGGAGTAATATGTCCCTAATTCGCCCTTCTTAGGAAATTCATCCTCTAAGAATGTGACATCTCGTGATTCAAATTCAGTTATACTCCCATTTTTCTGCTCACCTATGAACACATACATTTTCGAGTGTTCCGAGTATCTTATGAAAATACTCTTCTTTTCTCTGGGACCCAATTTCCCAAACTTGTGAGAGGACTCATGTGTATAGGCACCACAACCCCATGGCTTAAGAAAACTTAAGTCCGATTTTCTACCTATCCATAACTCATATGAAGTGGAAGTAACTGATTTGGAAGGCATCCGGTTAAGTATATAGGCAGCAAGTTAACAACGCATCACTCCAAAAAGTAATATGTAAGTTAGCATGCGCCATCATGGACCTAACCATTTCCAGTAGGGTTCTGTTTCTTCTCCCCGCAACACCATTTTGTTGAGGAGTATACGAAATAGACAACTGTCTTTCTATTTCTTTTTCATCACATAATTTTCTGAACTCATCAGATAAATATTCTCGACCTCGATCGGATCTCAATGTTTTTATTTTCTTGTCTAATTGATTTTCTACCAGGTTCATAAACCTTTTGAAACTACTTATTGCTTCAGATTTATGAGAAATCAAATAGACATATCCGAATCGAGTATAATCATCTATAAAAGTAATGAAATAAATAGCCACATGCCTTTCTCTTACATTCATTAGACCACAGACATCAGAATGGATTAAATACAGAGGAAATTCAACTCTTTTACCTTTTCCAAATGGTTTCATTGTCGTCTTACCTTCTAGGCAATGCTTACATATGGGCAAATTGACTTTTTCCATGTTGCCCAACAAGCCCTCTTTGGCTAGTCTATTCATACGTTGTTGGCCAATGTGACCAAGTCTAGCATGCCACACATTCACATCATTATCATATGTATTAGGAGACGTGAGAAGGGAATAACAAACATTTGCATTAACATAGTCAATATCTAATACAATGAAACCATCCAGAAAATAACCACAACCATAGTAATTTGTATCAAAAACAAATCCACACCTCTAATATAGAAGTTCATATTAAAACCTAGTTTAACCAACACTAAAACAGACACCAAATTCCGACGAATCTCCGGAGTATACAATACATCATGTAGGAACAGAGTGCGTCCACCACACATGTTCAGTTGGCAGGTGCCAATTCCTTTCACTTCAGTTCTGGAGTTGTTTCCCACATAGATCCACTTAGTTCCAGTTGGTACTCGTCGAAATTCCACGAAGGATCCTCTATCCTTCGCTACATGGTCTGTCGCTCTTGAATTCACAATCCACAAAGGATTAGACTGAGTTAAGAACACAGAACTTGACACAAAAGCAAAGTTCTGAAAAGTACAAGGGGTGTTTATCTTCTTTGGCTCACGACAGTCGCGAGCATAGTGACCATTTTTGTCACAGTTGTAACATTTCACCCTTGCTAGCTTCTTCATGCAAGGACGCTTTCCTCTTTCATGTTGGTTAAACTTGGGTTTCTTCCCTGAAGGACCTGCTTCCTTGCATTTCCCTTTATCAAACCAGTTAGGGCATTTACGCTTGGAGCTCGAAGCTCCATGTGAGCTAGAACTTGCATGATAGAGTTCAGCATTTGGCTTAGCCGCCAAGAGGTGGTCCTCTTCCAGCTGAAGATAACACACTGCATCCTCAAAGGTTTTGATATTTTCATTATGGGTCAGGTGCATCTTCATATGCTCCCAACTCTGAAGTAAGGAATAAATCACTGCTTGCACTTGCTGCTCATCAGTGAGGACATGGCCAGCATCTTTCAGCTCATTTATCATGTTTGACATTTTTCTAAGATGTTGCTTCATGGTCTGACCATGAGGCTTCTTATATGAGTCAAACCTAATAGTGAGCTGCCTCAGTCTGGTCACCGAAGTATGACCAAATCTTGCTGCCAATGCATCCCACATTTCTTTGGCATTGTCAAAACGCCTAAACTCTCGCATGACGTGATTTTCCATGCTGCTCAGCACGTGATGCGAGCAAGAGAGTTCTTTCTTTTCCATGCAGCAAAAGCTTCCTTATCTCTCTTGTGCTATGCAGTGTTTCCTTCTTCAGGTTCTACCATGATCAAGTTAAGAGCTTCAATTGCCTCTTGCTCTTCCAGCACATATTGGATTTTCATGTGCCATATTTCATAGTTGTCACCATTGAGCTTTTCACCTTTGTTCAGCTCGGCAACTATGCTCTTCGTGGCTAAAGCCATTGATCTGAACACATCAGACATATATGCACGAATTATTAATGCCTATCATTTATGCATCCCTTTTACACAGACCCATCATATTAATGAACAATTTCAAACAAGGTTTCAGAATCAAAAGGTCACAAAGTTTCTAATCATTCTCCAAAAATCCTAACTCAAAACTATCATTAATATAATTGTCTTATGCAAAATAAATTCTATGAAACTACAAAAACTTCTATAACTACTCACAGCAACTAGCAATAATAGAAAGCAAATAATAATTGACATCCAATAAAACAATAATGCTTTCACATAATACAACTAACATATCGGTTGCTACATCAACAACAATCAGCTAGTAAACATTACATAAGATGTCCACAAAGCACACTTAACAAAGATCAGCCAATACATCTAACACCAAGTCAGCACACGAACTGGGAAAGATCCTCTTTTATTTAATTTCTTGATCTTTTCCCTTTTAACAATCCTATAATAATCATCTATAAAATCCATCACAATTTTTTTTTATATGAGGCAGCTCTGTTGACATCCCATATGCGATTCAACACTCCTTGCCATTCAGGTAGATGGGTGTTCATGAAAAATCGCACCATCTCTGACTGTGGCATAGGACGACCATTCCATATTACCTTTTGAATTTTCCCATTGACTTCAAGGACGTGATCAATTAAGTCACCACTCTCCCATCGATGATCCGTCAACTCAGCTATCAACTTAGAAAGCATTTCCTTTTGTTCATAGGTAATTGCGCGAATAGGTGTGCGCAACCTTAGGGGAGGCATTGTTCCTGCAACAAATGCAGAACAAATAAGGGATTACATATAATCCACATAGACTTAATTGAAAAAGAAACACATTCTTTTCATTTTCTCTTCTTCTTTTTTTTTTTGGTCAACGGTCAACGGTCGGAGCTGGGTCGGACAAACCGACCGGCACGTGCCGAGCGCGTGCGCGGGATGACGTCATGTAGACATCAGCCGGCACGTGCCGCGCGCGTGCGCGGGCTGACATCACGCAGACGTCAACCAGCACGTGCGCAGCATGCGCCAGGCTTCCATGCGGGTCGGGTCGGGTCGGGTCGCCGGCCGGTGACCGGCCGTCCAACGGTCGTCGGCGATGACGTCATCCCGGCGGTTACCGTGACGTCAGCACGCGTCGGTTCGCCAATCGGCGCGTGCCGGTTCGCCAGCCGGCGGCGCGCACGTGCCGGTTCACCAACCGGCGCGTGTGGCGTACACGCTGGCCGATGCCAACGCTTCGGGCGCGTCGCCCCCACGCGCAGCGGCTTCTGGCCACGCGTGTGGGCGCGTCCGACAGCGCACGACATGTCAACGAACTCATCTCAACAAGCCATTTCACCTTATGCTTTCAGAAATCGATTTCGACTTACAGAAACTCGAAAAAATGGACGAACAGTGCTCGGGTGTCGAGATTTTGCACCTTGATCCGTGTCGGCCGATTATATTCGCGAAAATTCAATCAAAAAACATGAAAGGGGTCGGGAAAACATGAACTCGGGCTCTGATACCAATGTTAGGATTAACGGATTCCCAAAAACCGGATTCGACACTAAATCGAACCCCTAAAACAAATGCGGAAGACAAGCCCGGGAAAATCACGTATCACCGATCGTAAAGCACACCACGGATTCGAGCGTACCTTGTTAGCCACAAATTAAACACCGACGCCGATGTGAGGAAGAGAATTTGGCCCTATTCGATCCGATGACGCCAATTCGCCTTGAAGGGAAGAAAAAAGTTGCCTTATGCTTACTGTTTTTCCTTTTTGTTGGAGAGAGAGCGAGGGAGAGGGACGTACGTACGTTGAATGCCAAAAGATACGTTCTCCCTCTCTCTCCTTCTTTATATACGTCCTCTCTAAAATACAAACGTACCCCTTCGTCCATGGGCCCTAATCCTGTGGGCCGGGCTTTTAGGCCCAACATTAAAAACCATAAGAACTTTTATCTTTCTTTTGGGTAAGTCAATCTACATTCCATTAGGAGGAAGATTGTCCAGTATGAGAAGAAGAAGAAGAAGAAAGGGGAAAGATTGTGGCTGGGGAGTGATGGAGAGAGGGACGATGAAGGGTTCTTGCGTGTTTTGAAGCGAAGAGTCGGGCAATTCTTGAAGGGTGGCGGTTTTTGGTACTGGGCAGACGGTTGAGAAGACTTCCCGGGGGGGAAAGGTAACGGTATTTTGTAACTTTTGGGGCCGTTCATCAATGGCTAGGAAGAGCTTTTGCCCTCCGTGTTCAAATCGTGTATTCGGCGAGACCTTCAATCTTGGTTTTCAACTATTATCTTAGTATTGGAAGTCTAACATCTTTATTCCGAATTTTAACGGCCGATTATTATATTCGTGAAAAACTTACCCTCAGAAAGAAAATTTTTGTGTTTAAATTTACCCCCCAACCAAAAAAAAAAAATCTTTTAATGGTGATATTCTAAGGGCGCATTTGATAATGATTCTATTCCCAAAAATAATTTCTGATCAGAAATTATTTTTTTTAATTCTATTCCTAAAAACAATTTTTAAGCATTTTAGGTCGTTTGATAACTGTTCAAAATTTCTGATTCTGAAATAGAATTACATTTGGTACCATACTAAAAAAATTTACTCTAAATCATTTTCTTTTAATAAATAATTTTTTTCCTTTTCTCTCCTATTCTTCTTCTTCAAGTGGCCAATCGCCAAACAAGGCTGGCGATCTCACCAAAGCATCATTGGCCCTTAGTGAAGCGGGCCCTTATCAGCTAAGCCTCACCGGTGGCCAGGCGGGCTTTGCCGGGGTTGGGCGAGCCTTGCCAATGGCAAGACGAGCTTTGCTAGGGCTGAGCGAGGCCCGCCTTACCAGTGGCTGGGCTTACCTTCGACGAGCTCACCAAACCAGTTGCCGGTGACCAACGGCGAACGGCAACCACAGTGGTGGCAGTAGATGAAGAAGAAGAAAAGGGAAGAAGAAGAAAAAAATTGCTTGATTCTTATATTTGTTTCTGGGAACAAAAATTTTACCAAATATGATTATGTTCCAAAATTACTCCCGATAACAAAATAATGGAATCTTGCACTGTTTGATTAGTTACCAAACATGCCCTAAGTTTTCAGACTTTGTTTCTTGTAAATTAAGGGTGTGTATAATAACATTTATGTTACCGGAAACAATTTTTGTTCAAAAACAATTTTTTTCTATTTATGTTCACTAGACATGTTTTTGAACATTTGAAAGCGTCTAATAACTACACAAAATTTTTGTTTCTAAAACAAAAACGCATTTGGTATAACACCAAATATTTTTGTGACTTAGAATTTTTTTTAATTTATTAATAATTCTATTACATTTTTCTTTTTTTTCTTTTCTTTTTCTCTTTCTTATCCTTCCTCGAGCTAGCCGCCAACCTTGGCCATGGCCAGCAAGGCCGAGCCTCGCCTGACCATCGGCGAGGCTCGACCTCACTCGGCCATCACAAGGTCAGCCTCGCCCATCCAAGCTACACCAACCCTGCAATGGTTGGGCGAGGCTTGGCCTCGTCTTAGCTAAGTGAGGCTCGATCTCGCCCAACCACAACGAGGCTTGAAGGGAGGGACTCACCAGTGGCTACGAGCTCGAGGCGACTTCGTTAGGGGCCAATGAGGCTCCAATGACTGACTAAGGGGAAGAAGAGAGGAAGAAAAATGAAGAAAAGAAAAGAAAAAAAAAAAAAAGACTTGTTTCTTGAGTTGTTCCCAAGAATAAAGAAGTTTTTTTTTTTTTTTGTTTCAAATTTGTTCGCATGAACAAAAAAATTATTAAACATATTTTTGTTCCATTTCTATTTTGTGGAACAAAAAGATTTCCTAGAGCGTTACCAAACAGCACCTAAAGCTGCGTTTGGTAACGCTCTCGGGAACATTTGTTTATATTATTTTGTTAAACACGTTTGGTAAGTTTTTTGTTTTCGGGAACAAATTTATTCCTAGGAATAGATTTGGAACAAAAACAAGAAACGGATAAAAGTCACTTTTTGCTCTTGGAAACAATTCCAAAAACAAGAATAAATAAAAATCAAGCTTTTTTTTTCCTTTTCTTTTTTTCTTTCTCTTCCTCTCTTCTTCCCCTAGCCGATCGCTGGCCAACGACCAACCACATGAGGCCATGACCTCGCTGGAGGCCAGCGAGGCTCAACCTCGCTCAGCCACAGCAAGCCTTGCTGTGGCTAGGCAAGGCTCGGCCCCGCCAAATCGCTCAACAATCACAAGGGCGAAAAGGAGAAAAATAAAAAATAAAAAGAAAAAAAAAGAAAATTGTAAAAAAATTATTAATAAATTAAAAGAAAATCTAAGTCACAAAAATATATGGGTCGTACCAAATACATTTCTCTTCCGAGAACAAAAATTTTATAGTTACCAAACATGTTCGAATGCTCATAAATTGTTCTGGAGAATAAAAATAAAATAAAATAAAAATTTGAAAAAATTTGTTCCCCCAAATAGACGTATTACCAAACGTATCCTATGTTGGGCATGGGAATGAGTTTTTCATTTCATGTTAGTCACACGAAGAACTTTCTTTGTTTGCGTCTCGACTTAATCAGAACACTTCCGCACGTGGGTCGCGAAGCGAAATCTTTGTCTCAAGGAACCACTTCATGGACTCAGCACTTGCTTGCTCTCCACAACAACCTCGCGAAACATCGCTTGTTCGCTTGTTTTCGTAGCTCCTCTTGTTGCTGTGAAGCCAGTAGATTTCGCAGCATGTGAGGACAACATCGATGTCAAGGAATCTCCTGTCCGACCCAATCCGGCTCGACTAATTCCTTAAGTCCACAATTTGTATGGCTGCTCAAGCCCGACCTTGCTGCTGTCCTCACTGAGTTCCAGAGGCAGGACCAGGTCTCATGAAGGTTCGTCGGTTTTTGTTCATTCGGAATTGGATTCGGAGCATTTTGAGAGTATCTCAGTCGATGATCAAACCAGTCTTGAGATCAGAGAGGTAGTAGCGGATACAGATCCTTACATTATGGAGACGAAATACAGATAAAAAAAATAAGCCCTAGCATGGAGGGGCAAACCAGAATAGTTTTACATGATGTTTCAAAAGTTGTGGTAAGTTACTACTAATACGTGCACCGATCACCTAGTGGCTGGCGGCGGCAGAGTGCCAAGGGGCAACAGATTTTCAGAAGATGTAGAAGAGAAGCAGTTCATCTCAGTTCATCTCAAAGATCTCACTTTCCGTTTTCCACCATCGCAAAGATGAAAATCAAAAGTTATTGTCAAAATGACACTCGAGAGAGAACAAAACTTGTCATTTTCTACCAAACAGTACTAGAAAAATCGAGGAAGACAAAAAAATCAATTGACATGGCTGTTAGGTAAAAGGATGCAATCACGCACTGAAGAGTACCTTAGGAAGAGTCATTTTGTAAATATAAAAAAGGAGTGATGAGTCCAAAGATATACGACATCAGTTCATGAAGAGCACCTCTAAATCTAATCATCTTCACTCTCCTTTATCAACTCTTGATCTTCGAACAAGTCTTCAGGTGGGTCGTACACAATCATACCCGGAAAGAGCTCCAGGAAGTCGTCCTTCACCCTCTCTCTCAATTCTGGGTATGGAATAAGCCCTTTCAGTATCACACGGAAAGGCAGCGAGAGTGGAGGATCAGGAGACCGTCTCATTTCGTCATATATCTCCATAGCCTCCGAGGGCAGTCCGCTATCCAAGAAAGCCCTCATTATGTCCCCAAAAGTGTGCTGATCAAACAGAACTTCTTCCCTTTTCAGATCTTCCCACACATGCCTCACCTCATCCACATTTTTGTTCCTTGCAAGCATCATCAACATGTCCCTGTAGAAAAACATGTCCGGCCGATACCATATCTCTTTGCGCACCACATTATACAACTGAAAAAACATATGAGACATCGCTAAAATCCCAATCATAAATGTTCTCGCGAAAAAAAATGAAAAATAAAATAAAATAAGCACACTGCAAACAACAGTGACATTTGACAATCCATCATCGGGACAACATTGCTTAGCATTATTGTAGCCAAATGGTTATCATGGCCTGGCTAGCTCAAAGTAGTTACAATGATTGAGCAGCTGGCAATCACATTCCACTCACAAGTACAATGAACCTTATATATTTGACCTTTATCGGGCTTGCACATCATTTCACAAGAAGTTAGAAAGACCACTCAAGTGACGAAGGACACAATGATTCTCCAGTTGTCAAGATGAAAACTTCACCAGACAGAAAGTAGCTAAAATTAGTGATCACCTTCACGGGACACGACCATCTAGTGTCTTAGCATCTCAATTGTATTGAATCTTACAGACAATATGAAAATTGAACACCTTCCATTACTTCTCTTACCAATTACCATACTCTGCACAGAAACAGATCAAATTATACAAATGATAATGACTTTACAATATTCAGGAAGTTGACTGCAGGTTCAACCACCTTAAATTGCCTTGCCTCTAAAGAAAGACCGAAAGGAGCTGGCAGGATTGTTGTCCCCCAGGTCACAGCCCCGACCACTAGGTGCTTAGTGGACATTTTAGTAATATGTTGCATAACCACTGAAATTTCACATAAAAGTTCTTTCTTTTCCTCTCCAAGCTAAGATTTTCCAATTTTTATTTGGCCTCCCTAATTTATCTGCATATGCTATTGCCTCTCTAATCTCAAGACCAGTTCAGCTATCGACTGAAATAATGCACCAAATCCAATACCAAGTGAACTAAAACGACGGACCTTCATGCAGAGAAAGACCTGATCCTGCCTCTGGAACTCGGCAAGAACAGAGACGAGATCAGACTTGAGCAACCGTGAGACATGGGACTTGATGAACCGGTCGAGCCGGACTGGGTTGGATTGGATACGCTTGAGCTCCTTGGCCACAATCAAACCCTCTTTCCCGATCTCCTTCTTCCTCCTCCATATCGACAAGCTAGGGCTCGAGGTTGTCCTCACATACTGTGATATCTGCTGTGTTTGCGGCGACAACAACAGCAGTGACAGTAAGCGATGCTTCGCAAGATTGTTGTGGAAAAGCAAATGTTGATTCCGCAAAGCTGTTCTTCGCCGAAGAAGAAGATGAAAAGCGAGGTTCAACATCAATGGAAGTCATCAGAACTGCAAGAGGACTGAGGACACATCAAACTTTACTGAAAAGTGTTATGTTTGAGGTACGTTTTAGGCTTATTTAAGTTCACGATTGTAAAACCTCAGAAAAGTCAATCTACAATGAGACACTTCACATTAATAATGTGAATGATACTAACTGGATCATTTTTGAAGAAAACCAGCTTTGTGCAGACGTCCAGCCTATTCCTATAAATATTGGGTAATCCTGTCAGTACTTGGTAGAGGTATATAAGCATATGCAAAGATCAAGTTATATTACAGTACTTTTAAAGAAAAAGACAGAATAAGATTATAACCAGCAGATAATGAACATATTATGGTAAAAAAAATGTATATCCTCACTTTACATCATGATATAGGCAATAAGCAAGAAAAAGAAGCTAGAAATGAAGTGGTGAAGCAAACTTGACATTTGCTCACAGATGCAAGTGGACCATCATCCTTGCATATTTCGATCAAAGTGGGATGGGTATAGGTACATATTTATCCAACCATATGGATATTGCTAAATAATTACAAACAAAATCAGCAAGACTCATATTTGTGCCAGCATTTTGTTCTCTTTCCAGTAGTCATGATTTAGCTCATCAATTTATGAGAAGTTATTAACTGATCAAATTTTTTATACATGGTTTGCAAACATATCACATTGTCCCATGTATGAAGAAGATGTGTTTAAAAATTAGTCCCAACTCAGAATAAGTATATTATTGCAAGTGCAAGTATAAACATACTTAAACCTAATAAGCTGAAAATAAGAGAACTTGTTATCTTGACTGACCTTTTGAAGATATGAAAATAAGATGTGTATTAGAAGTTGAAAAGGAACCTACTGAACAATCAATAGCAACAACCATTCAGCAAGTTGAATTCCATAAATAAATGAAAAAACCAAGAAAACTATTACTACATGAGCAACAATACATAACCTCACTTTGGTGCTTACAACGGAACTCCAACCAAACACGAGCTATCAATAGCCCTCCCAGAAATAAGATTGTGCTGAGAAAATTCTGGAAGAATTTGGCCACAATAAATAATGAAGCAATTTAGAAGTGTCACTCTAATTGATAAATCTACTCGAAAGCCGGTATATTCTAGGACATTGAGGGAAAATTGGTGATTGAACTTGGGAATTTACACAATCTACAACATAAAAAGAGAGCCTATCAATGTCCATAGATGAATATCCTATTTCTGTTTGGGGCCTTATGACATGACTTCTACAGTAATGAGCAGCAACATTGTCACGCAAACAGAACAGCATATAACAAGCTTTAGCATGCATTGCCAGCAACCCCGCAAAAATTATAGTCATGCAGAGGCATCCACTGGAATAGCTTAGTGTGCTTTTGAAATTGTGAACCGAAGCATCAGATCCTTACAGTAACAAAGGGCATTTTACAGGAGTCTGGAAAATTGTTTTAGAAGGACAAGACAACTGAATCACTTGCCGTACAATAAGTAGCAATGGCACATTTTACAGATTATGTTCTTGGAAAACGTTTGTCAGGGGAAAAGAGAGAGAAAAGAAGGATGTTGTTTCCCGTTCGAACAAGTAACGTCCTAGGCGAAGATCACCAATCTCAGATCTATTTTGAAGTACCTATAGAAAAAAAATTTAGAAGTGGAAGAGCACACACTTCACAAGAGTAACATGCCATCCCATTAAATAAAGGTCTGAGAGGAAAGGAAATCAAATCTAGGTTCAAAAGCATTTATTCCAAAAACTATCGATGGCTCTACAACCAGCGCTCATTCTAGAAATATCAACTTTGCAGCTGCCATTATTTAACATAAATTAACGACGGGGAAAAGGACCAAATTGAGATGTCAAACAAGGAGAGCAGATGAGATCATTGAGATGTCCAAACACCATTAAAAGCCTTGAGGTCCGTTTTGTGACCAACAAGCACATATATATAAAGTAACTATCATTGTTTGGATAGGCTTCAGCAAAACCTATGGAATTGGAATATAATCTGCTGATTTAGATGTTTTACTCTACATTTAACTGGAAATAAAGCCAAGATGATATTCAGCAACATGCCAGAACCCACATCCGAAGCCTGTGAAAGCACAGCCTTGTGCAACTCCCAAGCAGATTTTACTGACGAACCAAGTCCTCGATGGCTATATCAGAAAAAGGCCGAAGAAAAACTTAATCAATTGCACCACACCAACAATCCGGAAAACACGCACCAGTTGGGAAGAAACCTTAATCACTTGCAAATTCGTCAAAAGTCACCAATAACAAGCGAACGTAAATCTTTGTATATGAAAGTGCGCGTAAATGTAAAAGCCCCATTCGTTCCTCGCCAATAACAAGCTACAGGAAACATGAAAATGCTTCCCCACCCCCTTCGAGCTGGATTCAAAATCGCCAAAACACGCCCAAACCCCCGGCCTCCGCGGTTGTTTGCGAGCTACTGGTGTGAGCGAAATCAAAACGCGACGGAGCACGGATGAACTGTCTCGCCCGCGAGAAAGTAACGGAACACTAAGAAGGATTATTCCTAGGGTTCCTCCAAGACCTCCCTCGTCTCGCCGCCGAAGCGCGCAGAACAAGGGACTCGAAGCGCTTCACTAGATACTCGTACCGCCCCGCACAGCACGAAATCGGGGGAATCGGCGGCAACCGGACCGGACAAGACTCGCCTTGAGCTAGGGCTGGCGCGTGGGAGGGAGAGGTGTACCTGGCTGCGACGGCGACGGCGGCGGCGGCGACGGCGGCGGCGACGGCGAGCGGCGCAGAAAGAAGTGGCTCGCGGGGGTCGACGGCGTGAGAGGTCGCTCGCGGGTAGGAAGCTTGAGTCCGCCTTATTTTGGTGGCCACGGATTAGGGGGGGGAGATTTGCAATGATTAGTCTAATTGCAGGAGATTACATGGTATAAGAAGAAATTTGAGGTCTTACAGAGCATTTTGAAATACAAAATTCCATTCTTGCATCTACTGGTCTAGATTTCGCTGAAGATAGTCAGTCCGTTTGTTTCACCCAAAAAAAAAAAATTACTGATTAAAAAATATTTCTTAAAAATGATTTATTATTTATAAAAATAAATGAATGAGAAATATTTTTATTATCCAAAAAAATATAAATAATTATTAATAATTAAAAATTTTTCTTTTTAATATTTTCAAATAATGGCTCAAAATGTCTTTATTTTTTTTTTAATAAGGACCTTAAGACTACGATCGGATTTAATCGGAATAGATTGGATAAAATACAATATGAAATTCTAATAATTTTTTATATCATGTCTATTATTTGATGAATCATAGTATTAAAGTTAGATAAATATGCATATGATATACATTTCTTTTTATATAAACGACATATCATTATAAATTAACCTAAATTTTTTTTTTAATGATTTAGAGAAGACCTATATGCCAACAGTGCGGCGAAAGAAACGCAGGAAGACACGTGAGTCACTACCACCTCTTGTGCCCCGGGTAAGTCACCTTTACGACACCCGGGAATCGAACTCATTAGCTGCGTTTGGGAGTGGCATTTGCAAGCCACTTTGAACCCCCAAAGCTCTTTAGGCTAATTTGTGGGTGTTTGGTAAAAATTTCCAAACCCCATTTGGGGAATGCCAAGCATTCCCAAGGCTGAAAGCCCAAGGCAGGTGGGGGTTGCCTTGGGCTTTCAGCCTTCTCGCATGCTTGAGCTCTCGCTTAAATAAAAAAATTTCCTTCCCAAATTGTCCCCGTTGATTTTCGTTTTCCTTTTTACCCCGACTTTCATCTTCTTCTTCTTTCTTCTTTGTGAGTGGTTGCCGACGAAGGGCACGCATCGCTAGCGATCGTCGCGCCCGCCACGCCGACCGCCGCACCACGACCTCCACCGCGGCCGCGCGACCCTTCAGCGAGGGTCACGTCACCTCGCTCAAGAGGTCGTCGCGAAGGTCGCGACCGCGACCCATTTGGTCGCAGATCGGTCGCCGCCCGCGACCTTCGCGGAGGTCGCGACACGGATCTGCGTCGCGGCCCGTGCCGGGCGACCTCCACGGAGGTCGCAACCTTCGCGACACCAAGCGGTCGCGACCTTCGCTACAACCGATGGGTCGCCGACCGCGACCTTCGCGGAGGTCGCGACGCAGATCCGTAGCAACCGGATCTGCGTCGCCGGCCATGCTTCGGGTGACCTCCACGGAGGTCGCGACCTTCACGGAGGTCGCGACCTTCATGCGACGCATCTCGGTCGCAGATCGGGTCGCGACCACGCCGGCCGCAACCTTCACGCGCGACCAGATGGGTCGTCGGCGACCTCTGCGGCACGGTGGGTCGCACGACGGCGCGGCGAGGGTCGCCGCGACCCTCGCCGGATTGCCTACCCTTGGCCGGCGGTGACCAGTGAAGCCCTTGGCCGGTGAAGCCTAGCCTACCAACGTTTTTTTTTTTAATAATAAAAGTATTTTACAAATTTAATTTACCCAAACATTATTTTGCACAAAGATATTTCACAATGGATTTTCACAAATAAATTTACCAAACACACTTTGCATTTTGAAAAATACCCTTAACTCAAAGGCATTTACTTTTTCTCAAGAATTTTTTCCAAAAGTCTTCCCAAACGCACCCATTCTCTTGCATTAGGGGAGAAGCTCACCGCTAGCAATACTAAGAATGAACCTAAATATTCATAAACATAAATTGTAAAAATCTCTTGTAACATTATTTCTTAATTTATTTTAATTTTATTTTTCCTCTTTTTATATTATTTTCGTTATTATTTCTTTTTTCCCCTTTCATCATTCTTTAATAAAATTTTATCCAATAGTAAATTATACTAACATACCGAAAATACAAAAATACCTAAAATATAATAATAAATATAAATATTTAATTTATAGATTGAATGTTTATTATAAGATATAATTAAAGTTGAATATATAAATTAAAATAAGATTAATTAAAAATAATCTTTATTCTTTTTTTTTAATTTCTTAAATTATAATTCAAACATTATACATATTGAAATATAATTTAATTTTTTAATTTATAAGTTTTTTATTTGAGAAAAATAATTTTCCTATTATATAAACATTATAAATCTATTTACCTTTATTATACTTTTCCCATGAGATAATTTTATCCCGCCTATATCCCCATTTATATCTGAATTTATCTTGTCCCAAATGACCACTGAATATATGATCATATTTTATCTCAAATTTTATCCAACTATCAAACACAACTTAAGTGTACCTTATTTTAAATAAATATTTGATTTGCCCGTATCAATCTCAAATAAGGGTTTGAAATGGTTATAACCATTTCAAATAAGGGCCTAACCTCATTGGCTCGCCTATCGACAAAAAATTCTAACCAATAAGAAGTATTTTCATTTGAATGCAATTTAAATTGAATCAAAGTAAATTAAATTAAAAATAAAAAAAATGAATGAAAAAAAGAGAAAACACAGGCGAGAGGGCGATCCTCCCACCGATAATGGAGTGGCAGCTAGTATCCTCTAGCCCATGTTTTCTTTTCTTTTCTTTTTAGTTTTTTTAAGAAAAATAAATAAAATATTTAAAAATTTAATAAAAGAAATTACCCTTGCATTTTGTGAGCTCGGGCCTTTATTTGAAACCGATATATGCATTAATAATGTCTCACTTCAAACTCTTATTTAAAAAAATAGTGACATTTCGGGTCATTATTTGAAATAATATCCACTTTATACATTTTTAAGAAAATGATGGTTCTTCAAGTCCTTATTTAAAATTTTCTATATTTTTCATAAGCAAATTATTTTCAAGTGACATTTTTAGAAAAATATTTTCCAACAATTTAATTTTCACAAAACAAACTGAGCTACGTAATAAATGCAAAATATTTATGCCAATCCATCGATCCATGAGTCAAATGACGAATTAAATTTGGCGTTCCACCTTGACATATCAATGGGAGATGAATTGATGACATTTTTTAGAATGACAGAGGATTAATTAACTTTTCATTGTGATATTCTAATGCAAATTAACATGATAAATATCGACTTCTTTTTGACAGGAGAAAAACTACAAACTTTTCGATGGACTCTCTTTGCAATTACGAAATTACTGAAAAATAGGAAAGATCAACTATTAGAGCACATTTCCCATTATATGACTCGTTGTAAGGATTTTGAGATGATAGAACTTTAGGAGACGACGCTCAGGCGTCTTTTTTCAAATGATCCTTTTTATATTATTTAATTTCGTGTATACGAGAATATTCATCTCGAAATGTTATGCAAAATAAAAAAAATCGCTAGGAAAAAAATTCATTTTGGGATAGAATATTATCTTTTGAAATTTGTTGCTCTAATACTCATTGCAATAAGATAAGTAATTGGATACATGTTCTAATAGCTTGCATTAACGTAGAATCATTTATTTACTTATGTTGAATGCAAAAAATAAATCAGACACGGGCATAGTGAATATTCGAGTGCGAATCCCCCCCCACCCCCACCGGGGAACTGATAATCCTTGTTCTTTTTTATTTTTTTTGCTTTCGGTCGAAAGTCATAATCCTTGTTCACGACGAGTAGAATTGTCCATTTCTCAAGGCGGGGCCCACCACCGGTAACGCCATTCATTTCACGCGCGCCGAAAACAGCGCGTGTTCCTTGGCGGTAAAAGTCGTACTTGTCTTTACTCTGCCCGTCGCGGATTAAAAACGTAGGACTTTACCGCGGGTAAATGACTTCTCTCAAGCCTGCCATACAAGCGCGCCCGCCTCCCGTACAGTGGTAAATTTCCCAGAATTTCAAAATTCGCTGCGGTTTGTTCGATGGCATCCGGGGATTTGAAATTGTTTACGTTAGGTACAACCAAAAATCACCCGATTAAATGAGCTTCTTCCATTAAAAAGAAAAAAGAAAAAAAGAAGAGCTTTCCCGTATGTCGGTACGTACCTCACGTGGCCTCCAATTCCCGAGACTAAATTTGAGTTTACAAAATAATCTCGTACTAATATTCCCTTCACATATATTTCAAATTAATTCTCATCTAACACAAAATCTCCCACTAGTACCCGTGACCTCGATCAACCCTTTGTTAAAAAACAAGCAAGTTAACAAATGTCAAGTCGGTCAATCTCCATGTGGAATTTGTCTTGTGGTCCTTTTTATCTATGTCCACATGGATGCCTTTCAACGAAAAATTATAGAGAGTGGCAAGTGATGGTAAATTTAGGTTAAGGTACCAATTTGGATTTTTTTGTGAGACAAAAAATAGCTCAAAGATTAATGTTTCACATGGATTTCTTTTTTAGTGAGACAAAAATTAATTTATGATCAATGTGTCATGGGTTCCGTTGTGGGAATTTCTTATGAGAATAAAATTAGTTTATGGTGAATGTGTTGTTGGATACAATTTTGGGATTTCTCATGAAAAGAAAATTAATTTATGTTGAATGTCTCGTGAGATACCATTTTGGGATTTCTCATAAGAATAAAATTAGTTTATGGTTAATATGTCATGGAGTACCACTTTGGGATTTTTTATTGAGAATAAAATTGGTTTATAGTAAATGTGAAAATTTTAATGGTATTAATCCTAAACCATGTGGACATGTCTAGCAAAGCTTTTGTCTTTCGCTTAATTTAAATCCATGACATGTGATTTTCCCTTCGTTCTAATCTAAACAGTACTTTTTTGCTCAAAAAAAAATCTAAATAGTACTTTCACTATATTTTTTCATCCATTTTTGAAATTGGATAATCTTTTAAATTTTCACAAGAAAGCAAAATACCTGTCTCTTAAACTTAATTCTAAACAAACAAGCTCAATCCTATTTTACCATCGTTGAAAAAGCGTGCCCACTCAAAACTGATTTTTAACAGTGATGTATTATATTATAAGGCAAATCAAGAATGAGTATTAGGTAAAACAATACAAGGAGATCAACTTACATACACAAAAGGTGAGGCCTATATTATAAAATGACGCATGTGAATGGTTGCACACATTGGATGCATGACACCTTTTTGTCAAATTAGTTGAGGAAAATCAACAAGGTATGATGTGAATGAAAAATAAATTGATTATATTTGAAAACAAATAAGAAGAGCCTATCGCATGAATTGATATCGTGTTAATTATTCTCAAGATATATAGTATTATCTATGATGAAGTTGAAATTCAAATAAAAGTGATGACATGATAAAATGAAAGCGAAAATTTCCTTCCGAATTATGACGAAGAGGCCCCCCTATTTTTCAACGAGCGAAGAGGCGAACTCCCGAACTCTTCTTTGACTACAGGTATCTTAAGGTGGTTTCCTTAATAAGGATCCCGAAATTAATTACAGCGCTATTCAATGCACGTGTATCAAGGTATCTAATATAGATTCTTCTTTTAGTACGTCACAAAAAGAAACATGGCTCCTACAAATATTATATACGGTCCCTTTTTCTAGTACTGCCATCAAATAAATCACCCGAATAAGACGGTCCAACTTTTAACCAAACAACTTTTGACCCTACGGCCTAAATTAGGAATCCCAAGAAGTTCAAAGGTGGTTGATTAATTAATTCACAATCTCCGAGACGGGGCATGGCGTGTTCAGAGGGCAAGAGTCGTTTTAATTTACTTACCAACGATGGCGATGTAAAAGAAGGAAAATCAAGGGGGATTTCACATGGAGGTTCATCGATTTATAAATCTGACGAAATCATGATTTATGAGACTTCTACACGACTAATAAAACCCGCCAAAGAGTGAAAGAGTCTATTATTATTATTGAACCAAAACACTATATTGCGCCTGTTGCCACGTGGCATGTTTTCACAAGAGTTTTTGTTAATTTAATGGTGGAGGGTAATAAGGGGCGGCTTGATTTAAATTGTGTGCGCATGTTTTTTTTATTTTTTTAGGACTTAAATGGTATATCGAAAAGTTCTATCACGATCCAACTCTTGTTAGAGAACTCCATTTCTCGAAGACATGGTCTTTCGAATTTGCTATGTCAAAATACACGTGAATTTAATAGCTTAAAATTATTTGGTAGATAAATGATTTTTTAAAATAATTTTACCAAATCACTCTATTTGGGCAAAAAAAGAAGTACTTTTTTATTTTCACAATACAATATTCAATCAACTTGCTTGTGAAAATAGTCAATACAAAATCCATCACGAGGTTGACCAAGTGTGGCCATTATGGTCATGGGTTCTTGTCATGGGGAACTCATATCTAAATAGAGACCTATCATAATAGGTTACCATGCTAATTTTTCTCTAGACAACTGACTAATCACAAATATGTTTCTAAGGTATGAAGATTGAAAAAAGAAGGAAAGGGCCCACGGTAGATAAATTTCACCTCAAAGATGCTTGATTTATCTTTCTAGTCAGGGATATCTGCAGAGACATACAGATGGTCCTGTCTTTACATAAAAGACAAGTAAGGGAAATATAGCGAGTCGATTAATTAATCCTTTATAGCCCTCTTATACCAGAACATATTCATGCATGCTTACCTTAAATAACCAATAGCTCTACATGGTTTTGTTTGTCTTGATGTTAACTACGGGCCGTTTGTTCGCGTAAAAAGGATCTTGCAAAAATATTTCTCAAAATTAATCGTCTTTTATTCATTTGAAAAAATAGCTAATCAGAAATGTTTTGATTATCAAACAATTTATGCCTAAAAATCGATAGCAAAAATATATTTTAATATAATTTTCGAAATTTATTAGTTTTTTGACTCCATTTTCTTTGTTTTTATTTTATTTTATAAAAATCAAGGATAAAAGAGATGTTTCCTTTAAAAATGAGAAACAAAGTATGCACGCATGGTTTAATCCTCACGTGCATTACATGCTAATGGGAAAGTGTACCGTCTGGTCAACCGCCGTAACAAAATGAAAGTTCGAGAGGAATGTACAATAGTCGAAAGTTACGGGGGCAAATATGCAATATCGCAAAGCTCAGGTGAGTTTTGTATTGTACTAAAAAGTTCCTTCAAACCAAGGAGAGCTGCTCTTTTTTTTTTTCATTTTTTCCCGGGCAAGAACGATACACTAATCAGCAGTTAAAAAAAAACATTTTAAAAATACCGACCATCACCAAGAAGATCAACGGGGCGCCTTCCAATTGGGCGGTGACTCTACGTTGGACTAAAGCTGACTTCACATGACCACTTCCTCCCCTCCCCTTTCACTGCAACTCTCTCTCTTCTTTCTCTCTCTTCTCTGCTGTTGCTGCTGCTGCTGCTTCACGGCCGAAAGTAGGTGAAAAGCGGAGTCTTCTTCCTCACACCACATTCCCACGACAACCGCTACATTGCTGTTACCTAATCCTGAGCTCGAGCCATTAGAAAAATGGCGGATTCTTCGCGATTATAATACGCGCGCGCGCCCTACTCCGTACACGCGCGCGCCCTCACGCGAGAGACCAGCGGCGGTGTTGGTTCGGGTTGGTGCTCGTGCTCTTTCAGTCCAATCGGGAGCGTGGCCGAGGGGATTCGCATGGCGACGGAGACTGCGGAACTCGCTCGCCATTCTTCGTAGGGTGCGGGGTCGAGTGATTGGTGGCGCTTTGTCATCTGCCGAATCGGAAACCCTAGGCCTCTCGGACTGGTTCGGCGAGGCTCAGATCTTGCGGCCGCGGATCTACCGATTGGCGATCGCCGCTTGCTGGCCTGGGGGCGGGGTGGGCGGCGGATGGCGGGGCCGGTTCGGGCGGAGTGAGATGTTCGGGGCTGCGAGCTATGGTCGGGCTTCGATTGGGCGCGGGTTCGGTGCCGTAGCGGCGGGAAGCGCGTCTGTCTTTCGCGGAAATGTCAACTTCGCTAGCGGCCTTTGACCGCCCGAGGACCGGTGTTTCGAACACGGTACGAGTCTCCGGCGTTCCGGAAATGGTTTTGAGTTGCTTTGAGTTCCCTTGTTTTGGGCGTTCGCGTAGGAGGAGTTGGTTTTTTTTGTTTTTTCGCTTTTTGGCTCGGCTTCAGTCTGGGGGACGAGGAAGTCTTTGGCGGAAAACTAGGACTTCTTGTTAGAGCTCCATTGCTTTTGGCGCGGATTGTTCTCACGGGCAGTTCAGTTCATCTGTCCTTTGCGGTGTTTGATTTCGCTCATACCATTAGCTCGCAAACAACTATGGGCCGGTTACGGGGATGGGTATGTTTGACGATTTGATTGAGCTTGGAAAGGTGGAAGCATTCTGACCAGAGCGTTCTGATGTAATTTCTGCTTGCTTAGGACTTTTTTGCTCTTTCATTTTTTTTTTCCATTTTTTGTAGCTGGTAATTGATGAGAAACGAGTAGGATTTAGTCTGGCAATTTCATCCCCAAAGATTTGCGCCTGGGGTGCGACTTTCGACGAATTTTCGCGAGACTGATATTTCTCACTGACTGATGCTCGTTTTCCAATAGTGAGGTGGTGCGATTGCTCGGTGCCTAGAATTTGTGCTTTGCTTTGCAGATTTAGTCACCCAGATAATGCATTTATCTATAAAATATGTTTGTGGTTGCAAAAATTGTACTTACTAGGCTACAGAAGTGGGATTTTGGCATGGTAGTTTAGATTTTAACATCTAAATCACAAGGATATCCACAGGTCTGCTGAAGTCTATCCAAAAAATAATAGGTGCTTGATATGTATGTGCATGTTGGCTTCAGAACAATCTTCAAGGATGCAGTGGTGTTTAGACATCTCATTTAGCTCTAGTTGTTCAGAAACTAAATTTAGTCTTTTCTTCCTCTTTTTTATGTGAATAATGGCAGCTACAAAGTTTATATTCCTAATAAAGAATGCTGGTTGCAGAGCCATAGTATTTACAATGAATGCTTTTGAACATAAATTTCTTTTTCCAATCTGCTCTGAACTTTGTTTAATAGGATGGACAAGTTACTCTGGTGAAGTTTTTCCTCTTCCAATTCTCAAGATTTTATCTATCAGTACCTAAAATACAAGTGAGACTGGTGATCTTTCACTAGGTTGAATAGAAAACTGCATTCCTCTTTTCTCTATTTCTTAAACCCCGACAAGACTAAGTTCTCAAAGATCATAATCTGTAAAATATCCCATCACTGCTGCTTATCCGCAAGTAACGCTGTGGATTTATCCTTTAAATTCCTTTTCCAAATTCCAGTAAAATTCTCCTTGTTGCTGAAAGGATCTGATGCTTTTGTTCACAATTTCAAAAGGCTATTCAAGTGAATGCCTACGTATGATGATAACTTTGCAGGGTCCTGAACTATTCTGGCAATGCATGTTAAAGCACGTTCTACGATGTCCTGGTTGTAAGATAAAGTTACTGTTCATTTTCTTGCCTATAGGAGCCGGCATGGACCTCTTGAACTGAAATATGATACTCATCTATGGACAAGGCTCTTCTTTCATGTTTTAGGTTGTGTAAATTATAGAATTCAGTCACCAGTTTTCCTCTATGTTATAAAATATGACAGCTTTTGAGTAGTATTGTCAATCACAAGTCAGATTCTTAGTGCTGCCAAATTCTTTCAAAATTTTCTCAGCGCACTCTTATTTCTGAAAGGATTATCAATAGCTCGTGTTTAGTTGGAGTGTAAGGCTATATACGGTTGCCCCTTTGGTAATAGTTTGTCTTGGTCTTTTCATTTATGTATGGAATTTAATATTCTGAATGGTTGTTGCTAGTGATTGTTTAGGGGTTTCAATTCTCAGCTCTAATACATTAAAGCTTTGGCAGGTGTTCAAAAGTGGCCCTCTTTTTATATCTTCCAAAGGTCAGTCAAGATAACAAGCTTTCATATTTTCAGCTCATTCAGTTTTCATACTTTTATACTTGCGTTTGTGATAATTTACTTATTCTGAGGTGATACTTTTTAAACACATGTTCTGATCATCGTCATACATGGGAAGATGTTTTATGTTTACAAAGCACTTTACCAAAATAGATCTGTTGATGATTTTTCATAATCGATGAGCTACATGATGACTAGTGAAAACAGAGCAATATCAGGAAGGAAAGTTGAATTATGTTGGCACAAATGTGAGTCACTGAATTGCTAATTGTTCAGCAATGATCCTCGTAATTGGAAAGATAAGCACCTATGCTTAAACCTATATAGATTGAAACAGATAAGAATGGTCCACTTGCTCCTATCAGCAACTGTCAAGTTTGCTCGCACTGTTTCATGTCTGGCATCCTTTTCTTGCTTATTGCATCTGTCATGATGTCAATTGAGGATACACCCTTTGTTTTTCCTTATAATATGATTATCATCTGCATGATGTGTCTACTTGTTATAATCTTATTTTTACTGGTTGCTTTTTCTTTTAAATTATCGTGATATAACTAGATCTTTACATCTGCTTCTATACCTAGTGACAAGAATTCCTAATGTTTACAGGAATAGGCTGGAAGTCTTGGAAAAAGCGCTGGTTTATCCTTACGCGCACTTCTTTGGTTTTCTTCAAAAATGATCCTGTTAGTATCTATTTTACGCTATTACATGTGAAGTATATCACTGCAGATTGACTTTTCTGAGTTTTTTCAAATTTCTTGATTTCTCCTTTAGACAACATAACCACAAGAGTCTCTTTAGCAGCTATTTCTTGAATGAGTAGGAGTGCTTTCTGGTGGTTTGGCAATGTGTAGTATTTGTTGGGCAATTAAATGAAGGATGTTGTGGCTTGGCAATGTGTGCTTATGGTATTTGTCAGGCAATTGGATGAAGGATGTGGTGACATACTGATCTTAAGTTCAGTAGATGTTTCCATCTAACAGTAGCTCTTGAGGTGTTATCCAAATCCATGGTACTTCTGGCAATGTTAGATGTAGCCCAAATTCCAGTCCTTTTAATTTACTATATGTATATCATCTGGTAAGTATTCCTTGAGATTGTTTCCTTACAAGCACCTGTTATGAAATTGTTGAATAAATAGGGATAAGATGTATAGATTGGAGAAATTATTAAATTGCCACTTGAAAGGACAATTTTTTTTTGTCTATTGGACATTATTAGCTTACGGTGTATTGTTGTACAAGTTTTGATTATGTGGGAGAGTAGGAGGTGCTTTGACAAATTTTACTAAAGTTCTTTAGTTTTCCAGAAGAGGAACCCAATCATGAGATCTCAAAATTTATGGTAATGAATATCTATAAGCCATCATTGTCTCTGTTAATTCTGGTTGCTGTCTAGATTGCAATGCTTTTCTTTTGGTTTTTCCAATCTCCACATGCTACCCCTGTAATCCATGAGAATCTTTGTAGAGGTAGCACTCGATCTCAGTTCTTGGACTTGCGCAAAAGGTTTACTAACTAATCAGATGGATCTTCATGATTACCTGCACTACATCTTGTTTTCTGTCACCTCGTTCTGTTGACTAGGATCTATTTGAGCACTCGCACCTTCTTCAGATTCAAAACGCCTACACAATCTCTTTACTCGTAAAAATTTATGTATTTTCTGTCCTTTATTTGATGAATGGTTGAAATTAGTGACATTGGCCTTAGTTATTTTGTTTGATCTGGCATGTTTCAAATTATGCCTTTCCTTGCATGTAAGGTCAGGTGCCTTATCGAGATGATTAGATGCAGCATATGCTTATTATTTTGAATTGTCATGCAGAGTGCACTCCCACAGAGAGGTGGAGAGGTAAACCTGACTTTGGGTGGGATTGACCTGAACAACTCTGGGAGGTATGTTTTCCATTCTTGGTAGCTGGGGGCTTTACTATGGTATGAAGAAATTATCATGCCTGTTGTGACGGTTCATTTCTCGCACTTGCTTCAGCGTTGTTGTTAGAGAAGATAAAAAGCTGTTAACTGTCCTGTTTCCTGATGGACGTGATGGCCGAGCATTCACTCTTAAGGTGCTTCATCTTTTTTTACTCCTAACAGTAGCTCAATTTTCTTTGACACAGTGAGCATGTTCTATTATTATTCAAAGTAGTTATTCTCTGAAGTTCTCAGATATACACCTTTCCCTGTGTTTGCTTTGACACTATTTTTCTAGGCTGAGACATTGGAGGATTTGTATGAGTGGAAAACAGCCTTGGAACATGCTCTTGCCCAAGCGCCAAGTGCTGCCCTTGTCATGGGACACAATGGAATCTTCCGAAATGACGCGGGTGATATAATTGAAGGATCTTTTCATCAATGTCTGTACCTCTCTTATCATTGTACATCTTGCTTAAAACTGGTTCTTTGCATGCATATGAGATTCTAGGTACTTTCTCTCTGCCTCATGATGCCTTAATGCAGGGAGGGAGAAGCATCCTGTAAAATCTCTGGTCGTTGGGAGACCGATTTTGCTTGCTCTGGAAGATATTGATGGAGGTCCTTCTTTTCTTGAGAAAGCTCTTCGGTTTCTAGAGAAGTTTGGTGAGTTTTTCTACGGTAATCTAGTCTGATCTTTAGCTTTCTGGGTTTTCAATCTTTCTTTTACAGCAAGTTGCTATGTCATAATACTTCTTAAGGGTCATTTAGTATCTCCCTGGACCTGAGCAGGTCCTTAAACTGCTCCACCCTGAATCGGGCATCCCAGGGTGCCCAGTTAGCCCCCATTTAAAGGGGGTTTAACTGGGATTACGGGATAATGTCCCCATTGGGTATCCCCACCAACTCCCGACAAGGGAGGGGACCCACCATCAGATCCCCATGAAGCCCTTCTCCTAGCATACTAGGCTGGGTTTAGGGAAATGAAGATGGCCTGGGCAGCCCCCCACGTGAGTGGGCTGCCCGCAATTCATCTTGACATGTCTCCCTAGTTGGTTACCTACTTGTGCCAAAAGAGCTCCAAGTTGGTCACACAGTTGGGTTGCCTTTGCCCCCATGCCTTCCCTTTTGATTTTCAAAACAGGAGCCTATGCAGCATAGTTCTATTTGGCCTATCTAGGCATCTAAATATTGCAAAACAAAATCTCGAAGTTTTCCACCAGCGTATGCTCTGTGTTGGTTATGTGCCCAATATACACTTGGTCAGGTTTACTAACTGCTTTGTCTATTCCCTCCCTTTCCCTGCTGCAACTTCTCTGGATATCTTTTCTAGTTTAGGAAGCCTGTTGCTTAGCATTTAGTGGTAAGTGTTAATTATTGGGGACATTTCTGCGGCGGAAAATTGGCCATTTCTGGATATGTTCATTAAATATATGAGAATGAGATCTTGTTGAATTTGTTTGTGTGGAGTAGTGTATTGTCCAAAAGATATCAAATTGAAATTTGTAGGCTAGACCTTCTCAAACACTTGATTCTCGAAGAATGGATATGGATGAATGCTTCATGTGTCTTGTTAGGTGATAAAAATGGATAACAGTTCTGTCAACTACACGATTCTTCTTGTTCTCAGAATTATTTCACTTTATATAACTAACTGTTTTCAAACAGGAACGAAAGTAGAAGGTATTCTAAGGCAATCTGCAGATGTCGAGGAGGTGGACCACAGAGTCCAAGAATATGAACAAGGTACATGTTGATCTATTTGTTACAGGCAGGGTGAGGTGTGTAAAAGAGATCTAGTTATTTGCACCTGATGTTGTTAATGATAAGTGTGGTTAATACTCTCGTTTAACTTAACACTTGCAGGCAAAAACGAGTTTGCTCCTGATGAAGATGCTCACGTTGTTGGTGACTGTGTGAAGGTACTTTTGTTGCTGCCAGTTTTGATATACGGTTATTGAGCTCTTACTTCATCTAAATCATTCAATAATCACAAGCTGCTTGATGTGCAGCATGTTCTGAGGGAGCTACCTTCATCTCCAGTTCCAGCATCTTGCTGCACTGCATTGCTAGAGGCTTATAGTAAGTTGTGCCTTCTCTTTTTTTTTTCCAATTCTTCAACCTATGCTCAATGGATTCCAGGGTATCTTTTGTTTGCTGTCCTGAAGTATCTATTGTCCTTATATAGTATCAATCTCAAGTTGCCTTTGCCAAATGATCATACCTCATGGTGTGAAAAGTACAGAAATCATGCATTTCCCACTTAACGTGTCGATGTACTTTATTTCAGTTGACTTGCTTTCTTTTTCTTCTCTTATGACGGTCAAAACCCATTTTTTGAGTGCTTATTAATAATTATTTGCCTTGTTTATGATCAAGGTGATTTGCATGAAAATTAGCCTCAAGAAGAAAGTTAATTATCAGGACTGGGGTTCTCAGCTGTTGTGCTCTAGCTGATTCATCTGGTTTTATGTTCATGCATGAGTATTTTATGGAGCAACATATGCTCCAAAAAATGACAAACAGCAGCTTTGGATGTCAGAGCTGCTTAACCTATATAGTCTAGGAACATCCATGGTGTAATGCTGTTAGAAGTACTGTGATTTTATTAGTGTTTTGTGGTCTTTTCTTCCCCTTTGAGTTTATGTTGTGTTAATATCTGGATTTTTGTACTTCATTCTAGATTATAACAGACATGTTGACATAGTTGCTTTGTGTTGTTTTATGTCAGAAATTGATAGGAGGGAATCTCGTGTTCATGCAATGCGGTCTGCAATACAGGAGACATTCCCTGAGCCAAACAGACGTTTACTGCAGAGGTATACACTCTCTCATAACCCTGGACACCATTGTGTTATTACTTTTAGTTATCAAGCTTATTTGAGGGAAAAGTTTCCACAAATAGTAGGTATGATATTGAAACCGCATGAAGCAGAGCGTGAATGTAACTCATTCCAATTTTATTTAAGTCTGTCATTTAGTGAGATATCTTTATTTTCCTTTTGCACGTTTTGTGGATGTGCTGTGGAGAAAATTTAAGTCGCATAAGGAAACAAGATAATGTTTTCTTTTCCCCTGAAGATGATTGAGTGAGATTTTTGTGTTTTTCATTTTGATTTTTTCCTGGTATTTGTCAATGAAAACTTAGGACCTTGACACGGTACAACCATGCTATTGAATGGCATTTTTATGTGGTTTCAGCAACCGACCACTCATATTCATGGCACCTTAATACTTGGAATAGTCATAAATGTGGCCATGTGAAATTGCTAAGACTTGATTGCTTGGTAAAATCATGTCAGCGCACTACAACCTAATGTAGCTATTACCTATGATACTCTCAAACACCCTACATTACCAGGAGTACTTATATCAGTTTGTGGTAGCTCATATGTGGTGAACTACGTATTTCATGACTGGAGATTCCTTTTTCTAGTTCTTTTGTGAGCAAAGAGCCCTGGTAATGATTTTCTCTTTTTTTTCACACAAAGAAAAGAGAAACGAAGTTAATTGTGATTTTCTTTTTTCATCTTGTTGCTGATCCTCCATTTCAAACTGAATATGTACTTGCTTCCTTGTTTTGCAGAATCCTGAAGATGATGCATACTATTGCCTCCAATTCTCATGAGAACCGGATGACTGCATCTGCTGTTGCTGCTTGCATGGCTCCTTTATTATTACGTCCTTTATTGGCTGGTGAATGTGAATTGGACGATGAGTTTGACACTAATGGCGATGCTTCTGCTCAGCTTCTAGCTGCTGCAAATGCTGCCAATAATGCGCAAGCCATCATCACAACTCTTCTGGAGGAGTACGAGAATATTTTTGATGTAAGAGTCTCTAAATCTGAATCTTTTCTCTGCAGTTTTTAAACACTTGTCTCTGGACATATATGTCGTGGGTCATTTGTTGTACCAGGTACCTTTTCAATTTCATTTGTCTAGAACTGGAAACCTGAAATCATAACATCATATCCTCCCCTAACTACCGGATGCTTGTCACTGCTGCAAAGCATTCTGTATGATTTTTTTCTTTTGTTAATTTGTAATTCAGAAAACTGTAAATGGTCAGGAAAAACTACCTATAATATTAGGGCTTGGCATTCATTGCAATGTGTAATATCTGCAAACCTAGCAGCTGCAGTTTGTTAGAGTGAGATACATATCGAGAAACTTAAACTTTAGACAAGGGAACCTTCGTAAACTAACTAGTGCTGATTTCACTTGCTGTTATGAAGGTTTCCCGTTGAAAATAGCGGGAGTGAAAATTTTCAAGGGAACCCTTTTTTCATTATGCCTGGCTGTTTAATTAGGTGCTAATATTTTTTAATATAATTACAGGAAGAGAATCTTCAAAGATGCTCCATATCTGCGGATTCTCGGATTGAAAACAGTGGGAGTGATGATTCATCTGATGAAGATAATGTGGATGTAAAAGTCAATGGTTACCATGATGCAGAGAATGAAGTTGATCCAGAAACGGATGATGATCCAGAACGCACACTTAGTGGAAAACTTAGTGAAAGCAGTGGATGCAATGGAGGCGATTTGTATGACTATAAGGTTCATAATGATCACGTGCTTGCCATTTGTTGCTTCTTTTTCTGCTTGTGGTAATATTACGACCATTGTCACACTACATTGAGGGTACTTCTCATGTTTCTTGCCAAATCTTGATTTAAGACTAGAATTAACCATTGTGGGGGACAATGATTGACCTACTTAATTCGGTAATTATTGAAGAGATCAGCATTTGTAAAATCCTTAGTTGTGATTAAGATTATTTTTATTATATTCACTTCAGTTTTTTGGAATTTGTACTGGAAAGAATTTCAATTCCTTTCGTTTATCGCACTAAGAGGATAACTGATCTTAGAGATGGTTTCCTCAATGAATTGCTGCCTGATTTTCATGTTTATGACTTCAGCGGAGTAGCTCTCCATCAAAAGCTAGACATTCATTGACAGTCGTATGGTCCTTAAGTTATTGAATTATTTTTGCACAACAGTTTACATGATTAATCTTATCATGGACTTGCGACAAAATCTGAAATTGGTACTCTTTATTTGATTTAGCCGTGATGTTCAGAACATGTCATTTGACTGTAATTTTCTGTTATTCTGCATGCAGGCCTTTGGCACGGATGATTCAGATGTTGGGTCACCTAGGGATAATTCTGCTTCAATTGGCAGTTCAAACTTACATACTGGTTCTCGACCTAGGGATTCCAATATTCAGTTAGTTGAGCAACAAGGACAACTAAAGAAAGAAATCGACCACTCTGCCAGTGAAGTTGAATCTTCAACTGTCGCACCTTCTGGTGAACAGTTCCAATCTGTGGGTGAACTTTTGTCTTCAATCAGGCCAGGCCAGAGCCACACTCTTCCAGTTTCAGGGCTTGAGGGAGGTTCTGGAAGGTCGACGGGAAAAATTTCAAGCTCTAATCTCAACACGAAAAGATCAACATTGTGGGGAAGAAATACTGTGAGCAATCTTGCAGCCTCTCAACTAATTTACCACTTATATGCAATAGTTGAATTCATAGATTGACCAGCCACTTTTATTTGTGGAATTAGTGTTGTTGTTGATCCTTTTGTCGATGCAAGAAATGTTTTGATATATTTGTATTTGCTGATTTTATTACGTCTCGGTTTGCATATTTTTTACTCAAAATCTAGAACTACATGCTTCTTGCATTTTCCTTAGTTGATACTGAAAGCTTTCAGACTACATGATCTAGAAAGTATGAGCAGAGGACATACCCTTGTTATTTTTTATTTTGGCCAGACTATTATGTGAGTTTGTTCACAGCTTTATTAAATGACCTGAATATTATTTTGGGTTCTCACTGGTAGAATATTTAAATAATAAACCACGTCTTCATTTAACAGCTTAAGCTTTTAGAACAGTTAGCAGTGGTCCCACAAAATCTCACATGGTATCAGAACTAGGAGGTCTTGAGTTCGAATCTTCTAGGCCCCTATTTGCCTCCCCAATTAAATTTCCACGCTTAGTACTAGGCAAAAGACCAAACTAAGCGTGAGGGGGAGTGTTAGAATATTTAAATAATAAACCACGCCTTCATCTAACAGCTTAAGCTTTTAGAACAGTTTGCAGTGGTCCCACAAAATCTCACTCACTTTTGGGAGTATTTATTTTTGTAGACTTTGTTAAGCAATTGTGCATTTTGTTGGTGCTGCCTGTCAAAGTGGCTAACCCATACTCTATGTCCAGACAACATTTAATAGTTTTATCATCTATATGTTGGTATAAGCATTATTGGTCGATGGGGATATTATTGATAGATGGTCATTTCATAAGTCAAACAATTCCATCGGCAATCACTTTGGTATTTCTTTGTAGTTGAGTAGGCTTGCGTAAATTTTAGGATGAAGTACGATCATAGAATTCCCGTAACCAGATTTGCTTTCTGTTGATTGGGTAGATGTATCTTCTATGCTCTTGGGAGCAAAGAGACTGGATATTGGTTATATGGTCGTGTAAATTAAAATGCTGACACTTGATCTGAACTCTTGTGCAGGCCAGAAAAGCACCATCAATGGAATCAGTGGATTCTTCTGGAGAAGAAGAGTAAGACACCGTCTTGTCTGAGCTTCTGTTTTAATGGCCTTCACTTAACTGGTTAGTTGATTTTCAGCTGCTCCTTTACCATTTATCTAAAAGTTTCCTTGCTTGCAGGCTTGCTATACAGAGACTTGAGATAACGAAAAATGACTTGCGACAAAGGATAGCTAAGGAGGTAATCTCACTTTACAAGAGTTTGTTATTTGCATTGTAGATGGTTGAACATTTTGATAAGAAATTTCATGTTGACTCTAATAGGCCAGAGGGAATGCAATATTGCAAGCTAGCTTGGAGAGGAGGAAGCAGGCTCTGCATGAGAGGCGCTTGGCACTTGAACAAGATGTATTTTCTTACTCTTTGATTATGTCTCTGTTTCCTCTCAGGCCTCCCTCCATTCCCCAAAATAATGGCTTTCCCCCATTTGTTGGGCAATTAGGTTGGAATTGGAACTTAAAACTGAAACCCTTCAGAATTAGGTTATATGAGTCATGCGTCTTTAAAGGCAGTTTTTCCTTATCTTGCTCAGATGGCAAGAGTTACCATTTCCTTGAGGGGATTATTCACGATCGTACAGCTGTAGAAAATAACACAGTTGCTTCTACTGTCCCATACTGGTATTCTTATGCAACTCTATCACTGCCAAAACCTATTCTATAGTGCTGAGTTAATTGCATGTCTTGATTTATTGACTTAGCTAGACATGGTTTTAGTTTGTCTATACACTGGCCGGGAAGCTATCCTATTATATTCTTTTTGGTTTCTGCGGAAAAGTACTCTCTTTTGTGTTGTTTACCCTTGTGTGCATACTTCTGGATGAATATCTAGGTGGCTAGATTGCAAGAACAGCTGCAAGCAGAAAGAGACCTGAGAGCTGCACTCGAAGCTGGTTTGAGCATGTCATCTGGGCAATTTTCCAGTTCCCGCGGCATGGATTCTAAGGTTTGTACTAAATTTGATGGGTTATTTTCCTTTGCAAGTCTATCTTTTTCTATGTTTCATGGTATAAACCGATGGGCAGACAAGGGCCGAGCTCGAGGAGATTGCTCTTGCAGAAGCAGATGTTGCAAGATTGAAGCAGAAAGTTGCAGAATTGCACCATCAGCTAAATCAGCAGCGCCAGCATCACTATGGATCTCTTTCTGATGCATGTGACCGCTATCAACAAGTGCAGAATTCTCAACAGTAAGTGTGTATAACTATGTTGCCTTTCTTCAAACCAGCTTTTAATCCATTGGTTGTTGGGGTGGAGTGCATCGTCCTTAGATATCTGGGTGGCTGTTGCAAGATGTAAGATGTCCTCCTCCCATTGACAGCTACTTAGACAATTTAGTGCTTTCCTGTTATCTTGCTTCCATTTTCAGAATTTTGTTGTGGCAAACTTGCTAAGGTGCATTGTTTTGAAGATACTTCATAGTGGTATTAGTGTATAAAAGTTTTACCATTTGTTTTGTTTGTGCCAACTCTGTGGAAACCTAAATTACCCAGAAGAATTCAGACAATGTATCTAGAATAGTTATACGGAGTAAACTCAACATCAAAGGATTAATAGGTAGATTGGGTTTGTTTCTAGAAAGCTTATCAGTTGCTTCTTTCACTTAGTGAAGGAGAAATGATTGGGATCTTGGTACTGTTGCGGGCACTTCAAGCATTTAAGGGTTAATTGGGAGATGGATAGCTAAGATGGAACGCTAGATGTCAGTTTGAAGTCTTTACCTAGTCTAGTGGTGCTCAAGTTAAGATCATTGTGATAGTAGGGGGGAATAGTAGGGGGGAACTCATGATATTTTGATCTGCTCTCAGCATGTTTGGATCTGTGTTTGGGTATGCTATTTGATCGGAGTATTGCTGCTACAAATAAAATGTGGAAGCTATCATACTGAATTTAAAATCTCATTGGATAATTGCAGGAGATTTCCCCCACAAGATTTTGATACTACCCTCGCCTATTATAATCACGAAAGAAAACAGAGAAGCGAGGTGTGTATTTCAATCTGTCTTGTTATGTCTGCTATGTTTTTCATAAGAACAGATATAATTGATAGAACTGCTCATCTTGCTCATTGTTTTCTAATCTTTCACTTGATTTTCTCATTTCTCTACAATATTGATGCATTTCATCTGGTATGCCCTTTATGCTGCTATGCCTTCTCCAGTCTAGACTGTTTGTATTATCTTCATGACCTTGGATAGCATATGGGCGAAAGCAGATTTCAGCTATATTACCATCTTCAAATTTTTGAATCTGCAGTTATGAAATTGACATTAGTATATTCCGGTGCAAAGGTGCTTTTAATCCATAGACATTTTATGTTGTTACTGAAGGTCAAAGATGGCGCTAGCCATAAAAACTGTTCTGCCTAACTCTAGTTAAAGATCGAAAATTTTAAAGTATTTAACAAGTATTGATTGATTGCACATTGGCAGTATTGTGCATAGTGTACAACTGAATGATTTTGGAAGATGGTGCACCAAAAGGACTCTGAATGTTAATGGCTTAGCACGATGAGGCATCGATTTGTAGTTTAAATACAAATGCCATGTGTGAATAATTTGGTCATGCTGTTTTTACTTCGATTAATCTTTCAATACTATGGTTGATGGTCAGGTCCTGCCTTGGCCTGAGAATTCTTAATCCTATATGAATGTTCTTTTACGTTAAATTAAATCTTCTGTAAGTCTTGATCACATTAATTGTTTCTGGTGATTTATTCGATTCATCTATAAATGAAGCAAATTATTCAACCGGAGGGTTTGCTCGGGGACTGGAGAAATATCAAAGGTCAAGCATTGGCATCTGCAAGCAGTAGCAGGTTGCCTTCAGGAAAGCAATTTATGGATTCATCACCTCTTAGTGACTCGAAAAGTACGGAGGCATCAACAAGTATATCTGTGGATGAGCTCGGGGCTGTTGATTCAGCATCTCTACCCTCTACTTCAAGAATAGCAGAGGTAATAAATGGATGTTGGACTGTCCATTATTGTGTCTTACTGTCAATTCAGAAACGGTTGTAAATTTTATTCTCTTTCCCTTTTCGATATCTTGACATTTGATTTACATTATACTATGTTCATTATGTTCTGGATCCTGCTCTGTATACTTTTGAGAATGTTTCTAAACAAGCTCCAATCATCCTGTTTTGAGGTCCAACTTTTTCCCAGCTTTCCACTTAGATTTTTGTGTCCCATGCAGCATAATTTCCTAAATTTATAGGAATTGCTACCTTATTCTTAAAACAAAGTTCCACTCTTTTATTGCAGGGAATGGAATTTCCAAGGCATCCATCTGTGGCATCTTCTGCTTTAGTGGAATTAACGACGCGCCTCGATTTCTTCAAGGAGCGGCGGTCTCAGCTGATGGAGCAGCTCCACAGCCTCGATTTAAATTATGGCACGGCTTCTTCACAAGACTTTGTCTACAGACCGTCGTCTCCGCCGTGGAGTTGATCGAAGAAAAGACTTAGTGCTTATCAAAGTAAACCGTGACAGAAGAATGCCATTGGCTTGTACATTCGTCGGTGCTCTTGCAAATAGTCTCGTTCCCTCCTCTGTTCTGCCATTTCTGTCAATTACTATTGTTTGATGTTCAAAAGGATGTTCACCCTAGTGGAAATGAGATTTGGGGTTCCGGGTAGCGTTCATTTTTTGTTCCATTTTGTATTGTTTGATTCTTGTTTATTTGTAATCTTTCCTATATTAACCAGGGTTGGAGCTACTGTCGAACAGACCTTTGCCGTAGAGTGAAGCTTGTGTTTTTGTAGACATACCTGACATAATGTATCAGTGTCCAAATTTTCCATCCGTTTGGTGAATACGACTCGTCGTTGGATTGATGTCTTGCGTATGTGAAGTACCTTTCCGGCGACATGGTGGAATTTGGTCACGATGATACACGCGTGTAGCTCACCTTTCTAGAATGTAGTGAGCACTCTTGATCTCCAGCATATTGATAGAGTAATCGTCAGCGGGTTCGGCGGAGGGTAAAATCTTTTGTCTAGCGAATTACCGGTTCTTGCCGAGAAAAGAAATGGGCAACAAGTGACGTTGTACGGGCCATGTCCAGTCCATAGTTTTAAACTTGAGTACAGTGTAATGGTTCTAATAATCAACTGACAAAATTTAATCTCACAATTAAGAAAAGTTGTTATTAGCGTGATGGTAATGTCACGAGATAATTACATAAATGGTCTATGGATTTTGGCTTAATTTTCAATATTTTTCCTAAATTTTCAATTCGTTTAATATAGTCCATGAATTTTAATCCGTCATATAATGCAATTCTTGAATATTTGGTAAATGTTCAATCTAGTCCTTAGATCATGTGAAAATGTCTAAAGTTATGCTTCTATCCATTCAAATTCAAGGTCAAGATAAAAAAAATTTCATATAATTCGAGAATCATATTAGATATGTATAAAAAGTTTGAGAGCTTCATTGAATATATTAAAAATTTAAGAATGACATTGTACATCGAACTAAAGTAAATGGATCTTTTTTATCTTTTAATCTAAGCCAAACCATATAGGAGGAACACATCTAGAACCATATTAGGGTATGGACAGAAAAAGAGAAATAAAAAGAGAGAGAGAGTGGGTGCTAGGTTTGTGAACCAATCTTACTACTGTAGCTAACCTTATTCATATTTCGAACAAAAAAAGAAAGGAAGTCGAACCATAATGACGTAGGCAGCTTTTCTTTATTAAAGAAAAAGGGGTGCAAATGATATGATAGAGATAAAGAAATTGGCGTGTGTTTGGGATGGACAATGGACATGTTGTGGTCCAATCCACAGCGGAATCCCTCTCACTGGAGTTCAGAGTCGGCACGCACCAATCATCGTCATCTTCCTAGTCCACGCAACAGCCCACCGCTCCCTCTCTCTCACGAACGTTCCTGCGCTGCGCTCGCGATGCTCGGCCATCGGAGCGACGATTCTTCGGGCCAAGTAGTCATCGCGTCTCCAGCTCTCGTCCTTCTCCCTCCGCTCCTCGCGAACCGGTAAGTCCCTCCATCGCTCTGCTTCCCTCCATCCTTCCTCTCTCTCTTTCGTTCGTTCCTCTTTCTTTTTTCGCTCGGTTTGGGCCTGCTGTTCGAAGCTCCGGAAGTCGAGGTTCTTCCCCACTTGGACAGTTTCGGATAGGACCCGAAGAAGCTTCGAGCTTCTTATTTCTTTCTCTCTTTCCTCTCTCCTTCGCGTCGTCGGAGGCGAAGTTCTCGTCTTTGGCTGTTTTTTGGCCTCTTCTCTGCGGTGGTTTTATCATGAAGTGGCGGTTGCTTGCCGGTGAATCGCGATTCTTCGAGATTTTAGGTTCGTAGTTAAGGAATTGTGGCAAGCAGGGCGATGTGTTGTGGTTTCCTCATTTTGTTGGATGTTCATGAGATGAATCTTCTTGTCGTTGTCCCCGGATAACGCAATGGAATTTTCATGTGATGGGGGCTTGACCTGTGTTCCATTTTATGCTTTTGCTAACTTTCCCGTACGATTCCAGGCAGGTCTGTAGATGGTCGATGCTGTGATTCCGTGGTTTTGATGTGAAATTCCGTGATATTTTTGGCTCGTCGGCAATGAACTTCGAGTTCCTCAACCGTACGCCGTGGTTCGGCAGGGCCCATCCAGATAACGATTTGGGGTCATCCTTTGGATCTTCCACAGTCTTGATGGAGCAACCTAAACGAAAGGATGGTTTCAATCTCAAGCTGTGGGGATGGTCCATCCTTTCCGTTGTTCCATGGGCTCTCAGTTCCAGGGATAGAACAGGAATGCCTCCCACTGTGAATAGGCAGTTGAAAAGGCGTGCTCAATCTGGTGGGATAGCTCAAAACAGCAGTAAGGTCATGGCTGTCCGCTTCCGGCCGTATGTTTCTAAAGTTCCATGGCATACAGGGCCGAGAGCATTGCTCTCTCAACTATTCCCAAGATATGGGCATTATTGTGGCCCAAATTGGTCGAGTGGAAAGGATAGTGGGTCTCCCCTATGGGACCAGAGGCCGATTGATTGGTTGGATTATTGCTGCTACTGCCATGACATGGGTTATGACACCCATGATCAGGCGAAGCTTTTGGAGGCCGATTTAGCATTTCTCGAGTGCTTGGAAAAGCCACACTACAGAACAGAAGGAAATGCCCATGTTGCGCATTTATATAAGACAATGTGCACCACAGGTATGCATCTTGCTTTGGTGATCTTTGTAGTCGAGTCAAGCTTTTGCAGAGATTGTATATATCCAATGGCAATTAGGTTCCTTTAAACACAATGAGAAGTGAAATTTTAATGGAAATCTCAACGCCACTGGTGTTTTGTTTTGTTTTTTTTTTTTTTTTTTGGAGATACTGAGCTTTTGTCACTTCATGGCTTGATGTATATTAACTGGTCTACTCTGGGATTGGCAGGTCTCAAGAACTTTTTAATTCCGTACAGAGCACATCTTGTGAAGCTAAAGTCTAGGCAACCTTTAATTGATTTTGGTTGGCTAAGCAACATGAGATGGAGAAGTGGGAATATTCAGAAAAACTGAAATGAGTAAGTTTTGTGGCCTGACAAGCGGGATTTGTATGGTATTACTTAGTTGACTAGCTAGGTAATTCAGCCCTGGATCTTAGATGGTATGGTTCTGTAGTTTGTCTTTCGTATTTGTACTGAAGCTTCTCTGAGCCACACCTTATATATTCTATAGATCACAAGTGGCTATTTAAACATGTATTATTTACTTTTCCACTATTTTAATGTCGTGCTCTTTGTACATAAACATCATTCGTGCCACTGCCCCTCTGTTGCCAAATTCTTGAATCTGAACACAACCGGTTGAGCTTATGCATTAAGGATGAGATGTAGCATTTTAGTCAAATTTTTGTTTACTGTACAGACATTTCATATCGTTCTCTGTTGTCACGGCTTCATATTTGGCCTTTTCTAGTTGTAACACTGGTAGGTGGATAATATTTGGCTGACTGTCAAGAATTGAATTAGAACACTCAAGTATTTGTTTGGTAATTCTAATATACTGTGCTTATTCTTCTTCTTAGCTCTGACTAATAGATCTGGGCATGTTCTGATAGGACTATGCAATGCTCTTAAAAACGCCCTTTGCCATGCTGAGAATGTATAGACTTTCAAATCGACCGGTTCAGTTAGCAATGTTCATCCATTCTAGTCAAACATCTTTCATTTTGTCTCTAATTTGCTTCCAAGGATGATTGTTTTCTGCCTAAAGAATTTGTAGTCTTTCTTGTCAAATGGCGGAAACTCCAGGCGATCTGATGGCGGCTGCACTTCCTTGCTCTTCTGCATTGCTTTTCTGAACGCACTGGCCTTTGCAACTCTCACTGCTGAACTTGGGGTCTGGGTGGGCTTTAACTTTAGTACAATCGCAAGCGTTTGATCAATCAGTTTATCAAGAAGGACCACGATCACAGTGAACCCGACAGAAAATTAGTTAATTAGGTGAGCGATATCTTAGTCGGAGTTTGCCAAAAATTGTGAATCCAATCTGATTATGACTGTGAGAAGCTTGAATTACGCTTACCGGGTTGGGCAGCCGCCTCACATTTACGCCAAATTTGCATCCCCGTATCTTTTCCGGCTTTGAGTATTTACAAAAGCAAGTATGTTGCCTTTTAAAAAAAAAAAAATTAAATGCATTCTCTACTAGAACCCACCCGGCGCACCCATTAATGAGACTAGAGAGCTGCTTCTTGTTTGTTCTTTCCTTTTTGATTGGGGAGACTAGAGACTTAGGAGAATGGACCAATCACCAAGTTGAAACTTACTGGTCGATATGTCATCCTGCTTTGTCTCTATAGTCATCGCCATGCGTGCTGTGCTCTTGACTGGCTTTATGTGCCTTTCCAGAAAGTACATGTCAGGAGTCTGCGCATGGAGGAATTCTACCAAAGAACTTCACAAGACCCTAGTTCACTCAAGAGGGGTCCCCCCCAACTGGCGTACAAAGAGTCAGCAAAAGCAAGAAGCCTGAGCCAAAGCTTTTTTTAAGTGAGCAATTGTTGGGCACGGTGCCCAAGTGGATCTCAGTTCTTACATGCGTTTGAGTTCCAACGCTCCCGTGCGCATTTTGTAAGGTAGGTTGGATCCAATGTATATCGATCCAGTCGGTACCCGTGTGGGAGAATGGAAAGGGAAAACAGGAGAGGGACATTGAATAAATAGGAGGTCAGTACATCGATGTGTTTTAGTTTATTTGTAAACCGGACGTAGCGATTAGTGTGCATGCGTGGGAGTAAGTTGAGTGGAAGGTCCATGCGAAATCCACAAGAAAAAAAGAAAGAGATATTCGGGTGGTGATCATTTGAGGATTGATTTTGCTTAAAACTTTTCGAGACAGGGGTTGAGGTATTATAATAGTCCATTTGCCCGATTCCTATCTGAAAAAGAGAGAGGAGAGAATGCTTCCTGTCCCCTGTCCCTCTTGGAGTTGTCAGCTATGCCCCATCGATTTCTCTAGATTTCGTCCGAATTTAAATTATCCATACATAAATGATTATATGATAGTATTTAATCTACTGTGAGAACAAATGTCTATTCTGAACGGAAAAAAATTCAAATCATAAATAATTATAAATAATTATGAAACTTATTTTTTAAGAATTTATAACTCACAACATACGGTTATTTTCATAGTATCTCAAATATTATTATTCTAGTAAAGTCCTAAATCAAATAGAAAATGAGCGGAAAATTCTCATGCACATCAAAGGAAACACCAAACAAAAGAACTCTCTGAGCATAGAGAGAGTATAGAGAATCTCTTGAGATTAGTTCAATGGTAAATTTGTGTCCTTGCCAATTCCCTAATCGAAGAGGAGCCTGGCCCAACCTAATGCCACCCTAAAATGTACTCCGGTAATCATACTCGCTAAGCTATGGTGACCGGATTCCTGAGAACCGGGGTCCTTCTATCGTTGCTAGTTGACCTATGCAGTACATATTGCAAACCAGGAAAACATCAAGCCAATAGAAGTGACTAGCGAGTTCATCCCTGTTTCTTAATTGACGAAATGCTTTACTAATAATTCATCTTCAAAGCACTAGTGCTTAGTTATCATGAGACACAGAATTTCATAATCGATGGTAGCTATAAATTGAATGAGCATTTTAAGAAACATAGCTAGTGGCGATAGACTTTTGGGAATTTGAGCCTCCAAAGTCCCTTAAGTAAAAGTCGTCAAGTTTGGTACATTTCAACAATGAAAGTCGTGAAGTTTGGTAAATTTCTGTTGGATCACTTTGAATGGAAGCCAGTTTCTGTTGGATCACTTTGAATGGAAGCCAATATTGGCAAAATCCAAAGATCAAGGCATGCCCTCCTTTGCTTGGCGTTTAGCATTTTTTGAAAGCCATCTCCAATGATTAATGAATTTCTTCAGTTGACTTTATTGCCCTGGAAAACCTACTAAGATTCCTCTTTTACCCCTGAATTTTGCACTGTTCATCGTCTCTTTCTCTACAAAGGCCGATCGATGATCCTTGAGGAGGGTTGTGCGATGTCACAAAGGTCGCACCTAAGGTTATGGTGGTCATGCAACCTTGGCTTCCTCTCACATAAGGTCATGTGACTTTGGCGTCGCCTCATTTAGGATAGCGTGACCTTGGATGATAATCCCAGTTGCTGCTTTGTTTATTTCGACTTTGGTCAAAATTTGGCTTGACTAACGTCTCGCAATCTCGCTGGCACATCGCCTAAGGCCATACAAGCTTGGGTGAGGGTGTTAATTGTTGCTTCATTGGTGATGGCAATCGCCAAATCTTATGGTTAATGTTGGTGTTTTTTTGCTTGAGTGGCCTAAGGGTTTGCAATTTTTGTTATCATTTTTATTATTAAAGTCTTTTGTGCAATTGGGGTATTATGAGAATAATAGTTTGGTATCAGTTATAACTCATTAAAGGAGTGGGTCATAGTTATTTATTATTTAATTTTTTGTGACTCATAATAAATTGTTATTTTCATATTAACTTAAAAATAGTCATGCAATCATTTTTTTGTTTTTGTGAAACCTTTAATCTAAAGGCATTTATGCAAAAGTTTTCAACAAGTGCTATCTCAAATGCACCCATAATAAGATCCGCCTTTGACTTTTTCTATCTGTTCTCTAAATATTTCTCCTGCGCAGTAGCCTTGAATACTCAACACATCAATTTTTAATTTTTTTTTTCAAATATAGGGATACGAACTTCACGAATTTTACGATCCATACAGTACTTACCACTATGTCTCCATCCAAAAATTAACGAGACGAGAGCTAACAGCACGGGTTAGTCTGATCAACATAGAGATAATAATATCCTAGAGCTTCGATAATCGTCAGTCAGGCGCCCATCTGGTGTATCGTTTCGTCCTGAATAATGCACACCTCCAGGAAGGGGAAAAAGGACTTCGCTTTAGACCCCATCGGCGGATCGAGTTGCAATATTTTATCACGTCGAGATTTGATCCGAAGAACATTCCCCCTCGAAGGAGCTTCGCAAATCGAAACCTAATCTTATAAACGAGCGCGCCGAGAACGCTTATTCAAACCCTCGAAGTTATCCTCCTCCTTAGACTCGAACTTTGACGAGTTGAGTCCAGCCGTTGGACACCAACGTAGTATCGTCAGTGGGGCACGCGATGGAAAACAATGAATGCAAGGGCTGACACAGAGAGAGAGAGAGAGAGAGATTGGTTTGGTTGGAGGGAAGGGATGGTAATGAATGCAGGGAAGGGTCTCGTCAAAGCTGAGGAGAGGAGGGCTGATCTGCAAAATGTCTGTTGCTTTTGCTTTGGACGTCCCAAATCGAGCCCTTCCCGAGGCTTAATTACTCAGCAGCGCTTCGTCCAATGCCGAGGCCCCTTCATTTATTTCTTGCTTTTTCCTCTTTTTACTCGGTGGACGGACTCGAGAAGTGACTGAAGAAGAACGCAGTCCGGGACAGAACCAGGGAAAAAGAGAGAACGGGAAAAAAACAACCACCGCATGTTCAAACAAAAGGAGACTCGAATGTCCAATTCAAAAAGAGACCACAGAAAAGACAGCCAGTTCGCCGGTTTTGCGTAGCATATCACGCGATGGTCGCGCTTGGGAGGAGGGGGAGAGAGGGAGAGAGATCATCATATGCAGTTCCATCATATCTTCTTATGTTGCACGCGAACCCTACATTCCAAGACACTACCCATCCACATATCTTCTTATGTTTGCAAAGGAGCTCCGTGCGTTTGCGCATATACTTAGCTGCTTTTCTTGTTTCTGTGTGTGCATAACGATAAATGTAGGAACGGTTTTTGCTTTAATTCGCTTGCTGAACAACTATATTTTAACCTAGAAGTGCTTGCATGCTTTTTCATTGAGAGATCACAGCTCGGATGGTACTATTTAGATGGGAACAGACAAGACAAATTTTTAAGGAAAAGACATCGCTCGAAAGAACGCTGCTTCTACAGTTCTAGTCGTTCAATACACTACAAAAATCCCCCAAAAGAAAACAAAGGACAAATCATAGTTTACAAATAACGTTTTCTTCCACACTGAACTTGAAATTCTCAACTATATTTCTCTCAATAAGGGGGACGAGAGGCAGAATTCGCTGCGCCACCCCAAGGCATTACCTCGGGAGACATCGCCTGACCACCCAAACCCCCGCCTCCGCAGTACAGGCCGCCGGCCAAGGCGGCGGAACTAAGGCAAGAAGGAGGCTCGCTTCCCCCGCCGCCACCGCCACCGCCGCCGCCAATACATGGCTTGGTCTCCTGATGGTCACCACCTTCTTCGTCACCTTCAGACGGAAACCTGTGGAAGCTGGGGCTCACGAACGTCGCCGCCGCGACCACCACGGACGTAGCCGCCACCACCTTTCCTCCTACCACCCCTCCAAACAACTGCCCTTGGGACCCCGCGAGTGTTATCCCAAAATGGCTGGAGCCCTCCTGACGACACAGCTGTTTCGCGGGCCTGTCGTTCTTGGACTCGTTATTGTCATTCTTGCCGTTAATGCAACCGCCCGCCAGGACAGACCCGCTCAGGGAGAGGAGGTTGAAGGGCCCGCGGAGGGAGAGCGGCGGCGCGTGGGGCAGGGGGTGGCGGAGCGTGACGTCGGAGACGGAGCCAAAGGCGTTGAGGACGGCGAGGCCCATGCGCCGCCTGAGCGCGAAGGAGGTGAGGGCGTCGACGACGTCGGAGCCGGCGGAGATCTCGAGGATGACGGGTCTCATGGCGGAGGAGGAGGAGGAGCCGGAGGAGTCTGGGGCGGCGGTGATGACGACGGGGGGTTTGGGCTTGTTCTTGGACCCGGGTGGTCTCCCTCGCGGTTTCTTCTTGGAGGGGGTCGGTGATCCGAACTCGCTGGCGACGGTCGTCTTCTCAGGGGTGGCGGCGGCGGCGGCGGCGGCGGTGGCGGGGGCGGGAGGAGGGAGGGCGAGAGGAGTGAGGCGGTGGCCGGAGGTGTCGTCCTCGGAGGAGGAGGAGTGGGGGTGGGAGAGGGAGAGGGAGGCGGTGTTGCCGCGACCCGCCATGGCGCAGGGTGGCGGTGGTGTTCAGGACGGAAGGGAAGAGAGAAAGAGAGAGATTGAGCGAGTGTGAGAGTGGAGTGTTTCGCGCTCTTTGAGGGTCAACTCTTTATGCTCACGAGGTGGCATGATGGACACTTCATTCTTACGGATTTTGGAGAATAAACGACGTCCACGAGGTGAAAAAAATGAAATGTGTGCAAAATATAAAAATAAATAAAGGAGATGAATTTGATCATCCTCGGATCTCGAATTATACACATTTTTAAATGAATATGGCTGACTACACAAGTCATTTGGCCTTTCAGCACAATGTCTATATGAGGGGTTCATGAAACTTAACCGACGAAAGATGATTTTGCCTTTTTTTTTTTTTTTTTTTTTTTTGGTAAATTGTTTTTCATATATGGTTCAGCAGTTTTATTATCAACTTGTCCCTGATAGCTTCAGCCTCGTAGCCTCCGAGACTTCCCCCTCCTCTGGCCCCCCACGGCCCACATCACCAAATCCCCTGATTGACGGCCACAACTTCAATGTCGCTCTCTCCCCGCGTTGTCCATGAATTCAAGGCCGAGGATGGCGGCACTGGTATCATCCTTTTTGTCCCCATCAACAAAGCCTTCGCCGAATTGCCTATGACCGAAAGCTTGCAGTTCTCGCCTGCGGATGACAAGGCCCTGGTGCTGAGGTTTCACATCTTGCATTTTTTTTTATTACCCTTTCGACTCTCCGAATCAATTGTGAATAGACTTCTCCCACCGGGAGAGACCATAGAAAATTACCTGCACACCACTCTGCAGCAATTTAACACTCTTTCTAATCTCATCAAGAGCCTTCCTCTTCTTTCTGGATCTGTTTTCGCAAACCATTTTTGTTTTCCCGTGCCCAGTAGCTTTCGTGTCGATATTTTGACTTTTCTAAGCAGCCTGATGCATCAGTGTCTTGTCTAATCTCAGGTCGTGCCAAATGGGATTTTCTAAAAATTTAGTGGATATTTAAAGGATTTTTAATTCCATCTTATTTTATCTTTGTGTCAATCCAAATTTGGACGACCAAAATGAAGCCTTAATAGAGGAAAACGAGAGACTTACTTTGACTAGTTTCGGGTTTTTAGAGTTTCCACCGTTTCTTTAGAAGTCCAAACACCTCCTCTAGGACTGAAATTAAAACTACGGAAGATCTAACCAAGTCGGCAAGACCAATAAATAAAAAAAGAAGAGGAAGAAGAAAGAAGCAAAATTCAAGAGCAGCCTAAAGAGTTTTGCAAGCTACCAAGGCAATTGCGGAGGAGAGGCAATCCACGACCGCTTGCCTTAGCGACTTCAGGAGCTTCCTTACTAGAGCTCAATTCGTTTCACAAAAAATAATTTTTAGAAAAATGTTTTTCGAATTTTCTGATATTTATTTTATGAAAAATAAATTGGTCGGGAAAATATTTTTATCAGTGGAAAAAAGTCCTTTAAAATATAGGAAAATGTTTTGTGCTTTATAAGAATTAGAAATTTTGATTTTTAAATGGAAAAAAGAAGAAGAAGAAAGAAAGAAAGATGGAAAGGTTGACATGAGTGTGAAATAAAAGAAAATGAGTGAGGAATTTTTTTTTCATTTAAAAAATGAATTTTTATTTTTTTTTTCTTTTTCTCTTTTTATTTACTTCTGTCTTGGCTAGTTGCTGGCCATGACAATGGCCGATGATCGACCACGAGGGAGCCTTGGGGAAGCTTGAGGCTCGCCAACCTCTAGTGATCTCGTTGCTCGCCTTGGTCGCCGATCTGGCGGAGGGGCGAGGTTGAGGCCTCAAGCCTTGCCAAATCATTAGCAAGTAGCGAGCTCGAGCTCGTCAACATTGGATGAGCATGAGCTTTCCTTTATCGTTTGCTGACTATCTGTGATTGGCGATCGACTGAAGATGAAGATGATAAAAAGAAAAAAATAATAAAAATTTATTGAAAAAGAGTGTATGAAAGAAAATATTTTTCTTATTGAGCAGATAAAAATATTTTCTATTTTATTTTCAGATTTCAGTCGAATACCAAAAAAAATAATTACATTTTTTTAGAAAACATTATTTAGAAATGCCACATTTTTTGCAAAATAAACAGAGTCTGAGAAAGATCTCAACCTTGAAATGCCCAAATCAACGACGCTATTATCCCCGCTGCCGGATTGACGTTGCCTCGAACTGCTTCTCGAGGGGGCTGGATATGGAGGACATGGATTATGTTGTGCGGAATCTTATTCCTCCCCCAAGTAGTCACGATACAAAGTGAGAGAGTGCACGTTGTGTGGTTGAGTTTGTTCTTTGCCCCTCCATTCGAACAACGATGAAAACTGTTGTTGGTTGTGTGAATGAGAAAATTGGGGGCGAGATTTGGTGTTTGTCTGTTTGAATGAAAGAAGCGAATAAGTTTTTCGGACTTTTGCACGTTTAGTTTACAAAAAATTATCAATTGACGAAAAAATATATACGGTCAAAGATGAAGTACATCCTTAAAGTTAAGAAAATAAAATCTCTAAACTGAAAAAGTGGAAATCAAAGCATTTTTTTAGAAAATAATTTATTGAAAAAGGATTTCCAAAAAATATATTTTTATCATTAATTAAAAAAAAAAACACCTTACGAATTTTGAAATCCCATCTAGTCAAAGTCACAAAAACACAAAAACCAGACCAACAAGTGCCCTAGCTTCCAACTTTAAGATTAGTGGCTAATAATGCACTGTCAATTTTGTAAAGTAACATTGCTCAAAAAAAAAAAAAATTTGTAAAGTAACGGGATAGTTAGATATTAATTTTCCTTTTCAATATAGTGCCACTGAATGCCGGAAAACACATGGAAAGAGTAATGTAGTGTTTTTTTTTTTCCCAATTGGCATGCCTTTTTTACCATGCGTATAATAAACTTTTTTTTTTGTCATAATAACCTTTGAAGTGGGACATTTTTCGCAAATGCCCATTGAGAGAAAGGTTTCTATTAAAGTACTCGTGAAATTAGCAATTTCATCTCAATTGACCCCCTATCACACCGACTCCACAAATCCTTACCATGTTAGATGCTGTATCAAAATGTCCCTAAAGTTGGTGACTTTGACATCGTTCGGAGTTGTGTAGTCCATAAATGGAGGTTAATCAAGGTGAAGTCAATCGCTTCATAGGGCACTTCGAAACAAATCCTTTTTTATGATTGTTTTTTGTAAAAGAAATCTGCATTTCAGAGGGATTCTCAATTTTGAACGGGTCGTGTGTGTTTTTGAGACACTATTACAAAATATTCAGTTTAAAATACTTTAAAAATTAATATGTTAAGAAGGACTAATAATTAATATGTTAAGAAGGACCCTTTTTTTTTTTTTTTTTTTTTTTTTTTTGGAGGCTATGGCTATTGCACAAGATGTTCACCCATTCGGCTCTAGGCTCAATTCGAAAGTACAAACAAAAGCATGTTCGGCTCCTCAGTGCCTCGATTGGAGGTTTCAGCGTTTTCGGGAGGTAAGTACTAAGATTAATGAAATTTTCCCAGTTGCCTCTTTTGCCCTCAAGAACTCCAATGAAATTCCCAGTTTAACCCTCTTTAAAATGGAACCCTAGGTCTCTTCGCTGACGATCGCTCGCCTCTGGTTCTCTCCCTTCACTCTTGCGCTCGTCGTGCTCTCGAACGCCAGTCCAACGGATTGCGGAGCTCTCGCGCCATATCCAGGTTCGCTCGCTTCAGTCCCTTCTCGTTGTGCTTCTTAGGCGAATGGTGATTTCTTGTTCGTCTGTTTCGATGGTGTGCTTGATTGAAGATATTGCTGGTCGAGTAATGAGTTTTCGGCTGATGTTGCTTGCGCGTACTTCGCAAAAGTTGGGAATTTGTTACATGGGAGAAAGATGAGTTCTTTAATTTCTTGAGAACAGATAAACTTTTGTCACTGTTATAATCGAGCTGCGATCGATGGGTCTTACGGCATTTGGAAGCCGCATTAATTGTGTCGCTTTTGAGGACCGGTGGTTGCTGTTGCTAGTTGATTGCTAATGAAAAAAGCGTTATGGGATGGCTAATCGTGGGTTTGAGAAGGGGGAACTGCAATGTGCAATTTAATTCTCTTCCTAACAGCTTTTTGACCTCCACCAATCATCAGAGGCACAGGGCCTGCGATGAAAGATGCAATGTGTTTGGATATATACGTATTTTTTACTTTTCCTGGTTGAAAATACCAGAGAAATGGTGAATCTCTTATCAAACCATTGCTCCCGGTTCAAGCAAATATGGAAACTAATAATGGGAAGATGATAGTATTGTGCTGTCGCTTGTACTCCCGGTGACGGTAAACATTACTTATAGAATTGGTTGTTCCTTAAGGGCATGATTGTTGCTTGGCCCATGACCAACCTTTGATGTTTAGCTGCATGATTGTAAGTTTGTAACTGTGAGCATGGTATTGAAGTAATTGAATTAAAGTTACTCTTCCTCCTAGTTGCTTAATCTATCAGATGGGTTCTTAATGGTGCAACATGAGTCCAATGTTGGGAGGCCGTTAGGAAAATCACATTTCCAGTTTCTCTTTATGGCTTTTAGATAAGTGTGAAGTGAGGCCACAAATTTTATTACATGTAAGAACCAATGACACATCTCATTCATGCAGCCGGTTTTCTTTTATCAGCATTTGTACCACTGGTTTGTTGACTTGATTATTGATCTCTCTTAGGTAAGAAATTAGACTCAATTTGAACTTAGCTCATAGGGTTGGTGTCTTGGGCTTAATAACAAGGCCATATTATATCTTTGCCCAACTCGTATCGGGTTACTTCATCTTTTAATCACTCTTTTATTACCACTCTTGATGTGTTTGGTATGATTCCTCTTATATTGCTTTTCTATGTTGCGATTTGCTCATTTTAGTTGTATGTTTAGGTTACATTAGGATCATAATACATACAAATACATTGCATGGACACTTAGTGGACAAGAATCTCATAACTCATTGTTGGATAGTGGACAAGAATCTCATAACTCATTGTTGGATAAAAAGTCTGCACACGACACTTAGTTGGCAACTAATCAAGTTTTGGTACTGAATGGACATTACTTAGACAATTAGTGCAATCAAGTCTCCGAATTTAGATCACTGGTTGCATAGGAAGTTAGATATCCTCCCTATTTTTCTTGGCTCCTAACGGCCCCAATAGGCTAGAGCCAGCTCCTTTACACGATGAAGTTTTCATAGATCAATCAATTAAAATAAATTTTCCAATGTCGCATGAGGTAAAGGTTTGAGAGAAGCCACCCCAATTGAGGACTGTGGGTCCCCAACTTGACATTACATCGAAACCGTTTTTTCTTTGGACCACTTCAGGAGGGTCTTGACAAACTTCTCCCGGTGCATGCACTTCTTGGACCAAAACCCTCCAGCGAGTTCTGGGTCTATCGGCGAGTCATTGCTGACTGGTCCATCCCCTAAAGTTCTCACTTTTGGGCTGAAAAGTGAGCCTTTTTTATCTTTTTGTTTCATAATTTCAGTCACTTCGGTTCAAGTGTTGTTCACTGGAATAAGTTTCTTTTTCTTTTGGATTGGTGTTCATGTTAGAATGCTCTGCTGGGAGCTAAATGAGCTATTTTCCCACTTATCTTGTAGAGCCGTCATTGGAATATGGCCTTTTTTCTTCTGTAAATCTTGTTCCTCTAAAAATGTTTGCAGATCTTACATGAGTGTAATCCAAAATATATGAACTTTTTGGGTTTTGAAACGATTGTTTTGTCTGGAAACTCCAATTAATTTAGGTACTTCTGTTTTATCATGGCCAACCATATGGGATCTGAACTGGGAGGTGAAATTATTGTTAAATAGAACATTTTGTCTTTGTTGTTTGATTTACTACATGGGAGATTTCACACAAAGCGAGGATCTTCAGGGATAAGCCTCTGATTCTTGAAAATATCCTATTGGCTCTTTTTTGGTAATTGTGTTTTTTTGCTGATCAAGACCTTAAGATTTAGCTTATTAGTGTCCCACTATTTTTTTAAGCTTGTGCCTTTATATTGCAGGGCTTTGACATTCTTATGAATGGCTTGGAGAGCCTTAAAAAACAAGGTAAAGTGTCCTAAATAGAATTGTTTCATGCTTCTATAAGGTGTCATCTTTCACATTTTTGTCTGTGTTGTATAACCGCACTTATACTTTATCGTTGATGTTGAGGTAACTGTGTGTTGTGGGCTCACATGGCTGATAGGACAGGCAGCAGCTTTTGTATGATGATATCTTGGTTAGATATGTGGTCAAGGATTTCAAGTACATGTTGACTTATTCCCAGTGATGGCCGTGTACCTATGTTTTTTTTTTTTTTTTTTTGGTGTGTGTATTTTTTTTTTTTTTTTTTTTTTTTTGGGGGGTGGTGTGTTTGTTGGAATGTTCATGAGCTCTTGAGTATAGATAATGTTGGTAGGAGTTTGAAGAAGTCAAAGGGTTCACATTGTTGAATCTATACAGTGAGAATTGTTGGGCCTTGATGTCATCGTATTTCACTTTTGTTGAGAATTAAGATCTAGTGGTTGATAGTCCTGCGGCAGGAAGAAAGGCAGGGGGCGCAGGATTGCAAAAGGCTTTGTGTGGGTTTGGGTTGGGGGAAGCAAAGAATCAGGGAGATGGATTGGTCTGATGGCCATGTTTGCTATTCTTTTTGAATTAACAATTCAAATTGTAATCACAAAAAAATTTGTTAACCTCAATCTTCTTTCTGCAGGGTATTCGAGTTAGTCATAAACTATTACAAGGACATGCATTGGGTTCGGCTTCTGTAGCTCGCCTGGAAGATGCTGTGATATCGGTTTCTGCTCTGTTCAGATGCTTTTCAGGTCCAGTGGAGAAGTCACAGTTTTGTAATCTTAATGCATTTTATCCTTTGAGCAAGCTATTTCATGTCACAACTCATTTCTGATCTACTTGTTTTGGTGTAATCTCCAGACCAAATAATGCCTCCTTTAACTATTGTTCAACACTTCCAGTTATCTGAATTGCCCATTCAAGAGACGTTTGAGTGAAGTGTGCTCACAAACTATTAATTTTACCATGTCTAAGCCCACCTATTCGATAGCAAGTAGAACTATATGAGAAAATGGAAGATGCAGTTTCTCATGTCTTCATATGACCTTTGATTAAACATTTAAACATTTCTCAATATTTCCTATCTTTTCGCTTGCACTTCCTTGTTGAATTTTCTCTTGTGAATGTTATAATGGTAAGTGCAAATCCTGATCATTCAGTTCTTAATTGTGTGATATTGCAGATTTCTCTAGCACATCACCATGGCAGAAGGCTAGCTATAGGAAGCATCTGTCTGACCAGATTTCGTTAAGGTAAATCTCATCATCTATTTGTTTCTTCTCAGTATTTGAGTAATTCTGAGATTGTTGCTATGTTTGTCAGCCATCCTATGTAAGTTAGTGTTATCGTATTTTAATTGGATATTTTGGAAACAGTGCTTACTACATAGTTAAGTCTTGCTCTCATGGGCCTTGTCTTCTTCTTTTTGAGATAATAGTAGGTGATGAGTTCTTGATTTGGGACAGTCCTCTTAATGGGGAAGGAGGTACCATTTTATCTATCATTCCACTTTTGCATAAAATGATTTTGGAACAATTTTTTTTTGGAGATTTAACATCAGATCCGGCCTATATATAAGGATAATACATACATAATTGATTCTTGATTTGGGCTTTTCCATCTTAATAAGGTGATGCTGCGTTCCAATATATCTTTCTGGCAGTTTCAATTAGGGCATGAACTAATTTGGAATGATATTTCTCAGAGAGTTAACCCTAGTCTTTTCTCTATTCCCTTCATTGGTTTTGTAGCCTGAATTGTTCCAGATTGTGAACTAGATTAAATTTGTTCTGAGTGATAGTGAACTGCGTTGGTGGAATTGTAATAAACTGAATTATGGTCCTTAAGCTGATATATTTATAATATTTTTTATATTTTGTAAGTTCTTCAGAATCACCTGCTTAGCCAATCAAAACTTTTCTCTGTTCACAAATTTTTCTGCTTCCCTTCTAGCTATTCAATGTTGAGAGGACCTAGCAACTCTGCTTTGTCTACAATTTCATGTTGGGTTTGGCAGTTTTCACTGTGTAACTTAAAATTTAAAAGTCTGCTAGAAATGACCAAACTCGTTGCTATGATGTAACCTCAAACTAGCCTGGGTATAGATCTTGTCTCCATGTTGTGACTGCTAAACCAGGAAAGGCCACTGTTTAGTGTTTTACCCTATTGGATTTGATAGATTTTGACCTTGAAACTATTCTGAAAAGGGGTGGTACTGCCTTGGTTCCTTATGAATGAAATTTGGCATTCGAGAAGTCACTGGATGATTGGATATAAAATTTGCTTTCTATTGTAATAGTGATTTGAGTGTTGAAATTTGTTTGTCTCTTACTATCTAAAATAATAAAAATAAAGGGATGAGTTTTCCTTTTCTTAAGTTGGCAAATCGAAGTTGCTCGACTTATCTAGTGATATACTGTGGGGATGAACAACTGCTTCGCTTACTAGGATGCTGGACCAATTGTGTATTCTATCAATCTAGAACAAATATTATTTATGCATCTGGACAGGAAGTTATTTATTTTCTTTGATAGGTAAATGATATGTCTTTTGGAAATGAATGGTACATTAGCCAAAGATATGGCAACTCTCCAGATTTATACTTCAGTTTTGAAACCTTTGCGATAGCTAAGAACTGAGCATCTAGAGTCTGGCATCGTGATCACTGGAGCCAAACTGGCTTATGAAAAAAGTCCAGGCTTTGGACACCACTTCACGGTGAAACAAAAGATAATTTACTGATTTGGACCTCTCCCTGGCACATGCAGCAAAACTGCCCAAACAGTGAGACCAAGACTTCAAAAGTTTTTTATGTGTAAGATATTCCCTTGATGCTGACCAGGCCTTAAAAATAGCTCTTCATGAAGAAAGCTTTCCAAATCTGTTTCCACTGAAAGCAAGTGGTCTGTCTGGGACAAGCCTTACAGTAAGATCTGACCGCAAGTTTCTTTCTTCTCAATTTTTTCATTAGAACTTGTCTTTCTGCAGTAAGAGTGTAACTTATCTCATCCAGCCCCCCACCAGCACAGCTAAAAAGCAAACTAGGACTCAGCATACAGAGATTCCATCTCTGCAAAATATTAGTTACTTTAGCATGATTCCACGTCTCTTCTGAGGCATGGAGTAAAAGCTCAAAAAATCCAGATTGAGGGGGTTGTCTCCATGCAAAATCTCTGTCAATAACTTGATTTATGTCCATCACCAGCCTCAGTAAAGCCAGAAAATTTATTTACTTTTCACTCCATAGTTAGTGCTTCACATAATCTATCATCACAAATAAGTCCAAAGCCAAACTTATTGGCAAGTGCCATATTTGGCAGCAATGACCTTTTTCGGGAGACTCTTGCCTTTAGTAGCAAGCCTCTAAAGCCACTTGACCCACCAGGCTAAATTACATATTCAAGAATCGTGATGCTACAGTCATGTGATTTGCCAGCACGTTGCTTATAGTTGATCATTCATGCAAAACAGTTACTAGGGCATTGATTTTTGCTGTTCCGGCCTTTGAGATTGTCAGGAATTTGAGGTTCTTGTCAGATCTTTGGGGTAGGTAATTTGACTTTGTTATCTTTGCTAGGATCAAGGAAATTTACATAGTTGTTTGGTCTCTGCTGCATTTACTTACCTTATGGCTGTTTATTCAGCACAGTTTGTTACGTGGTTGAGAATGTTTTTCTTTTTTCTTTAGGTGCTTTCATTCAAGTCCAGCACTTTTGGCCAGAGGTGATGGGCAATTTGGTTTGAGGACTCCCAAGAGAGAAAAGTATGTTAGAAGAGAGAATAGGACCCAACCACCCGTTGAGGCTCCATATGTGCCACCTAAAGTGAAAACAGTGACAAAGTCCTCTGTGGATAAGACAATTGACATTTTTGAAGGCATGACAATAGTCGAACTCGCCAAGCGTACTGGTGAGTCATTATCTTCCCTGCAAGATATTCTTCTGAATGTTGGGGAGAAGGTTGAATCAGAGTTTGATCCTCTCAGCATCGACATTGCGGAGCTTGTTGCAATGGTATGTTTGCTTGGTTGTTGTGGACATTCTTTTACATGCTTGAAATGCAAAAGAGAGAAAAGAAAAGGTTGTGAGTGTCATTTTCATTCTTCATAAAAAATTGAGAATACAGATGTTAGCTGAAATACAATACACAATATGTGCCGAGACTTCTGATTTAATTATCTAAAAGAACCTTGTTCAAAGGGAACCTTACCATCTTCTGCCTTGTGAGAGACTTGCTTAATCAAAGTATTTCCTTTGCCTGGACAATGTTTGTGTTGGCCAGCAAAGTTCATGAAAATGCCTTAAGTATGAAAATCCTTATCTGTTTACTGCCATTAGCACTTGATAGGACTGAACGTAGTGCATGTATCTTTGTCTGAATATAGTCGCAGGGACTTACTTTGGACCCATACTTCTTACAGGAACTCGGTGTCAATGTTAGAAGGCGTCACTCCGATGAAGGTGCAAAGCTTTTAGGTCGGCCACCTGTTGTCACAGTAATGGGTCATGTTGACCATGGGAAAACTTCTCTTTTGGATGCTCTGCGTCAAACATCTTTGGTGGAGAAAGAAGCTGGAGGAATAACTCAGCATCTTGGAGCATTTGTTGTGAGCATGCCCTCAGGTTCAGCAATAACATTCCTAGACACTCCTGGTCATGCTGCATTCAGTGCAATGCGGGCCAGAGGGGCGGCAGTCACTGATATTGTTGTGCTAGTGGTAGCTGCGGATGATGGAGTCATGCCCCAAACTCGAGAAGCCATGTCCCATGCAACATCAGCCAATGTACCTGTCGTTGTTGCTGTCAATAAATGCGATAAACCAGCAGCTGACCCTGAACGAGTAAAACTGCAGCTCGCATCGGAGGGGTTACTTTTAGAAGAAATGGGTGGGGACATTCAGGTAGTTGAAGTTTCAGCTGTAAAGAAAACAGGACTCGATAGGTTGGAGGAGGCGTTGCTTCTCCAAGCGGAGCTTATGGATCTGAAAGCACGGATTGATGGGCCTGCGCAAGCTTATGTGGTGGAGGCAAGGCTTGATAGGGGGCGTGGTCCGTTGGCCACAGCGATTGTGAAGGCAGGGACTTTGGTTTGCGGGCAGTATGTGGTTGTGGGTTCTGAGTGGGGGAGAATAAGGTCTCTCAGGGACATGGTGGGTAAGATGACTGAGCGAGCAACCCCGGCTATGCCTGTTGAGGTTGAAGGGTTGAAGGGTCTTCCAATGGCTGGTGATGATATTGTTGTGGTGGATTCTGAGGAACGTGCTAGAATGCTTAGTACGGGAAGAAAAAGAAAGTCCGAGAAAGACAGACTTCGGAAAATAAGTGAGGGGAGGACGGAAAATGAGGAGTCATCTGAAGAACAAGAAGTGGTGGAGAGAGTTGAAATGCCAATAATTGTGAAAGCAGATGTGCAAGGAACAGTCCAAGCTGTTACAGATGCTTTAAAAAGTTTGAATAGCCCTCAGGTAATGCATTAGTGATAAAGTTCATTGATTGTCACATACCTTCTTTTCTTTCTGATGTTTTTCTGTTTGAACATCAGTTTTCATGATCAAATGCCTTGCTCTGATGTGACCCCCCTTGCTGGTACTTTGCATGAAGAAATTCTGCTGTTTGCAGTAAATTTAAGTTTTTTCCCCTTGTGTGCCATCGCATCATCCTGTTTTCATTAGAGCTTTATTTAAGCCATTCCTGTTGACATGTATTCTCTTCCATTCATGTGCTCAGGTTTTTGTCAACGTGGTGCATGTTGGTGTTGGACCAGTTTCTCAGTCTGATATCGACCTAGCACAGGCCTGTGGTGCATGTATAGTTGGGTTCAATGTGAAGAATCCTCCTAGTTCTGTAACTCAGGCGGCAACTAGAGCCAGTATTCAGGTATGGAACTTATTTCTTCCCTGCCAATCTAATGACTTTTTGTTAATAGTGGCTTTTAATGTGGTGTCAGTGTAATAACTGCTCGGTGCACAAAATTAATATTTTGAGAGCAAAAGCGTTCTAATGAGGTGACAGTTATTACTCTATGCTCGCTTAAAATCTCGCTTTCGTGCATTGTAAGGATAGATATGTACACTTCTCCTGTAAAGAACCAGCAATACCTCATTATGCTCTGTTTATTTAATCCCCGGTTTATGTATATGGTTTCAGATAAAAATACACCGTGTGATCTATCATCTTTTGGAGGACATTGGCAGCTTGATAGTTCACAAGGCTCCAGGGACTGCAGAGACGCAGGTAGCTGGGGAGGCTCAGGTCCTGAGCATATTCGAGCTTAAAGGGAGGAGCAAATCCAAGGGAGATGATGTGAAGATTGCTGGTTGCCGGGTTATCGACGGGCAAGTCACGAGGTCATCAACAATGAGGCTTCTGAGGAGCGGAGAAGTCGTGTTCGAAGGGTCATGTGCGTCCCTCAAGAGAGAGAAGCAGGACGTTGAGACAGTGGGAAAGGGGAATGAATGTGGGCTTGTAATCCGAGATTGGGTTGATTTCCAGGTTGGGGACATCATCCAGTGCTTGGAACAAGTTGTACGGAAGCCTAAGTTCGTTTCATCAGAGAGTGGAGCCGTTCGAATTGACTGCTGACAGTGTAGCGCAATGTGTATGCCGTTTGAGTTGACGACTGATTTTGTCCGTCGCGTCTTCCCTCTCGCAGAGGCAATGTCGACACAAGCAATTTTGTATTTCAATCGAAGAAAAGTCCAAATTTTGAGACTATACATGCTGATGACCCCCGCTGATTAGTACAGACCTAAGAAGTGTACATTAGCCCAGGTTGAGAAGCGTAATAATGCTATTTGTATATACAATACGTGTATCTCGCGATGGGGTTGGTGAAATGCTGAGGGAGAACTTCTCGAGTTTTATCACCGAACCTAGAGGAACCCTTTTCTTTTCATGCTATCATTTGAACATGACGGACTGCATCCTAGAGAACATCACACGAGTTTACTTTGGTTATTCTCACTTTGTCACATCTAAATCCTGATAACTTGCTCTCCTCTATCCATGCAGTTCAAATGATATTTTGTTGTCCGGATGATTTTTTGTGCAGAGTAACCTGCGTTGCCTTGACAAGCTAAAATAGGTAGACTTTCCCACCATAGCCATGATCATAAATTCACTTGGTATGGCATCGAAAGCCCTCGCATTCAATTCTAGTGTTTGCAAGTGTTGAATGTTCCGGCACATCTTTTTGGCGGCCACCTTTCTAAGAAGATGAACTCGTGATGAGTAGAATTTGTTGTATACACGATAAACATCTCTTTATATATATGGCTAATAGGAGTTGGACTTACATTTTTAGCATGGTTTCTAAAAATATATGATAATCTTCACATTAGTTAATAAGAATCAGTGATGTACAAGATTGACCACTGAAGATCTTTCCCAATCAAACTCGATAACTAATCCTTGAGACTTCCATCACTTTCTTTTTCAGTCGAGTTGAGCAAGAGATTGAAGAATCAAACACGAGTCACAAGCCAAGACGAATTTTGAATCGGGATGGTGAATTGAAATCGTTATAGTTTTAGTTTTTGCCAATCATAGGATGTGTTGCCAAAAACACGAACGACACCCTCTCGTTGGTGGCGGCCAGTCCGATTCCGGAAGCCGAAAAGCGACCACGATGGACTGTTTGGCCCCTGGCCTCTGGAGAGTCCTTTTAGTCTTGCGGTCTCTCCAGTTACTTTCAGCCTAAAAAGCCTCGTTTTCGTGTACTCATATTGCGACCCTGGCATGCACAATGTCACATCTTAGAAAGAGAAAGGCATTGAGAATATGAAGAGAGGATGAGTAGTCCTCACCAAACTTATTTAGACTTCATTTGCATAGGCACGTTACCAATGAATTTACCCATCTTGTACTTCCGTTTCACCGTGTCGAAATGTTCCACGTCGCTAAGCTAAACTTATCTACGTGCCGGTTATTCGATCAGGTGAGGTCAAAATGCAGTCGATGAGATTTGGACTCGAGATCCGCCGTGGCCGATCGATCCCGTCTTCGATGTCCACTTCTTTGCGGGAATATTACATGATAGCACGAGGCTCGGTCAAACTCCCTTTCTTTCGTCGCTAAAAACAAGCGAGAATAATACAAATCTTCTAAGCATTTCCAATTGCGAAACAAAATATTCTTCGAGGAAGCCATGTCTTCCTCGGATTCCATTCTGCTCAAAGCAAGGCTTTCACATCTCGTGTGGGAGTTTCGTGTCCTCTCTTCTTTCTTTCTTTGTTTTTTTCTTTCGGCCCTTGGGTTTTCTTCGAATGCAATGTGTGGCATTATGGTCTCCGAAGAATTCTCGACCTCTTTTTTCCTTTTGAAAGAAAATGTCTGGAATCTACCCCCACCACCCACCACGACTCCTCCCTCCTCCCGATTTGTTTGTACGTACTCGGCTTTAAGTTTCAAACATTCGATCATGACTTTGGATCCACTGACGTTTCCTTTGACAACAGGCCACTCGCTCACAAGAAAAAAACGACCTAACTTTATCTCATTTTCATGGGGCTAATATCCTTAAAAAACCCCCCCTTACTTTAAGTTAATTATGCCCCGTACATTATTTTTATTTAGGAAGAATACTCAGTTTCACTATAGTCCTAAATATTCCTCCGTCTCTAGAAATCGTCACTTTTTTTTCAAAACCGTTATTGTTTCATACGAAAGTGAGGATGTTGATGAAGACGCGGGTTCTGATAATAGACCTTAAATTGACATTGATATTCTAGAAACCGTCACTATTTTTTCAAAACCGCTATTGTTCCATACGAAAGTGAGGGTGTTGATGGAGACGCGGGTTCTAATAATAGACCTTTAATCGTCATTGATATTGATCGTTTTGAAGAAATTAACGACGATTTTTTTGGATGTGTGGGGAAAATTGGGGGTCTCCTTTTTTTTGGACAAGAAGTTCGGGACTGAGTTGGGGTTGAACCTAGTGCTTTTTTTAATAAAATAAATAAATAATTTGGAAAGCATTTTTCTAAAAATGATTGCTTATATTATTTACAAAAATAAATGAACCAAATATATATTTAACGTCCACGAAAATATGTAAACACAAATTATTATTGATAATGAAAATGTTTTTCTAACGACTAATTATTTTAAGTAATAAAAACAATCAAATTTAAGAAAATATTTTCCAAATTATTCGTGAAATAAATACAGCTTAGCATGGAATTGCCCGGAGAATTACGTCTATTTCCATGCAGCACTGCCAAATTATTGCGGTCTTCAAAGCATATTGGTTGGATGAAGAGAGAGAAGGAAAAAAGAAACTGAAGTCAAAACGAACTTCATCATAATTTTGACCCACACGAACCACCGGAACATTTTCAAAAAGGAGCGAGGCTCGTTTAATTTTTGTAACTTTTTAAAATTTTTAATTTCATGTGGCTTTTCTTAAATTTTCTATTTTTAAATCGATTGAAAAAAAGAATTCTACAAACTTGATCTATTTATCGCACAAAAAATTGGATTTTTTTGGCTAACGTAGGATGTTCTGTATGATAAAATGAAGCTTCCTAGTTAACATAACTATTAGTTATGAAATTTAAAAGTGTATTGTACTGAAACATTCTCAAACGATCTATACTAACACAATCCCTAAAACTGTAATTGGTTATTGAGTTAAAAACGATGAATAACTGTAAAGAATTCTCAAAAGATAAAATCGCTAGTCGAATAGAGGCAACTGGCTTTAGAAGTAACCGTGATGGTAATTAGTGTTCTTAGTATTCTTGTGGAACAAGTTGTTCATTGTAATTCTGAAAACCAATACAAAAAAAGAAAAAAAGAAATAGTGATCGTTAGTACTAAGAAACTAACAAAAACAATAACTTAAAATGTCCACGTATTTATCGTGTCATTTAGTAAATCTCTTGTATATAGATTTTAAATTTAAGTAAGCTTCTTTATCTCACAATCATTTAGATTTCATCCTATAAAATATCATATTTTTCTTTCTTCCATTGCAGTCTTTCGCAATTTGGCACACACATACACAACACAGTATATAGGATTTTTTTAATAAGCATCCTGAGGCGGCACTTGCTAAATGTTCAAATAATGAAAGTCTGCCATTCCCAGTAATTGCCTCATTCTATATCCATTTTGTTCTGAAATTTAAATTCTTAATCTACACAATTAAAGCAATTTGTTAACTAAGGAAAGTTTGCTTCATCATGCAAAATATCCAAATTTTGCTAGAAAAAGTACTTTGTCTAATAAGAAAGGGAAGCTTTCACATTTTCTTTAATTAATTCAGATATTAAAAATTGAAAAATTAAGAAAAGCATATAAATGCTTACATGGCACAAAGCACTCTTAATTAAAAAAGGAAAAAAAAAAAAAACACTCCCTTTTCAGACCATAGATTACAAAAAAGAAAAAGAAAAAAAGAAGAAAGGAATGAAGAAAAATTCATAGCTGCTTTTTTTTTTTTTTTTTTGAACAAAAAAAGTCATAGCTGCTTCCTTAACCAGAAATGTGTCAGTTTTACCTTCGTCCTCTGTTCTTTTTCCTCTCTTTTTAAGAGCTAAAGAAGGTGGGAAGTGGTGGTTGGTGTTCCGATATCTCGAACGTTACTCTAGAAGTGTCACAGTGTCCCATTGGAACCGTGCTTTACGCATGCGCCGCTTTGCTGTAAATCTCGAACTATATCATCAGCAGAATCAGAGAAACTTCAAGAAAACTTCAACGAAAGCTTTCGGTGGAACTCAACTGTTTTTGCTTCAAAGGCAAGAGAGGCAACGCTAAGAGCCGAGAAAAGATAAAAGAAACAAACGGGCATCGCAAGTCATCAGTCCTGGAGACAGAATCCCGCTCCGGATTAGACATTGGAACAGTAACTCGTGATTCCAGAGGACACCCACAATGCAAGCTGGTCCAAAAGTGGCTATTGGAACAGCACCAGATCGGTCGGAAGCTACTCAAGAACGAGAAGTAATAATCACCCGACACTTTCTTGAAGCTATAATCATGAAACTTACAGCACAATGACACAATTTAGACCACCACTCTGTCTGCAGTGGTAGCTGTTGGACCATTAGGCTCGAATTCAATCTCAGGGGACATATGCTCTGAGGGGAGGGTCATAAATTAATTCAAGTACTAACAAGTTAAAATCCTCGCAGCCCTGCTGGATGGGATCAGCCATGCGAAAATCGGCATCCTATCTGTAGTTACTGATTCAGAAGAACGCGCGGCTACCGTAGAAAACCCGCGACTGATCCTTCCTGTTGCTGTTATTGCTGCTGTTGTTATTCTCCAAATCCAGTTTGCCTTTTTGGGTCCGGATCTCGCCGGCAGCGGCAAGCTCTTCTTTGATCTCGGGCTTGTCGATGTCCATCGGGAGCTTCATTTTGGCGAGGGACTCCGTGAACTGTTGCATGCTCCTCATGTACATGTCTACAATCTGCTGTTGCATCGCGGATTGCTCTGCCTCGAGATTCATGTTACCGATTGGCGCCGAAAACACTTGATGATGACGACCGAACTTAGCGCGATCGGTATTCACATTCACATCCGCGTCCCCTTCTTCATTATTACTTCCCTTGATCGCTCCTTCCTCGGAATCACACTCCTCGTTCTCATCTTTCATGATCTTGATGATCTCGCACGCTTTCTTCGAAGTCGGAGTGTCAGGGCAGGCCCCACAGCCATGGCTGGCCTCGGGATTCGCTGAATTCAACGCGTCGATGCCCGAACCTGAGCCGGACCGTGCCTTCTTATCGACCATGGACTCGGCCGAGTTCCGATCATCGCTCAAGCTGGTGGTAGTCGAGCTCAAGAACCCGGAGTTCCGGCCACTCCCGTCCGGCGAGATGGAGAAGTCGGGTCGCTCCAAGTTGTGATTTTGAACCATCTCGCAGTCGTCGATCGTGGTCGGGGACGAGCCCAGATGGAGAAAGGACCCGAACAACCCGCCATTGCTGTTGGGCTTCGAGCCAGAGCTCGTCGAGCCCCGACTCGCCAGGTCAAAGTACGCGGACACCATCTTCTGATTCTCCCTCACGAGGCTGATTTCGGGGAACTCGATCTTGGAATACTCGACCGGGTCGAGGATCACCTCCGAGACTTTCCGGTCGAGCAGCACCACCTCGGAGCTGATCGACGAGTTGGCCGCCGAGTCGACCGGGGCCGACGCGGTGAGCTGTAGGCCGAGCCGGACAGTCCCAGCGGGGGAGTGGAAGAGGTCGGTGGACGAGAGGCTGTAGTCGCGAGTGACCTTGCCCTTCCCGGCGATATGCGACAGCGGGACGAGGGCGAATCCGAGGAGCTGGTCCTCCATGAGGTGCCGCGCGCGGCTCAGCATCCAGACCTCGCACTTGAGGACCGAGTCGGGCTGCGTCACCTGGAGGCCGAGGGTCTCGTTGAAATCCGGGTTCTTGCCGCCGCCGCAGGCGACGCGGGTGGAGAGGGCGTCGTCGGGGCTGTAGGTGAGGGAGAACTTGGCGTACACGTCCTGGTTGTCGTAGATGCAGATGTTGTGGATGTTCCTCGCGTGGTGGACGTGGACCTCGAGCACGCCGGCGAAGCTCGCGTCCCCGTCCCCGTCCCCGTCGCCGTCGCAGTGGCCGCCGCCGACCATGCCGAAGGCCGAGGAGTGGGAGAACGAGTCCATGAATCGTAGTAAAACGTCTCTTAGGGACGGAGCTGGCTCGGGGGCGTCATGGACATGCTCCGCTCAGCTCAGCTCAGCTCTCCTCTCACAAGGAGCTAACGAACTAAAAGGGTCTTTGCGGAGCTAAGTGCTCGAGCGCCATGATTGGTTTGCTGCGTGCGCGCGCGCGCGTGTGAGAGAGAGATAGTAAAGGACTTGCGTTGGAATGAACAGCAGAAGAATCAAGGATTCAAGAGTGTTTCACTGTTGAACTTTAGACTTTGAGAGAGGGAGAGAGAGATGGTGGGTAGGGTAAGGTATGGTAGTAGGTAAGAAACTGAGGAGAAGAGGAGGAAGGAGACGAGAGGTGATGATGCTGATGCATATGAAGCCAGCTTTTGACATTATAATTGCTTTTTATTGCGTGATTATGTGTGCACTCGATATGATATATTCCCTCTCAAAGGGCTGTCGCCTTTTCTTGCATGATGTCGAAATCTCGATTTTTCCCTCAAAATTTCTTTTTCTTTGATTGCTACATGGAAGCGGGAGTGGGTGGAGGTGGTTTTTTTGGCTTGGCTTGCTTCCACTTCAAGTGACTGAGGCAAAGGCCCCCATTGATTGATGGAGGTCCCACATCGGTTGGATGCGTTTTGTTTTGCGATGTATTCTTCATTTTGCTTTCGTGCCAATAACATGGTCAGGCTTGCTACTCCTCCCTCAATGACATGATGTCGACCTAGTTCAAAAAAAAGAGAAAAAAAAGAAGGGGCCATGGTGCGTCTTTGCCGCTGTTGAATTTTATAAACATGCATTGGAATCTAACACATCACTGTTGTGTGAGCTCAGATCATGTCATTTTTCGAAAGAACTCACAAACACATTACCATCTAAGGAATAAATAAAAACAAAGCATATTCGACCGAAATTCCATTTACATTGAATTGTTCGAGCAAAATTGTATAGATTAAATTAAGTTATGGTGTGAACGGCTCGTTTAATACTTAATTCGAGCAAATTTGTATAGATTAGATTAAGTTATGGTGTGAACGGCTCGTTTAATACTTTTTTTGAGGTGCAAGGCGGTCTGCTTATTTCTAATTGATCAGGCCGTTAGGATACCATAAGGTCGTTTGTTCTTTCAATAATACAAATCATGAGACCTGATGTCATCAATTGTTTAATTGCTAGTCTTATGGATCTGTGTCGGTCGATATAGAATGGTTCTCATACGGTTTCTTCACGCATGCTTTGCAAGAGAGCAGACGCAGTCCTCTCCGTCCGGCCATCGAGTACAGCACCCTCTCTGGAACGTTAGAGCATGCACGTAAATGGGAGCTGCCCCTGGTCGCTACCGAGTTTCGGACCGCACAGTACTCTTTCCCTCGATCTGCCTTGACTTGGACAGAATCATTGGCTGGACATGGGCATGATTACCCAAGACTTGCAAGAAAGTCATCGCATATGATAAGTGTGTTTTGGAGCCGACGGAATCGCCTCCCATTCTTCAATAGCTCAGAATTCAACTCCGGTTGGGCGAAGTTGGTGCTGAGATGCTATCGACCACATGGCTCGCTTCGCTCAGGCAGGGTCCCACGTCCAATGGCGTTGCATAAGCTCTCCATCGATCGCGTAGCCGGCACATGAGACTGAGCATAGGCAGGGAGGTTTTAACGCATCTGAGATTGACCCGGTGGGTTGAGGCGTTTAGGAGATTTTCAATTAAGAAATCGATGGTCGTCCGATTCGAATGTCAACGGTATGTGATTTGCTGTCTCCCGCACGGGCTTTGGATTCCGACCTCAATCGATTGGCGAGCCTCACAGGTGTCTCGTAGTGATCTCCGGGCATTACCCCTTGATTATATCTTTTTGAAAAAAAAAACGAATTGTCCGTACGAGGAACCTGTCTCGCCCTCAGCAAGCGAAGCAAAATGTGTTAGGTAATGAAACTCGTGAGTCCTGATGACGCCTCTCCAAGTTGGCCTCCCAGCGAGAAATTTCTCCGAGTAGTTCCCTCGGTCGTCATTTTCACAAACAGGTAGCGAGCGAGGCGTGGCTGGACAAGAAGACGGCCCGGGAATCCTCAAATTGCGGTACCCGACGACTAGTAGAGTAAAACCCACGGAAGACATGGGCCGGAGATATCGTCTTCTTGCCCTATCGAAATTAACAGTGTTTTCAGTTCAAAGAAGCTGCACAATTCCTTACAAAATCGCGAAATCGAGAGAGAGAACGCAGCTTAGCCACACCCCTTCCCCCCGGCCCAAGAGAAAATGAAAAGCTCTACGGCCGAAGCAGGGGGCCAGGTCTGGGAGGTGATTGCGCACTGCGCAGGGCTTCATCTCCCCGACTTTGATGACTGGGCTAGACTCGGGACCGCTAGAGCGGGTCGTTCCCGCTAAAGTAACGCCGCAACGACCCATCGGGTGCAATACCAGACTGCAATTTGGCCTCTGAAAAGTGACATAACTTTGATGTAATTCTTGGCATTTCACCAGGAACAGAAAACGGTGAAGCATTCCCTAGCACGACAAGTTCTCTTCTCTCATATCTCGGCTTCCATACAAGGCCTTGCCAAATCTATCATCATGTTCATGTCTTAACATCACAATATGTCGAACTTGGATTGTATTCAGCAACTTGACATATAAACTTGCGTTAATAGATTTGTCAACTCCAACCAAAACCATTCCATGCCGCCTAAATTCAGATTTTTTTCCATATTTCACGTTTCCGCTGTATTTTCATAAATACAAACACAATGGTTGGTCCAGCATCTACGAAGTTAATCCACCAGTCAAATGTCTCATAAAGATGAAGTGGCGAAGCATCCCCAATTCAGAGGTAAGCATGCCACCACCAAATGAAAGGGATACAAGGGCGCATCAAAACCCAGATCTTCGTGTCTGAATTTTGAAAGGAGAATGCTTAGAGAACTAATTTACAGAATCATCTTCTTTATCTCACCTAAATAAGTCATTATTTCACAGCAGTCTACGCTTATGTACAAGAGTAAGTCGGAGCTTTCTTCACATCTCCTGCTAAAGGATCACTCCAATCAGTTCCTTCCCAGCCTTATCAGGTGCTGCTGATGCTTGGCTGCAGCTGCCTTATCAGCTGCCTCCCGCTTCAGAGCCCTCTTCGCCCGCCTCCCGGTCCCAACCGTCTCCTTTGCCGCAACCTCCTTTTTCTTGGGCTGGTGCGATGAACTAGAAGCACCCTCATCTTGAGGGTTTGCCCTATAGACTGGCCGTGCTTCTTGGCGGCCTGCCCTGACATAACCATTATCTCCCCACCTCCGATTCCCGATCCGGATGCTAGGACTGTTAAAGTAAGCTTCTTCAAGATCGTCATCCTCATCTTCAACTTCGTCCTCATAGGGACAGTAGTCTTCGAGGGGATCGTATGTGTCCTCGTAATGGACCTCTAGTGGCATGAACCATGTAGCCCTAAGAAGCAGGCATACACTCTCCTCGAACATGTAATCACGGATGCTGCAATAAATGCAACAGCAGGGATTAATCATTCCTCACTCTGACTGCTCACTTTTTCTCGCAATAAACAGAATCTCCAGCGAAATAAGCCACCACAATGTTTTCCACAACACCAAACTTAACCATTACTAGTCTCCCACTAAAAAAATTTCAGATTCACTTATTTTCCACAGTTCCCTTACAAAGTAAAACCTTTAATAGCATGTACAGATCCTTACCTGCCATCGAGCGAGCGATGAACGTTGAGGAAGTCGAAAGGATGTTTACACTGAGGGCAGGTTGGTCTCTCCTTACATGAGGCCCAGCGGAGAATGCATGTCACACTGCATAAGATAACAAAGACGTTCAAGAAAGATGCCGTGCTTTTCATAAGCATGAGAACAGCAGTCCATTGATCTCTATATTTGAACTCGAGAGTCCTACCACATTTCAGTACTAGTCCTCCATTTTCTAATTTTCTAAAATCTCAAAACCTAAATCGAAATCACTTTTCTGATATTGCAACTTCCTACATTTTGAGAAGTAAAATGGACTGGAGCAATCCTGAAATAGAAAAGAATTAGTTCCTCAAACCATTCTAAAATCCCCTGGGGATGCGAATGCCACACATCTCATGATATCAATACTCAACTGATACACCCTTGCCCTAACGCACCACTACCACTAAAATAGACAAATACAGAGGCAACATTCTTTAAAGAGGCTCGGAGAAAAGAGAACAGCCAGGGAAACAATACGTATCGGTCCATAATCGCAAATAAAAATTGTAGGTGGGGTTTTCAAACAAACCAGTAGGCGTGCTCGCAACCTTTTACGAGGGCAGTTTCTTGGAGCACAATCTTCTCCAAGCATATCGCACAAACCCCCCCATGATTAGCATAATCATGGCTCGTCGCGATCGGCATTTTCTCCTGAATATCGGGAACGACAAAAGCTCAAAGATTGGACTAACTGCTTAAAGCTACGGGACCAACACCTATCCAAGCAAACCCTAAGGCAAGACCACGATCTGAGCACCATTTTTAAAGATCACCAAAAGCCTCCAAACCCAAAAAGACAATCTCCAATTCCCATAACACAAGCAAGAAACAGACTAAGCCCAGCAAAAGCAAATCGCACCAAACCGAAGCGTAACCCTAACGGACACAGCAACCAAAACCCCTATTCACTCACGACCCCAAACGAATCAGATAGGAACGTACACAGGAACCATTTCTCACAAGACCTCGACCAGATCTAATCGGAAAGAAACCGCAAGAACGGCGTAGAACCCAAGGGAGCGAAGGACGCACCTGATCGACAACCGGCGAATCGGGGAGGGCGTCGGCAGCGCGGTCGCCGTCGAGCTGGAAGACTGCGGCCATGTCGATCGGATGGATGGGCGGACGAAACGATACGATTCGAGCTGCAGGAAGAAAGGGGAGCAAGAAGAAGAAGGTCCGGATTTCGCCCTACTAATTTACAAATCTACCCAACAGAAAAGAAGAAGAAGAAAAGAATAAAAGAATAAGCTCCTGCGCAGAGCGCAGGAGAGAGAGAGAGAGAGAGAGAGAGAGAGAGAGAGAGAGATTATGCTGAGAGAATTGATTCCGATTCCGATTCCAAACCAGAGAGAGAGAGAGAAAAAGGACCCCTTCGATGGAGGATGTAGCCCCGGTGGGGAAGACGAGATGTGGACGATATAAAAAGCTGCAAATGGAAAATTAATTTATATTAAAAACGATAATAATAATAATGATAATAAAAGAAGTCGCCGACTTTCTTCTTTTCTAATCCTAATTTTCCGGGCTTCCTGTAAATTCAAGAATATCCCTAGGTTTCCAAAACGCGCCCGGTTTCCTTTTTCTTTTTTCGCACCGTTGGATCGAACGGTGGCGGATCTCGACCGTCGGATTCGCAGTTCATTTGAACCGGTCACGTATCTCCCGGTTGACGGGTCGGTCGTTCGTTCGGAATTTTATGGATAAGCGGTGCTCGTCGTCCTTGCGGCGAGCGGTGGCGGCACCCATTTTCCCTTTCTTCTTTTCCCCTTTTTTCTTTATTATTCAATTCATTTCCCCCGGTCTCCTCCCTCGTTTCAGATTTTCTTTTTTCTTTTTTTTCCTTTTAAATTTGAAGGACACGTAGATCCCACGCGCTTTCTTTTGCCTGGGGACTTTCTTCTTTGACCGCGGCTACAGGGGGTGAGATTTTACGGAGGCCTGCCCAGAAACTTCCCGTGATTAGGGAACGGCGTCGGGATAGAACGGCGTTTTAGAGTACGACACGCACACGTGATGTGTATCGGTGCATCGGAAACTAGATTGGGGAACAAGGAAAGGAAAGGAAAGTCGAGCGAATATGCTGGTCTGTAGCGTGGGAATTCTAGGAATATGCTAACTGTTGGATAACTGCCAAGTCGCACGGCTCTGTCTATTGTCCACCAACCCTGCAGATGGTTCCAATACTGACCCTTGAATCTTGATAAAAAGCTAAGTCCCCTATATTACTATTAATTTGAATTCAGGGAGAAGTGGCTTGAGTTTTTCCGGACTTTCATAGTCCTAATAAATAGCGTTCCGCTCGAATTTACTTCTGTGATAGAATACCTTTCATCGAAAATCATTCTTCCATTTTTATGAGAGAAAACAGGTTTTCCTAGCGATTTTGAATGAGAAACATTACAGGTAGATAAGAGAATGGAGAACTTTACTCCAAATGAAATCTAATATAGGTCAATGGTGCTGGAATTTAATTGAATAGAGTTTGTGAGTGTAGAGATGTAATACTGGATTTAATCGATGATGAGGCATTGAGAACTACAATTGAGATACACATTAGAGTTTAATCGACGACATGGATAAGAAATACACCATAATTCAATTGACAACTCTCTAGAAACTATGATCATATTGCAAAAATTGAAAGATGACATTTTGATTTGCTTATGTGTGGAGGCCTTTCAATAGTACAATGTAGTTATTTAAAGTTTACAATCACAAGTCATCAAACGGATGTTACGATGGAGGTTATGAGCATAATGGTTATAAACAGTTATATCGACGATTACATGGATGACTTCCTCGACTCTACTATATTGAGCATTGCATTCGAGATTGTTGACTCCATTTTTTATCGATTTCTTCAAGTCGTCGATATTTCAAATTGTCAATAATTTTGTTCATGAATAATTAAACCATGCTCTTATCGATTGAGTCTCTCGAATGTCGATGGTAGCCCAAAGTTTGACATTTTTTGTCTGTAAATGAATAATAACCTCGATCAGTGAATAATTTATCTACATTTCTATTTAAGGGAGAAGTGAGTTTTGTCTTATTTTTTATGGTTTTAAATACTTCGTATTTTTGCGTTCATACAATCAAGCAAATTGAACAATTATATAGTATTTGTAATCAAGCGAGGGAAGTCAAACTACAGAGATGAGTTCGATCTGTCTAAAAATTGATAGTGGGTCCATGTGATATATCTGCATTTGCATGACGACACATCGTGCAAACGAATTGTATTTAGCCAAGTAAATTTCAATTTTAGGATTATAGTATATTTTTATGATGGATTTCGAGAATAGTTATATTGTAAATATTGAAAATCTTAAACACAAATTATACCTCTATGGAATTTATCATAAGTGCGCTCATTAGTTATATAAATAAGTTTTCGAAAGGTCTAGTATCGACATCGTGCATCAAACACGTTTTCATTATTATTAATCCTGGTCCAACAGTCGATAATGCCATTGAAGATGAAGAGGTGTCGGGTCCAACCGCCAGTAGCTACTTGGTACCCACGTCTTAACTACCTACTCTCTCTCTCTCTCTCTTTTTCTCTTTCCTTTTCCTTTTATATTAATTTTCAAATTTTTTCCTTTGTTTGCATCCTTTCAATTGTGTATGTTTTTCATGTACAAATCTCTCATTACTTGATAATCATCAAATAATTGTTTTTTTTTTTTTTATTGTTCGAAGCGTTTGTCATCACAACAAACTCAACAACTCACGTAGACTTATAATCTCAAAGTCCGGAATTTCATATAAATTAATTTTTTTCAGGTCATAGCATTTGTTTTTGCCAGAGTAAAACCTAAGGTAACATGATAATTACGACACTTTTTAATTCATAAAAGTACATTCTTAAATTGGTACATCAATTGAAAATAAAGGTTAATATGTATTGACAAATACAGATAAAGATTGACGGCAATCTAGGCGCAATGGAAGCGCCATTAGTAGGCGCCCCAAGTCCAATTTCTCTAGTTAAAGTTCTACCTCAGGGTTGAAAATTTCTGCAGTATTGAATTATTGGAGTTGGTGGCATAATAGAGAGAATAAAAAAATCTCATGTATAAAGAAATTTCATAGTCAACATCGAATAAAAGTGAGGAATTTCGGAGCCAACCAACCAGACCCTCCCCGCCCAACCAAACTCGAGTCCACTGGCGGTGGGCTCTCGTCGGAGGCCCAAATCAAAGGCAGGCATGGGCCCATTAACGTGACCCAGCCCGATTATGAACCCGGCCCAAACTCCCGCTTCCTCCTCCCTCGCCTCCGTTGCTTTACCTTTCTCGCCTCTCTCGTTTCGAAACGGAAGTTCTCTGAAGAAGCTTGCTGCGCGAAGATGGGGGCGGATTCAAACTCAGCCGAAAACGCTCCGGTCGCCGCCACGCCGGACGACGTCGACGCCTTGATCGATGTACTCTCTCGCTCCCTCTTCCCTTTTCTTTTCTCTCTCGATGATTCCGATGATGATGATGACGAGCTCGGACGCTCAGCACGGTCGCACCGAGTTCGATTCCGCCGCGCGATGACCTCCCGTTATCGGGTCGACTCGCGCGGCGGCGATGTCGGTGCTTCGTATGTTGGGTTTACTTGGGAATTAGGCTCTCAGCTTCGTGCCCCTGAGGTTGTTCGGCGGCTGAGAAATTCAGATGCTGTCTGTGTGATTGGCAGGCTGCGAGATATGGCGACATGGAGGACGTCACGAGCTTAGCAGCCGCCGGCGTTCCTCTCGATTCGAGGGACGACCAAGGCCGTACAGGTAGTTCTCGTGGCTTCGGCCTTTGAGCTCCCCTATATGCATTTTTCCGTTCTACCATCATCGAATTTTCTTGTTTGTATCGCGGCCTGGCTTCCGGTAACGAATGGAATCGCTGCACGGCTTCGTGTGGGACTCGTTACTGCAGTTGTTTGGGCACGAAAGGATTCCCGTGTTTGATCTGCTTCCGTGGATGTCGTTTGCAGCTCTTCACATGGCCGCGGCTAATGGCCATCTCAGCATTGTGGATTATATCATCAGTAAAGGAGCGGTGAGGAAATTATCTTGGAGAATATTTTCTTTCCTTCTTTGTATTCCCGGTGGATTTAGTCGTGTTTGTTTCGTCGTGTTCATGTCTTATTGCTGATCTCGAGTTTATCCGGTAATGTTGAACTAGGAAAGATCCAATCTTGTTTGCCTCCTGCTTCCCGTTCATAGCTCCTGTGGACTCATGCTTTCACTCTTCCGACCAAACTGCGTCTCGTAATAATCTGACTAAATTCAATCAACTATTCTATGCTCACCTAGATGCTTATCAGGAAATCTCTCTCTCTCTCTCTCTCTCTCTCTCTCTCTCTCTCTCTCTCTCTGTAGGAGATGTTGATGTTTATCGCTTGCTGTAGTACTAACCACTCTCAGTTTTGGCAATATTCAGTAATGCTCTGTTGATTTGAGAAACCCAGATAAGTTTTCTCAAATGTTGGTCAGCACGTTTCTGATGATCGCTCTGTGGTTGTTCTGATTTGTGCTTGATGTCACTGTCTTATTGGAATGAGTGTCGATATGAGGCTCTGAGCGCAGCTATTCATTGCATGGTCCTATGCACAAAGAAACATTCATTAAAATCTGGATTCTTCCAATTTCAGGATGTTAATGCTGCTAATGCGGAGAAGAATACTCCTCTTCATTGGGCTTGTCTCAACGGTCATGTTCAGGTGATTGTTTCATCATATTGCAAAGACTCCAGTGCATCTTCATCAAAATCCTTACACATTGACATTGCAGGTGGTCCAAAACTTGATTCTGGCTGGAGCAAATGCGAGCTTGTTGAACAGGTCATTTTTTTCATTTATTAAGACTGAAGTTGATAGCGCAGGATGCTGCCCGAAGCAACGCCTGCTCTGTTTTTGACGTATTTCTGCACTCACTAACCAACTGGGTAATGTGCAGCCACGAGCGGACGCCAATTGATGAGGCAGTGAGCAGGGGGAAATTAGATGTAGTCGATGCAATCAATGCTGCTGCAGCGCAACTTGAACTAACTGGCGCAAGCATGTCCTGATGGAGAGAAAATTGGGATGATAAGCTTGTAGCTATCTCAATTTTGTGTTTCTTCGTGGGAGAAATGCCAGGCTTATGTGGTGAGAGATTCTACTTATGTTACGTGGTGGTTCTCGTAGTCTATTGCCAACGCCTCAGTTTCGCAATGTCAGGAGCTGTAAGATATTCATCAGATATTGAAAGCAGCCCGATGTTGGTGACTGCCAGACATTCTCACAAGACTAGATAAATTGAAGGAATCAATAGAGAAGATAAAGAGTCTTTAGTCCTTTAAATTTTGAGTGATTGAGTAGACTAGATCTTTAGTGTTCCATGAAAGTGAAGATCTTTAGTTTGGTGCTCATTTTAGCGACATTTGTAATGACTAATGAAAAGCATGACATAATTGTGTGCTACAACATAGGAGCACTTAGTTTTATGGCAATCAATATTCACATCATTTCACTACCAATATCATCTACTTTGGAAGTCATTTGGTGCTTGCATAATGATTGATTTAGGTTGTGACTTGGTCTGTCACATAGACAAACCTCAATTTCTTCAATAAAGCACATAGACACGTGCCTTGCATAGTGTCTAGAATTGGTGATACTAGTTAGACGTATCGAAAGCATGTGTCTAATCCATAGGAAGCAAGCTTCCGACAGGGGTTTTCAATGGTAGTCGCGCCTAACCTAGATGCGTTCGTTATTTTAGCATGTCAATGCCCGCACGCCTTGTCCTCCCAATTGGAGATGAAATTTTTCTTGATGAAATTTTTCTTCCCTCATCCTTGGAATACCTTTGAATTTTACATCTTAGGGTTCAGATGAAACAGTTTTAGGACATACTCAAGTCCAAACCTCAATTTCTTCTATAAAGCACGTATTGTTTAATGGAAAAATTGCTCGTCTTTCCTTTCACCAAGAAATCAACTGAACTCCCTATTTCTTTTGCTTTTAACTCACACGTGTTATTGATGATATGATTATCCAATGGATAACATCTTGAAGATCTTGATCTAGTATTCGATATTCAATCACCTAAAAGCAATGTTCCTGAAGATCTTGATGTGGGCATGCGTTTGAAGTGGTATGATGCAATAACATAACCTAACGCAGAAACAGGAAATGGATATGCAGTGTCTTGTTTAGTAGGGCTTGTGAATGTTTTCTTCCCATCTGAGTTCTTGGCAACAAATGTTAAGGTGCAGCATCGACTAGCCAGATATGTTTTGATTCTCGTCGAAGTACGGCCTTGTTTTACCATTTGGCAGATCTTGATCCTAGGTACATAATCCGTCTTACTTTAGTCGCCAATCGATTCTCCGATATCTAAGAATGGTAAAGAGCTTAAAAAAAATGAACCCAACTACATGAATATTGATCTGAAGGAGAACGTGCTCTCATTCGACAAACACAAATTCCTCATCACGATCATCATTTGTAGTGCCCGTGATGGAACAACCTGTGAACCTCACATGGATGATTGTTTACTTATCGGAAACCTGTGGCATAAACCATTATGCATGGTGTGTGCATTGTTTTCGAGCTCGGGGAAAGACAATTAGTCTGCTTGAGCCCCGTGTTGTTTGAACTCTTTGGTAATGCGTAGTTTGTGTGATTCCTCTTTCGATTAGCCAAAATCGTCTGATCACGCGATTGTCTTGTTGGTGACAACCGCAAGAACATATTATTATATCAATCCCATGATTCTTCAAAAGCTATCAAGATGACATTTTTATTTGTCTTCTCTTTTCCAATTCTTCAAACGTTGTAGCTCACATGCTTTTGTTTTTTCTATGGTTGGTAACTTTTGCGGGTGAGTCTTCAGAATTTCGATCATTTGGATCAGCATCGTAACTGACCAAGAAAAATTGTGGTTAAATTATTTGGTGACCGACCATCTTGGGAGCAATATGATGTCCAGAAAGGTTAATCAGCACACGAAAAATGCAATATGAGAGGAAACAAATATTTGACTTAAAGTAAAAACGAAGACTAATATAAGAGGAAACAAATATTTGACTTAAAATGAAAATGAAGACTATCATCAAAAGGAATAAAACTGGTGAAAATAATGATTCCAAAAAAGAGATGAGGTTCATTGAATTCTGAAAATTAAATAACTTGTCAAATATTTCGAGATCAACAGCTGTTTCCCTCCTCTTTTGTACAATTGAGAGGCAAATGAGAAGTGAGAAAATATTTGGTTAAGATGGCCGTGTTTAGTTGCAACTACTAGCTAGCTATACTCTTCCATTTTCTTCAACCACACCAGAAAACTATAACCCCAGAGGAAAAAAAACAAAGTAAAAGAACATGTAAATTATTCCCTTTCTTTCTTCTTCCACTGCAACCCTATAAGTTTGCAAGGCAAAACCCTAGTTTTGTACTCCGGTATCGTCTCCAAGTTTGGCGACCAAACTTGCACTTTAGACCCTACCAACCGATCGTAATGCTTTTGCAACTCTGGTGTGCTACAAAGAGAACCTCCACTCTCGGCCACATTAACATTACCGTGTGCGACATTGTCTTTATTATTCTTAGCGACGATCAACCTCGTAATGAACTCTGGGACGACCTTAATCGAGAGCTTCCCGTCTTCACCTTTCAGGTACTGGAAAGGACCATTGCTATCGATGAAGCTCAGGGCAGACTGTTTTCTAAGGTCTGAGCAGAGGGATGCAATGGTGGAAGAAGATAGGGTGTTGCCAGAGAAAAAGTCGATGGGAAGGACAAAGTAGGTTTGTCCAGGGATGAGCTCGTCGTCCATGGCGAGCAAAGGGATCGGGCGGCCGAGGAAGAACGAGTCTGCATGCAAGACCATCTTGTCGGGACACTCGAACATGATCTCCCCAGCTATGCGGGGCCGGTTTCGGGTTAGCATCTTTGTGGTTCCTTCCCATAAGATTAGCTTCACGGACTGTGACTTTGAGCTCGAGTTGTAATGCAAGCAAGGTGATATTGCATTGCCCATGAATGACTGACAAGCGAGAGAACAGAGGCAGGGAAAGAGAGGGAAAGATGTTTGATTTAGAGAGGAGGGTCTTGCTTTATAACAAGAAAGAGGGAATTGTGTAATTCAATAAATAGAGGAGATGGGAAGGGTTTTTGACTTCTTCTCAAATAAGAGAGTCTCTTCAATTCATGTTCTTTTAGGTTTTCGGTTTCTAATGTTTCCTTTTCCGGTCTGGTGCTTTTTCAAATAGGAAGAAAAGAAGTAAAAGTCGCAGTTATGCAAGAGAGGAAGTCGGTGTTGCGGTCTAGTCAGCGAAGACGGCTTCGGACCAAAAACCAATTTCTATTGCTTTCCTTCAATTGGTGTATCCAGACAATCCCCTTGGACCGGCCATTCCCGACATTTGATTGGTTGAAGTCACAAGAACATATACTGCATCTTAATCAGCTCTCGGATTACCAACGAGATGTTAAATTAGATGAAGGCAGATTTGCTGTTTCCCATGCCAGTCCCGTCTGCTTTCTCCAAGCATGAGATGGTGACGCATAAACTCTCAGTCCACGTTTCGCGCGCAGTATTGAATCCGCTCAATGAACCCTAAAAGCTTTTCCCCTTCTCTCTCTAAACCCCAACCCTCCTCGAATTCTGACTGGCCGCCCTGTCGGCCATCATGCGGCCACAGCCTCGGCCACCCTCGTTGTCATCGGCCTGGGCGGTGCCAGCTAGGGTTGCCAAACACATACTTATGTTGGTAGCATTCTTATTTGTTTATTATTAGGATGCGACGGTGATGGTATATGCAATCATTATAACTTTGTTTCACGCATTCCATAACTCTCCATTGAAATGAGCAATTAGTAATCATTTACTCAAAAATAGAACTACACGCACAAAAGGCGTGAGACGTGGGATGAAGCAAAACAAAAGGGTTACACATCATCCATAACTCATAAGTACACAGCTTGTGAACCTCACGATTTGATAATAATTTGGAGAACCAATGTCGAGAGAGATTAGTAATAACCAATTTTGGGGCGCACCAACAATGGGAATCCTTCCTCAAGTTTTTATTACAGGCATTGTTGTGATATGTCTCCAGGTAATTCGAATATCACCTAAAATGGGAAAATCACTAAACAAGAGGCTCACATCTTGGATTTTGATTCCTACCTAGTTGTCACGACTGCTTGGCAACGATAAATAATCAATAGCATCCAGGTCTAGGAGGGGATTTGTGAATTTAACACAAGGGATTCACCGCAACAAGCACCGTTTATACTGATTTAGTGAAGTATGCCATCAGTAGAGAGCTTCGTTGCGTATGAAGTGCTTTCGACCACACCGAACTTAGTCTTGTGTGCAAAAATTTAGCCGAAGGTACCGCTTCATGGTTAAAAAGAACGAGAATAAATTTTTGCATCAAGGATGCAAAAAGATGACGTCATCTGTTAATCTGCTAAAAATGAGTTTAGCGATCTCCGTGAAGACTCATCATTTAGTGAAGTATGCCATTTGTCTTCGTCTTCCCCGCCTGAGTCGGGCTTCTTTGGTAGCCACAGTCGCCACCTGGGGGTCACGCGTCCCCGGTAACCACCGCCTAGGGTGGGGCGACCTGTGAGCCAAGCGACACCGCTTAAGGTTGCAACCTCAGGCTGTCAGATCTGGCCATCTAGAGGCCAAATCTAGCAGTCAGGAGACTAGATTTGGCCGTCTTGGAGGCTAGATCGGCCAGATCTGGCGATCTAGAGGCTAGATCTGGCCGTCCGGCGGCAGATCTAGCCTCCGCGACCTCAGGCCGCTAGATTTGGCGTTTCGGAGGCCAGATCTAGCCTCTGCGACCTTAGATGATGGCGTTGCCTGAGATCGCACCCTAGGCTGCCAAATTTGGCCGTCCGACAGTTGGCCAGTGGTTAGCTAGCCGCTGGATTTAATTTTCAAATTAAAAAAAAAAGAAAGCAAAAGTCTATTACAAATGTAAGTTTTGCCAAATGGTATTTATGCTAAGTTACCTTTCAATGCTACAATTTACCAAACAGTATAACATTTTGGAAAACCCATTTACCTCAAAGGCATTTACATTCTTCCAATGGCATTTTCTCAAAAGTTGAACCAAAGGGGCCCAAATCAATGTCTAATCTATGGTAACGTGCATGGCAAGGGTATGGTCCAACATTACGTCTTTCATGGAGACCCCTCGTGCCTCACCACCATATAAATAAAGGAAAGTAGTCGATCCTTCGAGTTGGATTTGACCATTCTTTAAGAAAGAAAATGCTGCTTTGAATAGAACTTATGGTGGTAAGCTTTGCTTACTTTATATAATTGAAAGATTTCGAATGAATCCCATGTGCCATTGATGGGGTCCTATGTTATGGTCCTTGTTTCTAGATTTATATACGGTAGGCAGGAGAAATGTTTTTTTTTTTTTTTTTTTTTTTCATAAATGGTATATATATGATGTGAAAATTACTATATCAATTAATATATCAAGCCAGTTTGGACCAATAAGCGCTGACATTGCAGTGGCTTGGCCCAACGCCGTAAACATTGGCAGGTATGCCTTCTTAGTTATGGCTCACATTGTTTTCTTGAAATTAAAAGCGTTGTTGAGTGGAAGTTTCTTTGCAGAAATTCCATTTTCTCCAGAGACATCAAAAGTAGAATCGGCTTGCAAATGGTTTAGTAAACTGAGGAATACAAGTTAACTCCCAAATCTTGCAAATAATTATTGTTTTGGGACTAATTATTGTAGCTCCCATTGAGGAAGGGGTTGATGTATAGTCTGTTCTCTTGGCAAGACGTGGCTGCTCAATATGATATTCCTCGCAGCCACGGAGAAGTTTGTCATTGCACTGTAAATCTCAAATTACTAATTTTGATGCCTTGATTCTTTTTCTTGTTTACTTTTCTTCATGTTGATAGGGGAAATTCGTTTGCATTTCGCTGCCCAATGAGCTGCCCTGGTAATTTCTCGTTGACTGGTATGCTTCGTTGATTACGTTCCATGTCAATTATGTCGACCTTTGTATAACATGGATTTATTGACTTCGAGAGTCATAAATGACACGCGCATGACAAATTCTAATCTGTAATTAAACATTGCGAAGATTGCAGTGCATCTTTATCAGAATCCTTAGCACATCGACAGTGCATGCGGTCCATTATTTGATTCTGACCGGAGCAAATGCGTTCTCGTTAAACAGGCCAGTTGTCTTTTTGACTGAAGTTGATAGCACAGGACCCGCTCGAGTGCGGCGTGTTTGACATCTTTCTGCATTGGCTAATCCAGCCGGATGATGTGCAGCCACAAGCGGACGCCAATTGATGAGGCAGTGAGCAAGGGGATATTGAATATAGTCGACGCAACCAATGCCGATGCAACGGAAGTTGAACTAACTGGCATGATCATGTCCTGATGGAGAGAGAATTAGGATGATATGCTTGTAGCTATCTCGGTTGTCTGCCTTTCTTCATGTGAGAAATGCTAGGCTTATGTGATGAGAGACTCTAGTTATATTACGTGAGGGTTCTCATAGTCGATTGCCAAAACCTCAACTTCGTGATGTCATGAGCTATACAGCATTCATCAAATATGGAAAGCAGCCCAATGATGCAGACTGGGAGACATTCTCAAGACGAGAAATCGAAGGAATCAACACAGAAGAGAGTCTTTAGTCCTTTAAATATCAAGCGACCGAGTAGACTAGATCTTTGGTATTCCTTGAGAATGAACATTTTCTTTCGGCACACTCGTTCTAGCGAGGTAGATAATGACTAATGAAAAGCATGCCATAGATGACATTCTTGTATAATAATCAGAAGCTCTTAGTTTTATTGCAGTATTTATGATAGTCGCCACTGTTATCGCCTTTGCCGAGATTCATTTGGTGCTTGCTTAAGGATTGACTTGGGCTGTAACTCGGCCTGTCACCTGAAGAACCTCCATTTTTTTAGATAAAGCACGTATTATAGACTGGAAAATTGCTTAATTCTTTCCTTTCATTGAGAAACCAATCGAGCCCCCAGTTCTTTGTGATGATTTGATGATTTCATATGCAGACAACACATTACGCATATCCAATATTCCACATTCAATCACCTAAAGCAATCTGCTTGAAGATCTTAATGTTGTCAGCGTTTTATGTGCTACAACATGATGACATAACCTAATTTGGAAACAGGAAATCGATACGCAGAATCTTGTGTAGAGATTTTATCCCCAATAGAGTTCATAGCAACGGGTGTCAAGGCGCAGTATCTGCATCAATGACTGATGAGCAAATTTTTAGCCTGATCACATAGCCAAAAATATACTGATTCTTGTTGTCGTATGGCCTTTTGTTTATCATGTGACAGACCTTAATCCTATATATATTATATTTCAACTCTGTAGCACTTTAGTCATCGATTGGCTCACTGATATCTAGGAATCATAAAAAAACGATCTAAAATGGAACATGCTTTCATTTGAGAAACACAAATTGCTTAATGCGACAATCAATAATAATGTCGATGATGGAACAATCTGCAAGCCTCGCATAGATAATTGCTTACTTATCTGAAACCGGTGCCATAGACCATTCTGTTTAGTGTATGCATTGTTTCTGAGCTCAGGGAAAGATAATTCGTCTGCTGAAGCTTTATGTTGTTTGAACACTATAGTGTTCCGTACACTTTGTGATCCCTCTTTCAATTAGTCAAAATCCTCGGATTACGCCATTGTCTGGTTGGTGACAGCCGCAAGAGCATATCATCATATCAAGTTCACGTTTCTTCGAAAGTTTTCAATATGACATCCCCACTTATCTTCTCCTTTCCGCTTCTTCAATTATTACAACCATCATGCCTTTGATTTCTAATGGTTGGTGAACTTCTGCGGGAGAATTTCCATTGTTTGGATCAGCGTCATAACTAACCAAGAAAAATTGTGGTTAAAGGCATAATTCAAACACCTAATCAATTGCTTAGCATTAGGTTGGTGACGAACCATCATATCTTTCTAAGTGATATGGCGTTGAACGACAAATCAGTTGGTGTTGAGATGGAACACGTGATTAACAAGAAACAAACGTTTGACATCAAATGAAAACGAACGTTGTCGTCGAAAGGAATGGAACTGATGATGTTAATGAATCCAAAATAGAGATGACGGTCATTGAATTGTGAACATTAAATTCATTTGTCAAGTATCTCTTTGATCAACCGCTGTTTCCATCTTTTTTGTACAATTGAGAGGCAATTCAGAAGTTGAAAAAAAAAAAATTGTTTAACACGACTGCATTACTTGTAACTATTAACTAGATATATACTCTTTCATTCTCTTCAACCACATCAGGAAACTATAATCATAGCGTAAAAAAGGAAAAAAAAAAAAAGCAGAGGAACTTGTAAACTATTGCCTTTCTTTCTTCTTCCACTCCAACCTAATAAGTTTGGAAGGCAAAACCCTAGTTTTGTACTCTGATATCGTCTCCAATTTCGGCGACCAAACTTGCACTTTAGACCCTACTAGCTGATCGTAATGCTTTTGCAACTCCGGTGTGCTACAAAGAAAACCGCGACTCCCGGCTGTGTCGGCATTACCACCTGCAATATTGTCGTTATTATTCTGGGCAGCGATCAACCTCGTAATGAACTGTGGGACAACCTTAATCAGCACCTTCCCGTCTTCGTTTTTGACATACTCGAAAGGACTGTCGCTATCGCTGAAGCTCACGAGGGACTGTTTCCTTGAGTTTGAGCAAAGGGATGCAATGGTGGAGGAAGATAGGGTGTTGCCGGAGAAGAAGTCGATGGGAAGGACGAAGTAGGTTTCTCCGGGGATGAGCTCATCGTCGATGGCAAGCAACGGGATTGCGCGGCCGAGGAAGAACGAGTCTGCGTGCAAGACCATCTTGTCGGGACACTCAAACATGATATCGCCGGCTATGTGGGGGCGGTTCCCGGCTAACATCCTGGTGGTGCCTTCACAGAAGATTAGCTTCACGGACTGTGACTTCGAGCTCGAGTTGTGCCGCAAGCAAGGTGATACTGCGTTGCCCATGAATGAACTGATCAGTGAGAGAACAGAGAGAGATAGAGAGAGGGGGAGAGATGTTTGAGTTGGAGAGGAAGGTATTGCTTTAGAACAAGAAAGACGGTGTTGTGTTATACAATATATAGAAAAGATGGGAAGAGATTTTGACTTTTTCTCAAATAAGAGAGCCTCTCCAGGTTATTTTCTTTTAGGTTTTTGATTTTATTTATTTTCTGGTTCGGTGCTTTTGGAGGTGAACAGACAAAAAGAAAAAGTAAAAGTCGCAGCTCGTTGCCTTTCAGGGTAGGTTGTGAATAACAGCAAGTCGGTGTGGTCTGGTCAGCGAAGCCGGCTTTGGACCAAGGACAATTTCTGTAGCTTTCGCTTTAATTGGTGTCTCCGGACACTCCCTTGGACTGGTCATACGTATCATTCGATCGTTCGAAAGTCACATGTACATCAACCCTTTTTTTTTGTTTTCTACGTCTTAATCATCTCTCGAGTTAAAAAAATTTTAAATTACTTATTAGATGTTAGCTTAAACAAATGCACGTCAGCCTTTTTCCATGCTCGTTCTATTTGTTGTCCTCGACCACGAGATGACGAAACATAGACACTCAATTTGAGTTCGTTCACGCCATATCAAATCCCCTCAATTTAACCTTAAAACTTTTCCCCTTTTCTGTCTACCCCCACCCCTTCTCAAACTCCGACTAGTTGTCATATTAGGTGTCACCCAACGCATATACTTGAAGCATTCGTATTTGTTTATTATTAGGATGTGACATGATAGTATAAGTAATCTTTGTAACTTTATTTCGCACATTCCATAACTCTCTCTATTGAATCAACGGTGTTAGATCTGGGATGATGAAATAAAAGGGATCGCACATCCTCCATACCTCATAACTACACAGCTTGTGAAACCCACAATTTGATTTTCAATTTGGAGAAACAATGTCAAAAGATAATGACAAATTTATGTGCACATTGATAACGGGAATCCTCCTTCAAGTTTCTACCGCAAGCATTGCTATGAAATGCTTCCGGATAATTTGAACATTACCCAAGATGGGATAATCACTGAGCAAGAGGCATGAGGTCTCCGGGTTTACTTCATACATACTCGTCGCAACTGTTCAGCGACAGCTTCATCGCCAGTCCCTGGCCTCGGCGTATATGGAGCGCTGTCAACCGGACCAAATTCGGTCTGGTTCCAAAGAATGTAGCCAGGGGTACCGTTCGACGATTAAAAAACAGAATAAGTTCCAGGACCGGAGATGGCAATCTAGAATGGCTTTACTAGGGTTCTGCTCTGACGAACCGATATCTGATTAATTTTAACGTGCATGGCATGGAGACGGTCCAACCTCACGTCTGTCGTGGAGACCAACCGGTGCCTCATCGCCATAAAATAAAAGAAGCAGTCTGTCCTTGGAGCTGGCTTTGACCGTTCTTTACGAAAGAAAACGCTGCTTTGAATGGAACTTCCAATGGTAGCTTTGCTTGCTTTAATATAATCGAAAGATTCCGAGCGAATCCCATTAATGAGGGTCTTAAGTTGTAGTCCTCGTTTCTGGATTTCATTCCCCTCGAGATGGAATTAATAGATAGCATCTATATTCTTTTTCCTTTTCTTTTTCCCTTCTCTTCCTTTTCGCTGACAGGAAGAAAAAGAATCTTGACTATATCTACCGCAGATGAATATTTGTTTTCACATGCAGGATATTTAATTTGGCCGGGTGTAAAATTTAAGTCCAACATACAATGATAAGGTTTCGGTTGATATATCTTCGGATTTTTATACAACAAGAAAGAGATTGTTTCCTTAACCAACAGTAAATATATGTTTCGACAGCTACTACATCTATTGATTGATCAAGCTATGTCAGGCTCTCTAATAAGTACCGGCACTGTAGCGGCTCGGCCCGATTGGTATAGCCATCAGTTGGTGCTCCTTCTTAGCTATATGGCTCGCATTGTTTTTGGACACGGAAGGGTCATATTGAAGTTTCCTTGCAAAGATTCGATTCCCCCAGGAAACATTAAAAGTAGGATTTACACGCAAATGGTACAGTAAACCGAGGACTTTGATTAAATTGTGCAAGCCCGAGTCTTGCGAATAAGACAATTGGAGTTGCCCATGATGAAAATTGTTGATGTATAATTTCTCCTCTCGGCGAAGCCGTGGCTGCTCAATGATCAATCTGATATTCCTTGCAGCTACTACGGAAGTTTGTCATTAGGCTGTAAATCGAAGTTCAACTAATGTGCAAATCCTGTTTATTTTTCCCCTATTCTTTCCAACTTTCCTTCACGTTAATAGGGGAAAAATCCGTTTGCATTTCGTTGACCAATGTGCTTTTGGTCGATTACGTCCCATGTCAAATATGTTGACCTATCGAAAAAAAAAAAGGACTATGTTGTCCTTCGTAGAACATGGACATATCGACTTCGAGACAAAATAGACCCGCGCCTGACAGATTCCTACGTGCATTAAATACCCGTTTAAAAGTCCAAACCACATGCCGTCAAGAAGGAGCTAAAAGCCAATGGTTTTGCAGTTGGCGGACCGTGAATCTACGTTATACGTCAAAAGGTCGAGATCACCGCGCAGGTCTTGCCTCAAACATGGCGTCTGTCTCATTTCTTGCATTTCGGGCACGTGACACATTCAAGAATAGAACGACTAGGTCAAATTGAGTGGATTTTTGCGACCGGCCATGGAAAAAAATTAGTGCCGTCTTGTAAGGAATTTTACCTTCTCTTGCCATCTTACGAAATTTCTTTCTTTGTTGTTCATCTTTGCTTCTTAGGTTGGTCTCGTGACAAATTATTTTCAGTATTTACGTTATGAAACAACTCGTGGTGGGACTCTTTGGTCATTTAAACCAACTTAAACCAAGAGTTGGATCCTTATCAAAGACAGGATTGCACAACTTCGTTTCATAACACTTCCCATTAAAGTTAGCGGACAGCGACGCCATTCCATTTTAAATTATAGATCAATTAATTTTTTCGAAAATAGAAATGCTTGTTGTTCAAACAATAATTAGAAGAAGGGATAGTTCCATTCTTATCATATCGAATTGGATTCTATAGAATCAAAGTGTCATTTTTTATTGTACTATTAGTGTTCTTTCTTTTAATACTTACTGTGATCTCCAAAGGCGATTACCATCTGATCTGCCGGGTTTTTGTTCTCATCTCCCTCTTTTCTCTTTTGGCATTGTTGACAAAGTGACCACGCTGAAGAAGCATTAATCAACCCTAAAGCACATTTTATGTGGCACTGTACCATTACATATATTTGCTAAGCTGATAAGAGCAGCCATAGACAATCCCATCGAAGCATTCTGGTACTAAAGTTAAGTACAAGAATGGATAAATCTCGCGATAATTCGGATGTGCGTGTTCATGTGTGCACCATACACATACATTTATATGGACGGATACCTCTTTTATTTATCCTCAATAATGTATACACAACTTAGATCAATTTAATGAATTTCACAGTTTCTTCTGCGTCCTCCCATCAGCTTGAGTCCCATGCCAGCATTTGTCTGAAATTGATACTTAATGTGGTTAGAACCAAAAAGCAAGAGAAAATAAAAAACTGGCAATTACCTGCGATCCGCCTAAACAATGCACGGTGAGTGGGATAGCGCCTCTTCGGCCTGGACATGGTTAGAACATTATCCACTCTCCCCAAGAACTTCGGTTTCCGCCGCGAGAAAGCAAGGAACCAAAGACCGGTACGCAAGGTTTGGATAAATCACGATTGCCATAGTAGCGGTCGCAATGAATTTCAGTACACGCCATGGATTGCATCCGGACAAAAGCTTCGTCACCAAAGCGGGCGAAATATGCTTTGATTGGTCAAGGTCGATTGCACGATTCAAGACACATTCTTCGCACTCGCCCCAGAGACTTCCGACCGTGCGATCATTTTTCATGAATCAGACCGGCTGGAAGTCTTTGAGGGAGAGTGCAAAGTAGAGAAATGCCTTGGGTTTCAAAAACTCTCTCAAAACACAATCTCAAACGATAATTTCTGCAGAAAAAAGAAAGACAAAGTTTGTTCGTTCTCCCTCTTTGGCTTCTACTTCTAAGCGTTTGAACTTCACATCAAAGTCCAAACTGAGAAAATTATACAAGAGGCATAGGATCAGAAGCCTTTGAGGGAGAGTGAGCAACCCAATTTGCCTTGGAGAAAACCTTCACTTTGGGCTTCTTCATTTTGCTCTAAGCTTTTTGGTCCTGAGGGGCAAGGGTTGGCGGAGAAGACCATCTTATAGTGGAAAAAATAGGGCATAAGATGTGGAGAATAGTAAGGGTGGCCAACAACATAGCGGGGACCTCATATCTTGGCTCTCGACTTTATTGGCAAACCAGATCCTCTTTGCTTCCAGATAGGTTTTGTAATAGATATAATAATAGTAGGTCGTCGTGCATGGATAAAGATTGTAGATTGAAATGTTCTCAAAATGTGCTTGACACTTGGGGCAGAGATAAACATTTGAAACCATACAAAAAGAAAAGCTCAGCTCAAGATCACTTCGAAAGCAAATCCAAGTTAAATTGTCTCGAGGCAGCTGCCATGATTTTGCCACAAACACGTGTTATAGGAAATCGTCAGAAAAATCCTAAATTATTGTATAATTGTAATTTAATATTAAACTTTTTAATTTGCTTAATGTATTCTTAAATCTCTTGATGAATTTTTAACATAATCCATCTAGCTAATTTAAGTTAGAAATCATTAACATGGCTGTCAATGTAACACGGCTAGTAGCTAACGTGTGACTTTATTTAAAATGATGTCATGTTGAGAAATTATATAAATCTTATTGATTTTTTTTTTATCTTTTAATCTTTTCCTTTCTTTCTTACTTTTCTTTCTTTATCTTTTTTTCCCCTTTTCCTCACTGTCCATCTTTTTGGAAATGACTGATGGGGTCGCAAGGGCCTTGGCAATGGCTAGCGTCAGTCACAAGCGAGGGCTTATTGGCCCTCCCTAAGATCTGGTCTCAATCAGTGTAAATTATGCATCAACAGCAATGTGATTTGATTTTTCCAAAAAAGAAGAAACCGCCTTGTTAGCTTTTGAAAATATAGCTCTCTTTTTCTATATTGTTAATAAGAAGGGAGAAATGATAAAAAAAAAGGGGGAAAATATGGGGAAAAAAAGGATATGATTAAAGAAAAGAAATGAGGTATGTCACCGAAAGCATTGGCCGAGTTATTTTTTTACCGCTTAATATAATTCATTTGAAAATTATTTAATCAAGAAATATAGACAGAAGTTGAAGAATTAAAAAAGAAAAAAGGAGAAGAGAAAGGAGAAAGAAGAATGAGTCAAGTCCAGTGTCACAAAACCCCATCTAAAGCCAGCTTACACGTATCGAAAATTTATTCATTATATACATATTTCAAGTGCACCCAAATAGTTTCGATATTAGTAAAAAAAAAAAAATCAATAATACCCGTCGGAGGATTTCTCATGTTTAAATAAGATCCTATGGCATATGAAATGCACTAAATATTGACATATAACGATGTCAATTAATTTTATATATCTATAAGGTTTGACTGTAAAAGAATGTCAAAATGAAATCAAAATAACCGATCTGATTTTTATTTTTATTTTTAAATTTCCCGTTACCATTTTCTCTTTAACACCCTCATATACGTCTTCCGGAAAACGTGCTGAAAAATTCATTTGCAGCATGAAAGAGTTGACAACAACGAAAGAAGATTTCAATTCGTATTCGAATGCTTTGTATCTCATGAGTCACTTTTTCAACCACGATCGATCTGCTTCATATGCTTTGAAATTTAGGTTCCTTGGTTCTTGTCTCCAATTTAGGCAATAAATGAACCTTTGACACATTGCAAGAGTTACTACTGTTTGCGTTTTTCCCTTTTTTTCTTGTACGAGAATAATGCAACTTGTCTTAGGCATATGAATCTTATCCACATTATCATTTGTACGTCAACGCAAAGGAAATTTCCAAATTGACATTCCACATTCGCCAAATCCTACTTTTCCATCCTTCTTGCTTTAAATCTCGACACCCAGTGGCGTATCTTCCATTTTGGATAAGAAAGATAAATGTGTCTTAAAAATTCTCACATGTGTCCCAAAAAAAAAAAAAATACTTCATATTATACAGTTGCTAATATGGGAAAATCGTCCGATCAATTCTAAACCTAATGTATGGTACGGAATTTCATATGTTTAAGATTAAATTGATAAAATCGAAAAGTTTAAGAATTGAAATGCATCAATTCAATAAATTTAAAGCAGATTGGGCGATTTTCCATGCTAACTTCCTTAAACACGCTTCTAATTTGTAACAAAGACTTATCTAACATGGAATATTCGTACCTTCAGAGAAAGCAGGAGTCATATAGATCTTATTAGGAATGGCGATGAACAGGGATTGCCAGACCTTCTACAAAGCCAACGCAATGACAAGTTTCCAGATCACATTATGAATTTGCCTCACCTGCTCCTGGGCTACGGAAACCGTTTATCAGAATGCCGGTGAAATGTGGTCCGGCCTTATGTAGTTGTTGATCATTTCATCCCATAGTTGATCAGCTTTGTCCATTTCACCCACCCTAGAGAAACCATCAATTAGTGAATTGTTCGTCATGGTGTCAGGTTTTCGGTTTCTTTGAGACATTGTGTTGAAGAAGCTCATTGCTTTGAGTATAGCTAAATAAGTCCTCTCCATGACATTTGAGCAAAAATGATTTCTTCAGCCTCCGCAATACCATCTTTCGTACCACTACTCTCAGTGTTAACTTTTCCATTGATCTCAATGTTGCGACCCCAAGGTGAAACCTCAGGTTGGTTTACGGATGGCAAGATAGGCACACTCTCTCCTCATGTTGCACCTATACTTGCATAGACTCTCCTAAGCCTTATTGGCCACAAGTTGATATCTTATACATTATTCATTAAATGATATTAGAGTCGCCACTAATCTATTCTAGACTGCTTAAAAATCAAGTGAGGTGTGGAATGCCATTTTAATTATCTTTTTCTTTTAAAAAAATATTATTTCATGTGATTTTTTTCAAGTTTTATTTTGAATTCACGCAGTGCCACATGCTTATATGCACATGTCCACAATCAATAAAGCGAAGCAATCAATAATAATGATATTAAACGCATAAAATTAAATCAATTGTAGGAAAACTATAAACAACTTGAGTTGTATCGGGCAAAGTTAACCCAAAACCCCAATATAACTCCTTAGGACAAGGATGAAATTAAATCAATTATTAAAAAAAAAAAACTATACATAACTTGAGTCGTATCGGGCAAAGTTAACCCAAAACCTCATTATAAGTCAGTAGGATAAGATTCCCATGAGCTATTGTGGACATCTCGATTTTAGTCAACAATTCAAATTTTCATTTTTACAAGGAAAAAAAAGATGAAGCTAGTAAGGCAATGACAAAAATAAATAAATAAATAAGCTAATTGACAAATGAATAGGGGAGGGATTGATTCGGTTTTTCATAATTTGGATAACCCAGAAGAGCTGATCTTATACAATTCACTCATCGTTTGTGCCCAAGCCCAAATCTAGCCTATACTAATACTGAAGCCCATCAAATCCACTATCAGAACCCCAATTACCCAATTACATAAGCCCAATTTTTTTGTGCCACTTTGACCCATATAACGCAGGGCCCAAAAATTAAGCCCATAAAACATTAGGTCTCTCCATCTTTTTCCCTCGCTCACGCCCTAAGAGCGCGTCCGTCGGTTACGTTCTTCACGGAACGAGTCCGTAATCGAAAGTTCGCAAGTCTCCGTCGCTTCTGAAGATCGTTCGATCGCAGTGAGAAGTCGCTCGTGAAGATTGTTTGATGGCTGCGAGGAATCGCTCCATCGAGTGATGATACTCACCACCGATATCTATAGAGTCTTCGATGGCCAGTTCGATAGCAGTTTTCAAGCAGTAATCATCTTGTTCGAGCCATTCTGCCTTAACGCTTGGTGTCGGCTCTATCCGTTAGCCAAGAAGACCCGAAGTGCATCGCTCTCGCTCAGAGCTCATTCGCTGGTGCCAATCCTTACTGTTGGCACTTTCCAAAGTTTTTCTATCGATTTAACCATTGAGCACTACTTCAATCAGTTTCGCTGATAAAATAGTATATATTGCTCACTTTCCACGAGAATGAGGTGAAGAGTTCGATTCTTTTACTCGGATAGAAATTGACGGTATACGAGACTTTGCTTCTTTGATTTAGAACATTTGGCTTGAGTCTAGTGGGGAATCGGAGTTGGAAATAGCTGTATACCGTTCCTTCGCTGATTGCACATGCTATGTTTGATAAAATGTTACTGGGAGAAGAACATCTATTTTTATCAAAACCAAAAACATATTAGCGTAGTTGGTATATCATTGAATGATTAGTTGGTCATTTGAGCATGAAGATGGGCTGAGGTTAGCTTGATAAACAAGTCTATCTAAGCCCAAATCGGGCTGTTTGCACGTGGGTCGGGTCTTAGAACTTAACCCAGATCCTTGTGAGTTCAAGTTTGACTGAACACACGGACCGGGCTCAAGGGCCCAGCCCGAGTCCTTTTTCCATAAATAAAAAATAATAATAATAATTCCGCAAATGAAAAATCGGTTAGACAAATAGACTTTGATCAGTTTATTATATTTTAGTACTAGAATTACTTTGGTTACATTTAGATAGACTATACATGATTTAGGAAAGTTAATGATTTTCTCTAATTTAGATATAGGAAACATTAGTTTCTATAGAAAATTGAATTTGGTTTGAACTAAGCTCGTGAGAGTTGTCAAGGGTTTAATAACGAGGATATGTTATGTTCTTTGCTCGACTCGTATTGGGTTATTTTACCGCACTTCACCATTTTATTCACTTTTTATTGCTATTCTTGATTTGTTTATTTGTTGTGATTGCTTTTATATTGTTTTGTGTTGTGATTTATTTTCTTAGTTGAAAATAAATATAAAAACATTATGTGGACATTTAACGGACAAGAACTTTATGACTCGTAATTATATAATAAAATTGCATAGAATTCATGTGAAATGCTTATTTCCTTGTATGATACAAGGGTTTCGAAAAACTCACACCAATTAGAGATCGTTGGTTCACTTTTGGCACTATCTCTAAATCTGTAGAGAAGGGTTGTGATAGTTATGTCTAACAATTAGGCATAGAAAAATGTCTCCTAGCTTATATAACAACTTCTTAATGGCATGCAGTAAAACTCGAAAAAGGAAACCTAGACTAATCATATCGAGAATTATCTAATGCCGCAATAGAGGAGAAAAATCAACTTAATCGTGGGCAAATAAATTTGTAGCAAAATAGACTAACACTATGCAAGACAACATGTGCGAAATAGAAAAAGAATCTATTATAGCAGAGTCGATTATATTATACATGATATGTTCTATTAATTTAGAAGCTATAGATAATTATTATTACGGATCAATGCTATAACATGGAACGTAAAAATCAACTCGATCCAATCAATAAAAAATAGTTAAACACAATACTAGAGTTAATTTTCACTCAATTGATTATCGAAAATTGATAGAAATAAAGAAAATAATCATGTCAAGCTAAAAAGAAAAATAATTCATGATAAATTCTGTTTTAATATCAGAACATCTAATAAACGATGCACATATTATTATGAGATACCTTTTTTCCAGTTAATTAAATTCCCCGTCTATTTTAATTGTCATGACTTTTAAAAGATATTATATCCAAAAATTTGGAAACGGGTTAATGAGAAAACAACAAAGATGCTCAAATTACGTAAAAAAATTTGAAAAATAAAAGAGGAATTCAATCGAGCCGCCAACCCTTTTTCGACGACCGCTGCGAGCCCCGTCGCCGTAGCGACGGCGGCGACGACGGCGTTCGTCTTTACAAACCCCTCGAAATTGCTACGGAATCTGCCGACCGTTAAGTAATTTCTTCTTCTTCTTCTTCTTCTTCAGTTATGCCATGGCCTCGAAGCTGCTCCAGCTCGCGCCTCACGAAGCGGAGAACCCTCTCGAGCTCTCGCTCCGTCAATCCTTCCGCCTCCTCGAGCCCGAGCTCAGGCCGCCCTTCCCCCTCAAGACGCGGACCTCCGACGAGTGCTCCGATCTCACCCGCGCCATCCTCTACGGAGCTCTGACCGAGGCCCGCCTCGCCAGGACCCACGTCAAGCACCTCCACGCCGTCGTCACCGACGGGTACGCGCTCTTCGCGACCCTGCTGGCTCGAATCGTCGACGAGCTGTACGACAGGCTCGCCGAGGCGGCGAAAGCTCAGGTCCTGTGGGCCGCCGGCGAGATGGTCGATGTCGCCGCGGTAGGGTTCGGCGGATTGCTGGTCGCGCTGTTGAGGCAGATCGTCGGGGGCGATTTTCGGGGCGGGAATCTGTGGCTGTGTTTCGAGGTGGTGAGCCTGTTCTCGGGGAAATGGAGCTGCTTGCTGGAGGAGGATCCGTTGGTCTTGACCAGTGCGCTGTATAGCTTTCTGAGGTTGTTGGCTGACCACTGTAGGGTGACTGCCGACTCGAAATTGGAGGCGCTGAAGCGGTTGGAAATCGAGTTTTGCGTTAAGATGTTGAGGGAGCAGTTTGGTCTGTGTCTGAAGATTGGGAGGGATTTGATACGGTTGTTGCAGGACTTGGTCCATGTGCCTGAGTTTCGAGCAATATGGAGGGATTTGGTTTCGAACCCGAGGGAGTTTGGGGTCGCCTGGTTTTCGGATATCGCGCAGATATATTCCGTGAGGACTTCGAGCCGGTATTTCTTGCTTCGGCTTACCCCTGAGGCAGAAACGCAATTGAGGTTTCTGCTCACGCACGTGAAGCTCGGGAGCCAAAAGCGGCATCAGACCTGGTTTGCCAGCAAGTTCTTTTGCACTCCGGAGAGAGAGACACTCATAGTCGATATTGTTCGCTTCGTTTGTTGTGCGCACCACCCGCCTAGAGAAATCATTCATTCTAATGTTATCCCGAGGTGGGCTGTTATTGGTTGGCTTCTGAAGTCTTGCAAGAAGAATTATGTGGAAGCCAATGCGAAGTTGGCCTTATTTTATGATTGGCTTTTCTTTGATGAAAGAGTGGATAAAGTTATGAACATTGAACCAGCATTGTTGTTAATGGTTCATTCTATACCTCACTATGTTGAACTAACGCACACTCTTCTTGAATTTTTGTTTCTTCTCGTGGATAACTATGATGTGGAACGCAAGGATATGATATCTAGCAGAGTTTCATCATCTTTTACTCTGCTCATTAACCAAGGATTGAGTCACAATCTTGAAAATTTGACATCAGCTGAAATACTTTCTCCACCTCTGAAGGAGAAGCTTAGGTGTTTGTTATCAGATAAAAGAGTTGGGATTGCTCAAGAAATACCACCAGCTAAAACTCTTGGTCATTTAATTCCCATGGAGGTTGGAACAGCTATTCCCGAGGAACACCTTACCTGCATCCAGAAAGACGAAGTTGGGGCCAAGTCCGTCGATGCTTCTGCTTCCATCCCTTCTAGATTATTGACCATCACTTCAGAAGTTCAAGAGAATGATATCCAAAAATTGGTCAAAGGTCTGGGCAAAGCAATTAAGAGCTCACACGTGTCAAGTATTCAGGCTTTAGAGCAAATCCTTGATTTGTATATGAACGTTGGCAGTGACTCGCCCACACATTGTTCAATATCTCCCGAGGTTTTATCTTCGACTATAGCGAGGGAACTAGAGTTGAATGGATACAAACTCTTTGCACCTCTTGAGCATCCACAAGATTATATTGATGATGACGAACGCGAGTCTCCCACAACCTCAATTATTCGGAAATATCTCTCTTCTAAGAATGAAAAGTTAGTTCAACTACTTTTGTTCTGGTCAAGGAATGGTTTTCCTGTGGGAGCACACCTGTTATATTACGCATCAAGATTAGCTTATGAGGCAGACATGGCAAAGCATAGGATTCATGAACTCACGGAAGATGGTCTTCACAAGTTGATCAACACTCATGTGCCATTCCTGATGGGTCACATTGATTGTTATCTCACCTTTTCAGATAAAAGGCGGGAGAACTTTCCTGAACCACTTCTTGCTGCAGCTGTATTAGAGAGAGAGTTAGCTGTTACAGTGGTACAGGATGCTTTTTTCGCTTATAGACATTACCTTTTGCATCTAGCAACCATCCCTCCTGAAGAAGCTAATAGAACTCTCTCAGAGCTTCTTGTTTTTGATTTAACTTCTTGCTCAGAGTGGAAGGGGATAAAATGGCAGCTTTTATTTCACGGTGTCTTTTCTCAGCTTTCTGATTTATCCAATGGCCAGGAGCATGCCATTAGATTACTTGTGAGTCACTTGAACAATGGCGATATTGTCAATATAAAGTTTGAGATTGGGCTAAAGAAGCTATCCATACTGGGGGAGAATGTGGAAACTGTTCTTGGTTTAATCCAAAGCTCCATTCACTGGGCAGTTGATGAGCAACATAAGTTCTGGAGTCTGATTAGGCTGGAACTTATGGGTTCTCAGTTTCAACTGGAGAAGTTGATCTTAAAATTATTTTGCTCAGGGGAAATAGATGCAGGCAAGAGTGCTATTGCTGTGGGAGGCCTTTTAGATCTGTGCTGTTCTCGATTACCTACGGAAGAGCTTGTTGGTGCAATCATGCTGTTACCCAATGATGTGTTTCATAACTTTTCTGCTACCGTCCTCCAAATGTGGGCTGCATCTCATGCTTCAATGCTGTTTACTAGCTTAGCTGAGTTCTCTAAGAAAGTCGAAAGCATCAACAGAAAATCTATTTTCTCTGAATCTGCTGAGCTTACAATCAATGATTCTGCAGTTTTATGGTTGTCCAATTATTGTGATGCCCAAGGCTTGAGCAGGTCCAATATTTTTGGCAGCTTTCCCCAGAACACCCACGAAGAAAATCATATGGTCTCATGACACAAAGCTAATTGGTTTCACTAAAGGTAAGATGCTACATAAAGGACCTTATATACATCAGGACTGCAGTTTCTGCATGCTGTGATAAATTTTAAGTCAGCTATTGTGAAAATAGATATCATATAAATGCCTACCCTATACCTGTCCCTATAAAAATTGGAAGAGCATTTTCCAAGCTTGCCCTATTATTTCTTGAAAACTCCAGTAGCACTCCTTGGAAACAAAACAGGCTTGCGTTCTGTCCCCTCTTCCTGCATTGCAGTTTTGCACATCTTCCGATCCACTCATTTTCCTATCATTTCCCATTTTCTCTGACTACTTTCATCAGAGAAAAATTTCTTAAATTCCCATACACGATTTCACATATAATTGCACATCTAACAAATTCTATTTTATGCTTGGGTAAATTAAGTTTTTTTTTTTTTTTTTTTTTTGGGTCAGAAGTAAATTTGACTACCTTATAGTTTTTCATTTTATATTGTTATACCAAAGATAATATTTATTATTTATTCTAGTCTGCATGCTTTGAGTGCGCTGGTGCGGATGATCCTGAAGGTGTCAGACCGGGCAACAGAGAATGTGCCAAGACTCGTGGCCAGAGGATTTGATTGGGAACTCCAATGATTTCACTTGCAGTAAGGTGGTCGTCTCATTTTGACGATGGTCCGATACAATGATAGGTAATAGTGTTTGAAATTTCTGTTGCCTTTTCTTTTTGGTTCGATTTATGTCATTATTTCTTGTTTATGTCAATTCGATCTTTTTAGTAAAATTCCTAATTGGTTGAGAGAAATGATGGGGAAAAGGAATGGTGGAAAGGGAATGTTTTTAATTGGATTTTGGTGTAGAGAGAGAAAGTATATTTTTATACGTAATTTTGGATGTAAAAATTTTTTGTTTAAAAAAAAAAGAAGAAAACTTTGAGATTCAGAAGTTGAACAGTACAAATTGTAAATTAATATTCCATAAAGAGACTATTTTAGTTCCCTAATTTTTTTGTATTTGTTTTAAAAGCTTTTTGGTGGAGCAATGATGGGGAAATAAGCTGCCTTTGCATATAAATTTATGGGCTAATTGTTTAATGTTTGTTTGATTGTATGCTTAGAGCTTAATAGTTGGTGTGCGATGATGAAGCTTTAAACTGGTGAGAGGCTCTAAAATGACAGTGAAGTTTCCTGCTGGAATGGTCTGGAATATCCAAAACCATAGAGAGGTATTGCCATATTGATCTCAGGGAAAGAGTATGAGTCCTCAAAATTGGTGCAGAACACATGTTCTCTGCAGATGTCAACCATAGAGTAGAACCATGAGTAATAATATGTCATGTATACTGGAGTCAATGTGGCTGTCTTGAATTTTACTTTGAAGGAAAAGGTTGACACTGGGAGAGTTTCAATTAGATGAGTAGCAACTAGGATTTTTCTCTTTTGGACGAGTGAAGTTGTGACTAGGTTTTATTGTGATACTTGTTGCTGGAGATTGACTTGACACCTTTTTCGGTATGTGTGGATTCTACCTTACTGTATGGGGCCTATAGTGATTTCTTCCTATTTTTGGCTTTGAAGCAAAGTAGAACATTGTGTAGGTGAATTTGGTCAACGATTCTTAATAAATAGGTTCTTTGTAAATTTGTTGTTCTTTACTAAACTTCCCATTAAACATATTGTTCCAATTCTGCTGTTCTGCCTTGTCATCCTTTACTTTGGAATCTTAAATTGGTGTATTTCCTTCTTCTTCCTAATTTCTATTTATTTTTGTTTTTATCACTAGAATCACGATAACTTCACAAAATTCATCCATGGAATGTCTAAAAGGCTTCCTGCTCAGGAAACTGAGGGAGATTGATCCTTGCTACCTTTGATTGTGTCATCTTGTAAGACAAGGTGAGCAGCTCTCTTTGCAAATCTTGTTGAGGATCAGAGGGGGGCGCTGCCAAGTTGAGTGGAATGCATGAAGTATAGGTATCTTCTATGTTGGATGATAGGTGTTCATGTTTAGTTTGTTTCATGTTAAATCAATATCTCTGGCATTCTTATTTTTTTTCTTAGTCCTATTTAAAAACACAGGATTTGATCTGGTCCATTGCTTGTTTTACACTTTTACTTAAAATGTGACTGCTATAATGCTTTGTTTGATAAATCACTGAATCTTGTACTATATTTGGTTTCTAGTTTTTCTGTTGAAACTTTATTTAAGTTGCAAAAGTCTTTTGGCTGGTGAACGATCTCTTAAAAAGTTGTGGAAACAGGTTTCATGTTGCTGGTTTTCCAGCAATTGTCTGAGTCAGTCACTGTTGTCCGTCTCTAAAAAGAGATGCCTCTAAAAGTGTGTTAGTAGATTGTTTTTAAGAAATATCTGCAGCATAAGTTTTGAGAATTCCATAGCAGCCAGCATCGGTGTGTTCGCTTATGTGTTAAAGAGAGTGTCTATGTACTTGTGCAATTGCCTTTGGTTTATATCTTCTTCCTAGAGATTGTGATCCTGGATATACTATTTCACCTTTTCAGGAAATTATCCAGTTGTTCGGTGTCCTGCTTATCAAGTAAATCAATGCTTTCTTTGACCAACGGGTTATAGCTACAGGTTTTGCTGGGGTTCCATTCAATAAGCAGATGATTGTTAAGTTAATGAAATCGGTCAGTGGACAGATCTGCAGACAACATTTATTGGTTCATCACAAAAATGCAGAAGATTTGATTCTGTGTTTATGTTTTATTTGAGAGGAGGAGGAAATTTTGTTTGCATTGATCTTTGCATATTTCTCTTGTTGCCTCTGACTCTGGCTTTGCTTGTATCCTGTATGTATAGACTGATATGACAGCGTGATCATCATTTTGCCTACAGAGTTGGGGAAGTTGTTCATTCAACTGTATTTACAACTTTAACTTTAGTATTTAATTTTATCTTTATTCAATATATTTTGTTTTCTTTCATTGAGATCTGGCGCGAAATGAGGGGAGAAAAGTGGAGGCTAGAAAGCAAAATCTGGGTTATAGAAAATTATACACCTTCATTAAGCAGATAGCTCTCTGTTGCCTTGCTGGTCTTGTAGCGTGCGTATTGTTGCTTGGTTTTGAATGAAGAGTTTCTCTTGCTACCACAATTTTTGGGACGGAAGTGCACAAGAGGTCTTCAGCTCTATTTCTGTCGTTCTCCTCTTTTTCAATCCAGTATGCAAAAGACGGGCGAGAGCAAGCGAGCAAGGCAATAACAAGTCTGGCTAATTGTATTGCCCTCTTGGTATATTCACCGCTTCGCTGTTGTTGCATAATATTCGAAGTTCCATGTCAAGAGGGTCATATAGATGCTTTCTCAGAGATCATATTACCTTCGTTGACGCACCTGCGCTGAGCTCCTCGACATCTGCCTGAATAGTCACTGAAGCTGTACCAAAACTACGTTGCCAAAGTTTCGGAAAAATGGTTTGATCAGTATTGATAGGAGTGCGGACCACAGCGAAGCCCGGTTGTTGGAGAACGATGGTGTCAGATTCTGGCGTTTCGTATCTGCTTTGGTTAGCATCAAAGTCCTTGATCATCCTGTTCCAACCCTTCCCATGGGATGCAACTAGGGCTTATGACGAGGAAGATATGCTGCTGAACTCTTAAAGAAAACATTAGGGTCATCCTTTCGGCATTTGATTCTGAAGTTTAGAACGATGCAGACATTGGACCGGAGGAAGGAAGTAGCGTTTAGGCTCGATATACAAGAACAAGAGGGGAGCTTCCCGAAAGAGCTGACATCTGCTATGCAGTCAGCGCATGGTCGTTTTCATCAATTGCGTTTGTATATGATGCAAAATGGAATAAAACAATAAGAGTTCCGCTGTTGCGATGTGAATGCGAAACATTAGGCAGTCGGTGAAATTTGTGCGGGCTTCATCGCTTGCTGTACTTGGCAACCCGGCATGTCCCTAAAAGGGGCCGAGCTGATGAAGGCATCAGGGAGAAGGCAACCAAGTTACATTTGCAATCAGGATATGGGGTTAAAAAAAAAAATCCAAAAGGCGGGTGCTGAACTAAAATGTGAAAAGAAGCGACTCCACTGGGGATCGAACCCAGAATCTCTGGTTTCGTAGACCAGCGCCTTATCCATTGGGCCATGGAGTCCTTGTTTGACCTTTGACGTCGGTAATTTATTTAATTACATTTTAGCTGTCCAAGACAAACCCCCGAGAGCAGTTTTTTTTGCTTCCCGGTATTTCTGGCGGGTAATCACGTTATGATCTTTGAATTATTAATTCATTCTCGAGAAACCGATTACTTGACAAAACGCCTTGTTATTAATTATTGTCTTCATTAATTAACTCTTAACAAAAAGACTATAAAAAGAGGGTCAATGAAAACTTGTACTTTAGCTTCAGTTTCATGTGAAATGAAAAAGATGAGCACGCTGGTCGCTCCCAAGGACTTCTCTCCTGTCGAGGATGCGGAGGCCATCAAGGAGGCTTGCCAAGGTCTCGTTTCACATCCCCTTCCTCCGCTCTTACTCGGCATTTTTGCATCGTCCATCCGACCGTTCTCAGTTTCGTGGTTGCTTTGCATCAGCTCGGTTTGAATTATGTTACTGACAGACATGTCGCATTTCTCGGACCCGACTTTAATGCTTCTGCTGCTTGTTGCGAAACCCCTTACCTTTGTAAAAAGCATTGAGGTTGTGTTTGATAGGATGGGGAACGGATGAGAGGGCCATAATCTCGGTCCTAGGACACAGGAACATGTTCCAGAGAAGGCTCATCAGGTTGGCCTATGAAGAAGTCTACCATGAAGACCTCATCAGGCAGCTCCAGTCCGAGCTCTCCGGTCATTTCGAGGTCCGTGATGTGATCCCCCACCCCAGTACATGCATGCCCATCCCGTTTTGCATCACAGCTAATGACCCAGATTGTTTTTATTCGATTTGGATCGATGTCGTTTTAGCACTGTGAATTCCTTATTTCTCTTTGAACGAGTGATGAAAATGTCGCGGCAGACAGCAATGTGCCACTGGATCTTGGACCCGGCTGATCGGGATGCAGTGTTTGCTAACTTGGCGCTGAAGAAGGCGACGCCCAATCATCGGGTCATTGTAGAGCTCGCGTCTCTCAAGTCCCCTGAGGAACTGTTGGCAATTAGGAGAGCATACAAATTCCGGTACAGGCGTTCCTTGGAAGAGGATGTGGCCGCTCACACCAGTGGAGATGTTCGAAGAGTAACTTCTCAGAGCCCATGATCTGTGCTTTTCTATCAAAACATTAAGACTAGATGAATCGTGAATTTGAGAAACAAAGTGAAAGAACGATTTTTTTCCTCTTCTGGCTCTATGGTTATCGTGCAGATTCTCGTTGCGTTAGCGAGTGCTTATAGGTACGATGGCGACGACATTGACAAGGAAATGGTTAAATTGGAAGCAACGATTCTTTACGACGAAATCCACAGTAATGCTTTTAACCATGAAGAGCTCATCAGAATTTTGAGTACAAGAAGCAAGGTGCAGCTCAATTCAACCTTCAATCACTACAGGGACATCCATGGCACTTCTATCACCAAGGTACACAATTCTAAGTTCATCAGATAACAGACAAGAGGAAAGAATGACGCCCTTTGAAATTCAGTACTAGAACCTTGTATTGGCACTAGACTTGGTCGAGAAATTCATCAGACATTTCCCTATCATTCCAAAAGAAGAAAACTTCATCAATAGCAATCCATGTCGTAAAAGCATACGCCGGTCATGGAATTCAATCTTTCACAGGGATTATCAGGAGACCCGGCGGATGAGTATCTAGCAGGACTCCGGACTGCTATCAGATGCATCAAGGAACCCAAGAAATACCTTGCAAAGGTACGTGAATGCCGCCGGCATGTGAATAAAAGAAGACCAATTTTTTTTCGAGTCAACAACTCTCCCATTTTCGTTGGAACTTCATACCAGTCAGAACTTGCATGTACGCAGGTGCTTCGCACTGCCGTGAATGCAGTCGTAACTGACGAAGACGCTCTCAGCAGAGTCATCCTCACCTGCGCGGAGAAGGACCTGGCAGAGATCAAAGAGCTTTTCTTCAGAAGGAACAGCACGTCTCTTGAGGAAGCCGTGGCTAACAGCACCTCAGGAGACTTCAAGAACTTCCTCCTGACTCTACTTGGGAGCGAAGACATTTAGAGGACTCTCCCTCAGCAATCAGCTTTTCTAGATAGAATAAGGGGAGGTTGCATTGCGTCCAAGCACAACATAGTCACCGCTGCCAAATGATGGATTTTTTTTTCACCTTTTCTCCTTGGCTTTAATTTGACTTTTCCTTGCACACGCAAAGTGTGAAAGCACCCGGTTTCGGAAATGGGATTTTCTTCATTTAAATCATGAGGTTGGAAAAGTCTCTTGCTGATGCGCTATTGGTCGGCTGATGTCAATGAACTCTTTTAATTGAGGACAGAGTGAATAATGACGCTGTCAGTGTGAAACCTGCGCAACGTACATGCTGATGACATTACCTTTTACTGCCTCTTTTTTTTTTTTACCAAATCTCACCATGAACTGCAGCCGTTCTTGAGTATCCTACGGACCGGTGACTACCACTTGCACTTTTGCCTTATCCAGAAATTACCTTTTGAGACAATCAGTGAAACGGTCATGTCATGAACCATACAGATATATCTTTTTTTGCCGCCGAACAGGCATTTCTCTGAAAATTATGGAAATTGCCTAACTTTTTTTTTTATTTTTTTTTTTTATGGGAAGTTGCGGATGCAATAAGCCTTTCATTCATTCCATCGGACGGTTCACCCTCTTCTTCATTGATTAAAATACGCAATTTTCCCCCTCCATTAGAATAGATAATGTTAATGTCATTGTCCAGTCTCTATCTCTCTCTCTGTCTCTTTCCCCCCCCCCCACCCTTAGTCCAAGATTCGATATTACGAAAAGAAGATAATCTTTTTAGTTCTTTAATCTTAATTTGGTTTCTTTAATCATGGTCCTTTCGGCACAAGATTGAGAAGAGAAGGAAGAAATACAAGACAGATGGGCTCTAGTACTTATCGCCACTCCACCCAACAAACAAATTTTTTTAAAGTTAAAAAAAAATAAAGGAGCCGAACAAATTTAAGAAAACAAAAAAAAATAAATCAAACAACGAATTATCGAGCCCTCCCCGCTAAATATGACGTGTCACCGAGAAAAGAAAAAAAAAAAAAACCAAAAAAAAAAGAAAAGAAAAAGACTTTCCCAAGTCAATGACCCCTGTTTTTGTCTTAAAACGCAAAATTCACCACGAACCCACCCCCTCATGTGACTCACTCCCAAAACAGAGGCGGCTCCTCTCCCTCCTTCGCCGTCTTTTTCCCCACCGACAAGTGAGGCGGTGCGCCGCCGCCGCCGCCGCCGCCACCTGCCGGCGACCGCCCAATGCCCTCCCTCCCCCGCCATCCGCCGCGATTCCCCCGCCTCCCGTCCCTCCCTCCCCCGGATCGCTGACCCTCTGTCCCCCGTGTCTCCCCCTCGAGCCCGATTTCGCCGCCCAAGGGAAGGAAATGGAGTCGGGCGCCTCTTCGATCGACCAAATCTCCAAGTCCGCCGCCGAGATCCTCGCCAAATGGAAGCAGTACAACGACAAGGTCAACTCTTGCATCCAGAGCAGCGATTCCCGTCCGGGTCCAGCCCGAAATCCGCGACCCCGCCGCAGCCGCCGCCTCCCCACCGCCGGCCGCGGCGGCTGCGGCTGCGGCGGCGGCGGCGGCGGCGGCGGTCGTCGCGGTGCCGGTCCAGGTGCCGACCCGGAGGGTGCATGCGAAAGGGTCGAAGAAAGGTTGCATGAAGGGAAAAGGAGGGCCGGAGAACCTGAGGTGCAATTACAGAGGGGTGAGGCAGAGGACGTGGGGGAAGTGGGTGGCCGAGATTCGGGAGCCGAGCCGAGGGAGCCGGCTCTGGCTTGGGACGTTCCCGACGGCCCTCGAGGCTGCTCTTGCTTATGACAAGGCCGCGAGCGCAATGTATGGCTCTTTTGCGAGGTTGAATTTTCCTCTCGGTTTGAGTTCCAAGGACTCCTCCAAGGACTCTTCTTCTTCCACCACTATTGCTGCTCGCGAGAAAGGTCTAACTTTTCTCTGTAAATTATCCATCTTTGTTGGTTTTTGGGGTGTACCCAATTTGGGTTTTGTGTTTGATTTTTGTTTTGTTCAGTGGGTACTGTTTTGCCGTGGTTTCTTAAAGATCAGATCGTAAATTAAGTGCACATGGTGCTTGACCGGTAGTCCAAGAGAGAAAGGTGGTTTTTGATGGGTCATGAGCATGATTGAACATGAAGTGATGTTGTAGGAAACCAGGAACGTTCCGAGGGAATTTGGTAGAAAGTATCAGGATAATGTATTCAGTTATGCATTTAATTTTTAAGCTAAGGTAAAAAAGGAAAAGACTTGACGGGAAAAGCAGGAAGGGTTCGGAGCTGTAGGGAATGTTGGTAGCTGCATCGAGATAATTTTGAAATTCAGTTATCCGTGAGCCCTTTTTTGCCATTAGGACAAGTACGATGAGCTCTGGTTATAGTTAGGCTTATCGATCTATCATCTTTCCATGAGGATATCAACAGTATACTTTTGTTGGCGCTATCCTGGAGCTCCCATTTACATCTGCTAAAGAAGAGTAGAGGTTGATATTTTTTCATTTAATTCTTGAGCAGAAACTAATTTGTTTGAGATCTCACGTTCCACCTGCCTCTGGGGTTTTTCGGATCTAGATCCGTCTCAAGTGAGTCGCCTAGGAAGCATAATTGGCCGTTTGTAATAATTAGTTTATCCTTTTGGTCTCTGAACTTAATTTGTTCCTCGGGTTTACTCTGCCAACTGGACTCTATCATAGGGAACTCCTCTCGGAAGACTGTACTGTTGCCAACAAAAGCTGACCTCCATGCAAAAACATGAACAGCTTTTCTTGAGCTTATCCTGAGCCTGTACAATCTCCTTACTCTGGCATTACAGTCTCCAAATCGATTAGTTGTTCAAACTTGGAGGTAGAAGAGAAATGCCTTGTTGGTATTTGGGTAGAAGAAGCCTCTTCTAGGGATCAGATCTAGGAGAATTTGGCTATGCTGCTGAAAGCTGAGTATACGAGCTGAATGCTGATGAATATGAAATACACCCTTGGACTTGCATGAATCCTAATGGAGGCTAAGATGCTTGTGCTTGTACTGGTAAAAAAAAAACAGTAGGAAACATCTTGAATGGCATTTTAATTTGCAGAGTGGCTAGTCTTTGAGTGACCTTCATGCTACCTCATGTCCATAAAACAAATGTATTCATAGCAAGTCATTGCAACCTCATGCTTTCTGTACCAATATTCCTTTGCAGATGATTTGACCTTAAATGAGCCACTGTCTGCCGATCTCCATCTCGGCAGATTTTCGATGGTTTTAGTGGATGAGCGTCCAAAAAAGCATTCGAAGACCAGTTCTTCCTTGTCACCAGGTGCAAGGTCATCACCTGTCCAAGAAAGCGAGTCTTTGGAGTTTGAGGTACTTCATCATGGCTGTTTATTTTTATTATAAGCATATTTTCTGAATTTTCCATCCTTTCAGCTGTCACTGCGGAGTGGGACTGGAATCTCCAATCCTCAAAATAATACAGAAGAAGATCTCAAGCAGGAGCCAGCTGAAAATATACTTCTTGATCTCTCCAAATCTGCCATTTGTGTCGAGGAGGTTTCTGACAAGACTACTGTCGAAAAGGCCGAAGGATCAGCTGAAAGTTCAGCCACCTCTGATACTACCTTCGATTCATCTAAATCTGTCGACATGGTACTTTCTTTAGTTTGAGATGCATATGTTCTATAATTAAAGCTAGTGCATTTTCATCTCTTTTCACTTGCGTTATTTTTTCTATTAAATTTATGTTGGGGTATTTGCAGATTGCTACCAGCAGCGCTGGTACACCCTCCGAGAGCAAGGACTTGAAAACATGGCTCTCAAACATGAGACAACTCATCAATGGAAAGCCTGTTGAAGTCTCTGCAGAGGCAGAACTTGCCAGTCTTATCCAATCAAATGATGAGGAGGTTCAGAAGGCTAGAACCATGTTTGAGAGCTTGAAGTCCATGGATTTCAAATCAGTGTCTGACCCCGACTTCTCAGAAAGATTAGAGCAAGCTATCTCTGCTCTTCTGTCCGACAAGAGCCACCCGTCTCATGGATGCTCAGCTCTCCACGGAATCTGGAAGCAGATTTCTTTTCTTTGTGCAGACTTCAAACGTGCACAAACTGATATAATGGAAGTCACTGAGATGTTCGTTTTGAAAGAGTCCCTGCAGGCTGAGCTTGATGAGAAGACCATTAACTTTGAAAGGCTGCAGAAGAATGATGCAGAATGCGACAAGAAGATCGAGAGCCTCGAAGCCAAGATTAGCAAGCTGCAAGCCCAGCTGAAGAAGGAGAAGGAAGCGAAAGTGGAAAACTCGTTTGAGATGAAGAGACTGTACAAGGAGACCGAGGAGAAGGGGGAGCTTTTCAGGCAGTACTTTGAAGAAGAGGCGAAGTGGAGGCTTAAAAAGAGGAAGGCTGAGAGGGACATTGAGCGGGTGGAGAAGGATTGGGAAGAGCTAAAGAAAGAATTTCTGCTGTTCTAACATAGTATTTAATGTTTAGTTGCTGTAGTTTCCAGACATGTTGGGATTGTAGAAGTCTCATTTTATTTTTGAATTATTGACCTCTCATGAACTACCAATTTGCCTCTGAATTTGTTCGTTGGCCCTTGAAATTCTTGGATTTTTTCCTTCCGTGCTTTAGAAATTTCAGCAGGAAGGAGAAAAATTGTGTTGCTACGGTGGTCTCTGAATTGGAGGGAGTATTGAGTTCAACACTCGATGTTGACTGCACTATAACAAGAACAAGGCCAGAGCCCGTGCATCCTGTCATGGTGGCTCAGCCGAAGTAGCTGCTGCCTATGATTATGTCTCGAATGATGATCAGATCGGTTTTGTCATATTTGGCTAACGCAGGAATTGACTAGTTGAGTGTCCGAAGAGAATGGAAGCATGTCTTGCGAACAGCGCCTCCAAATGGCCCCAGCCGTGGATCGCGTGGGTTTTCTTGTCAGTGGACATTCATTGCATCTGAGTGGACAAGCAGAAAAGGTAGAACTCCAAGTACTTACTGATAGGAGGTGTCTTCTAAATTACTAAAGAGCGCATTTGCTCCAGCTAATGCCTGCCAGTCGATAACATTGTGGAACCAAAAAGGGGGCACACAGAAGATTGGAGAGAAGACAGCGGTGAGGAACTTCGGTAGTCTATAGCTTTCACGAGAGATGGCTCAACCAGAGATGGTCAAGATAAAAGTAACAGGTCCCTGCCACAAAATTGCAATTGTTAAGGCTCCATATGGCGTGGTGCAATACTGGCATACAAGGATATGAGCAATGATGCAAGGTTCTGAGTTGCTGATTTCTCTGCTACATGGGCAATTGCTTGGATAGAGAAAAAAGAACAAGACAATAGAGAACAAGGGGGCAGCACAACCTTGTCACGTACTTTTTTTCAGGGAAGCAAAGAGAGACATTACAAAGAACTGCCTTTACCTCACACCGTCCACTAGACAAATTACAAATGACAAAACTTCATCAAAGTAGACGATTTGATTACCACATCACTATTGAGGTTAGCGAAGAAGACCAGAGAAAAACAAAATTAACGAACTCTAGCATGGGTTTTTCATGTAAACAGAGTACTCTAGGGCGAGCGTGCGTGGATCATTTCTTCCTTGAGAGAGCTGCAGCAAGTCCACCTGCCAGCAATCCTACAGCAGTAACAGCGATGCCAATGCCAATTATCCCATCTACAATCAGACAAAGTAGGATAATCAGCGATTTCTACACTTGGAACAAACTGGGGGCATAATAATCGGTCATTTGGTCCTTACCCTTGGTAATACGGTCTTCAATTGTTTTCTTAAGTGTGAGGGCCTGTCTCCAATCAGGGGCAATCTGCCGGAAGAATTAGGTTAAATATGTCAGAAGAATTCTAATAACTCATCTCACAGTCAAGCAATTGATGATTCATGTAAATTTCTATATCACCCATTCATGAACACCTATTTTTGAAAGATCTGGCGAAGAACATGAAGTAACTAACAGCAATATCATACTGAGACAAAAAATCATGCATCAAGAAGTTGAATTGCTCATTCATTGTCGTCTAAATTACTCGAGAATCAGATGAATTTAAGCATTTGGAGCGAATGACTCGTGTTTCAACACAATTTCTGATGTCCAGACAGCATTGACAAATGAAGAAATCGAGGAGTGAGAAAGCAATACACTGTTAAGGGTTAAGATGCAATCTGACGCCAGCAGTAATATACATAAGGACTCTAATCATGTTATCAGACATGAAAAACTTAAGCCTGACCCGCAGACACCGCTCCACAAGGTCCCTGCTCTTTGTGTAGTCTCCACTTCTGTAATAACCAACAGCTAGAAGATAAAGCTGCTCTCTCAATTGCAGAGGACTCGTAGTGCCAGAAACGGAAGCTGCAGATAGACATCAGTCACAAAAATATTTAACTAGAAATTACATAAAGTACACCTACGTGTAATCAACGCTAACTTCCAACAAAACCACCACTATGGGAACCTAGGCATAACAATGAGACAGCCTACACTTTACCTTCAAGCATTGCTATTCCACGCTGGACATCTTCTGGTTGCCTGGAGTGAACAAGTGCCCACGATAAACGCATAATACATTCACTAATAAGCTCATCAGATGAAGCTTTCTCAGCCTCAGCAATTTCTCGCTCGCAACCCTAATCAAGAAATTTTTAATGGGGACAACAAGAAGAAATGAAGATCATATACGCCAGCCATAATGAGCAAGAGATGTTCATATATGAGGTGGAAAGTTAGCAAATTGCCAAGTAACTAAAAGCTAGAACAAGAGTCAATAATAATGTTCTGTTTGAATGAACTCTAACCACTTCTAATAGATATTTGTTGGTGCTACAGAAGGACATTGAAGACTGTTCAGGCAGAATGACACTGCGCAAGAGAGGACAGCGAAGGCAAAACAAAGCAGCAAATAAGCACGACGGGGATGCAGTATGAAGTTTCAAACAAAAGCACCGACAGGGAGTATGTGACAGCACTGGTCAGAATCAATCATCCCACCTTATATACTGAATGACAATGACAGCCATCCCATGACAAGTAACATGACACGACTCGACATCATCAATATTCGAAGCACAATTTATACTGATACAACAAAACGAAACCGAGGAATCAATGCTTAAACCTCAACGAATCAGCTTACAATAGAATCCACATGCAAATGCCAGCAAGCCAATTCGAGTGAGTCCAAACGCATGGATCTCTTACCTAAGCTCGTCTACGATCGTCATGGTCCTTTCCACTTTCCATCTCCACGCAACTATTATCACACCATTCCGGCGATCTCACGAAACAATCGTTCTATCACTCGATTGCTCACCACAAGCCACCGGCTGCCATGGTAGCCGGAGCTAATACTTTCGAATTTTCCATGCTACACGCACTACACTTTGTAGTGCTTTGTAGTGCTCGACTGTGCTCTCTCGACGGCATCCTGTTCTCAACTACAGTTATATCCGGTAGGGTTTAGGCACTATACTTCCACAAAGCAAGACAAGCCCTCACTCGAACATACTACCGATCAACTATTTCGAGAACAGAGCACGACGTTCCAGTCGTTCCCACATGTTACAGCTAACACGAAGAGCTCCGACCTACAACCTGGACGCACGGAGGTGAAATTCCCCCTTCACTGAACTAATAACGCTGCGATTACAGCTTCCGGTAGCTATATAAACCGAGAAGTTTAGAGAGAGAGAGAGAGAGAGCTGACCGCGATGACGTCGCGATCGCACCAGGGGATGTGATCGGCGCCGGTGAAGAAGTCGGAGACCGATCCGAAGAACTGGCTCATCTTCGCTTCCATAGTTTCTCCGCTTCTTCCGCTACTAGAGAGAGAGAGAGAGAGAGAGAGAGAGAGAAGCAGTTCGGAATTTGAGCAGAGATGGAATCTCGCTTTCAGGAAAAAGCGGTTGCGCAGGCACAGTTCGCACCTCAATTCATTTCGAAATTCTCCCTTTTTCTTTCTGTCTGCGAGTTTCGGCTTTTGCTTCACGATTACGCATTCCTTTGTTTTCGCTCCGATTTTACATTTTCCTAAATATTTTTTCATACGTATTTTCTAATTTTAATTACCTCAGCTCCAAGCTAATTTTCGTATATCTCAATTTACAGGGAATTTCATACCGAAAACTGGAAAGAAATAAAAAAAATCCATCCTTCAAAAAGATCAACGAATACTTTGCTTTATGGCGCGTTGGCCATTTTGATTTTTCACGACGGTAATCGAAAAGAGGCATTGGCAAACTCAACTCCATCATCAAGCTTCAAAAGAACTCTCTTTATTCACATGAATCAATCTCAATCCATCTACAAAAAAGAAAACACCCTTTGTCTGCTGAGGGAGGAAAAAGAATTATCTGCAGGCATTCAACATAGTGATTGTTTTTCCAATATGGGGGCGACCGAGAAAAGGATCGCCCAACAGCGGCCGCCATTTGCTCGGAGCTGGAGACAGCTCCGTGCTCTGCTCGAGCTCGCGTGATGAATGACCATGTAACTTGAAACGGATCCGAACTGTAATCGATATGTTGCTTCCTTCACTTCACTTGCTGACTGTACAAGCCTCTGAATGATGTGGCCACATTGCTGGGGGTACGAATAACTGCCGACCGGCGTATTTGAAGGTAAATAAAGCTAATTGAAACCCTAGAACTGAGAGGCACCCACATGGTGGTTTGGCATTTTTTTTTTGGAATTCGGATGCAATTGCAGCAGGAATCATCACAGGTGTTCCGTACATCCTACTTCCCGCTTAGTTTGTAAGTTTGAAGTGAAGTGAGCATTATTTCTTCCTGAAAACCATCTAAAGGTACCACTATTGTCTTCTCATGCAAACTTCCTCGGGTGGTGGGGGCACTTCCTCGTCAAATTTGGAATCGCCATTTCCACTGCAGAGCCGGGTAGATAGCGTAGACGACACGGGCACAAAATTACCTGCATTGGCTTATTGATATTACATGACAGGATCAGATCGGATCGGACTAAAAGAGAAGGGAAAATGAAGGTTTATACAAAGAAAAAGAGCAAGTTCCGCACCTCTGAAGGACGAACTCCTTTCAAAATCCTTGGTTGTGTGCAACAGTATGGTCCCGGAGAGCACGACAATGAAACCACATATATCTGAAATAATGTCTCCACCACTCTGACCATCCCAATCCTAGAACAGAAACAGCCAATGTGAGCAACTACAGACCGTAAGATGACTTGTTTAAGTAAACCCGTCTAACAAATGAAACCCGAAATTTAACTTATGTAATTAGTCAACTCACGCAAATCCTGATTAGATACATGCAGATAAAAAAAAAACGAGATAATTGGATTATGGGGGTGTAGCTGCAACTCCTGTTTTCAGTTAGCCTACTCCTCCCTTGAGGACACACTCAACTAGAGACAAGAAGGTCAAATAAGCAAGCCGTCATGAAATGAAAATGCACATGGTGCCTTCTTATACCTTAAACATTATGACACTGGCAAGGATTGTAAGGGTCGTGAACATAACATAGTAAATGGGTGACACAATTGCAGTGTTGAATGTGTCCAGCGCCTGAAATATCATAATCAAAGAAAGACCAGCACAGAATTAAAAGCATGGAGCGAATGCAAGAGAGGAAGCATTTGACTGGGATCCATCAGATACTACTATGTGTTTAAAGTAAATTTTTGTGAAAGAAACCAAGCAGAACAAGATAAGCTCTTAAGATAAGCTCTCATCAAGCACTATATAGTAAACAGAACACAAAGAAACCTTTTGCAGTAAAAACCAACTGTAAATAGTTTCTGAAGCAAGAGATTTGACTCCCCAATCCCGACATAAAGAATTACCACATAGGTAAATGAAAAGGACAGACCACTCTATCCAGCGATGAAGAAGGAGGGCAGTGACCTTGCCGAAAGGCCACAGGAACATAGATTTTCAAGTTTACAGGTGAAAATTTAGTTAAGAATTGCAAGACTCAGGCACCTGGAGTCCTCAATTATCATAAACCCAAGGGCAAAAAAAGGCAGATTCCTCCACAGTTCCTGATTATTCTAATCACAGCTCATGAGGTTCAGGAATCAACCGGTATACACAAAATGCAGGCTAGAGGTAAGGAGGCTGGAATCTCAAAACAGCCTTAGCAAAAAAGAGAGAATGTCAAAAAACAAAAATTTGACTTCTTCATGATCATAATCTTAGGAGATAACTTTAACCAGGTTGGTCAATTTACCATATCACCAGCAAAATGCTTCTTACTAAGGAAAGACAAAGTTCTACCTGTCCTACAATCCCAAGAAACATGAAACATGGAGGCACCACAAAAAAAGACAAGCACCATATCTAGTTAAGAAAGATGCATATATTCCATGACTTCCTTTTCTCCCAATGTTATGTAATCTCAACATATGGGAAAAGTAAAAGTTACAGTAAAAGAGGAAATTTGGTGTCATTCAATATTATCGATTGTTGTGAGGCAATGACAAATGAAATTTACAAATTCATCATTGGGCAAGTTAGCTAATTAAAGTTGGATAACATCTTGGGACGGACCTTATTGAGATAATTCATTTGGGTAACTACACATGTAGCCACCACCAACATAAAGAACCAAGTCTCTGGATAGATCAACTGATTCTTCCCCTCAAAAGTCAACTTCAAAGAAGTCCCAAGGGCTTTCACACTCATCACCTGCAGATAGATCATAAAACTTATGACAACTGAGAAGAAAAAATACCCATATGCAGAAGTAATTTAGACATGTCCCCACGACAATTATTGTAACTCATTGACTTTGTTTTGACTGGACGAAAAGAATCAGAAAAGGATACGATTTGTCCCTGGTGATGAGCCTCCCTGCACCCCAAATCAATGATCTACCTAAAGCTAATGATGCAAGGTCAACTCTTGCATTTAAGTGGGGCATCCAACAATCTGGTTGGCGTAAATACACTAAAGTAGGTTGGAAGGAATAAAAAATTCCAAAAGATGCAGAAGCAGTTGATTTACCGAGAGAGAGCCCATTAATGAGCAGATGCCAGTGTAAACTAGCACATCCGTGTGCCCACATCTAGGTGAAAAATGGAAAACCAGGATGAACACCAGCATGATTACCGAGCCAACGTAGAGCAGAAACGCTGAAAAAGATATGAAAATGCAGTCAGTTATCAGCAAATCAGTGATCGTGTAAAGAACACATAAACCAGGCCCGAAGACTGACCTGGTTGAGTCGCCATAATCCATATTTCTTGAACGGAAGTGATGGGACTTTCTTGCGGTGCGTGGATTACAATTATGACAGAACCGACAATGCACATCACACAGCCCAACATCCCCAGCTTGTGTAGTTTCTCCTTCAAGATGAAGTGCGCCAGCACGGCACTAACCAATTGATCCAAAGTACAGACATTGAGGACAATTGAAAAGGGCTCATATTGAGATACTGCAACAAAAACCCCCAAGAACATGCCAAAAACTCGAGGAGAACCACACTACCTGACTATTATACTTAAAGCACCGAGAGGAGTGACGAGCACCGCCGGGGCGAATGCGTAAGCTATGAAATTCGCAACCTCTCCAACAATCACTACATCAGAAAAAAGAAAACAGAAACAAATTCTGCAGAATTTCAGCTGATGAAACAGGTCAGTACTACTAACTACTTGGTTAAGGGTGCCCAGAAACTGAAGCATGAAGTTAATGGGTCAATTTCTTGGCTTCTTCTATATTATGATTATCACTCTGTTTCCTATAAAAAAGAATGCAACATGAAGCAAAATAAGTCATTTTTAAACTAACTATCGAAGCCGAAAAAGCAATGCACATACTCCGAGTTCATTAGATAATTTCGATTTCAGTGGTTAGAATCGATTTAGCGAGCTATCGTCACTAATTATTGAGCCAGAAAAACAAACGATGGAAATTAAATCAAGGAGCTTACTCGTGATCATGCCCACCCACCATAGAGGCTCCAACAGATACGCATACCCACCGACACCTTTCGCCAAAAAAAGATCAAGACATCGAATCAGTCCCCCGTTTTTCCAGAAATTCCAGACACCCAATTCGTCAAATTTCACGTTCTTTCGAAGGAGCAGGGAAATCGAAGATATTTACCAGCTCTCACCCCGGAAACGGCGGCGGCTCGCCGGAGGCCCTTCTTCTTGATGATGAAGCTGCCGCCGATGAACCCGCTCGAGAGGAGCGCCAAGACGACGCCGGTCAGATTGTCCGTCGAGAAATCCATTCCCTCCCAAATTCCTCCCTCCCCTACTCTCTCTCTCTCCTCTCTCTCGCGACTCTCTTCATGAACGTCGTCCAATCACGGGCCTCTGCAGATCATCCTCTGTTCCTCGCGATCCCTGAATATTCCCTGTCCATATGAACGCGAGAGAAGCCTACGGCGTATGTGGATACAGCTAATACCTCGGCCACTGTTCTGGTCCTTGGCAGTTAGCTCGTTATTTGCCATCACTTCAATCATTAATCGATCGCTAATCCGCGACGGGTTTTTTATTTAAATTATACGTGGGGAAAGGTAGAGAAATTTGTAAAATACCTGTTTAATTTATGAATCAAGTCGGCAAGCAACGTGATTTCCCCCCCGTTGGTGAGGCGATCCTTTGGTCACAATGTGTACGTTGCAGCGGATGGGCCTCTCCTCTAGAAGGAAAAGACGATAAAACAGTCGCGCGCGGATTCGCTCGACGTCGTCGCGTGTGTGGATCGGAATCGGGGGCGGGCTCTCGAAACCGAAGCGTGTCGTCGCAGGATTCGGTCCTTGTACCGGACCAAGGACAAAAGGTGGGGTCCGCATGGGCCTGGGAGTTGCGCTTGCGTGTGCACATTGGCATCGGCGAAAGCCCCCCCTCGCCCCAGCGAGATTGACATAATTAAATGCACGCATGGGGTGCGCTCTGAAGACACGGAATCTACTAATAAACCATCCATTATTTTACTTTGATAAATTTATTCTTATGAAATGAATAGATAATAAAGCAATCTTTAATTATTGATTTTTTCGCGAGCTCCACCCTCACCATTATACCCTTTGTCATTGATTAGAGAGAATAGGCCTTTCTTTTGTTCCGGTCCAAGAAAATTTGGAGCATTTTTAAGATGACATTTATTTCGCGAAAAATATTTTAGAGAAAACATTTTCCTTTAAAAATTGCTGCAAAAAGCTAGCCAACGGAAAATCAAGGTTTCGCAAAAATATTCGTGAGCTCCGGCACATGAATTCTCGTGCTTGTTTTGAGATCCTTGACATCCAAAGCCAAGTCCTTGATGCCTAGGATTGGTTCCATTGAGGTCAAGTCCCATCGCGCCTAAGCTTGGGTCCATCAAGTCAAGCCCACGACCCTAATGCCCATGTCTAGGTCCATCTAGCTGGGGCTAAGATCCTCGTGCTCTTGCTTGGGTCCTCATGCTTGAAACTGGGTCCATAGTGCTTGGACTTTGGTCATCAGCACCCGCATTTGGCTCCATCAAGGCCAAGGCCGAGGCAGGGACCTCATTGCCCAAGTCCCTAGCACTCAAACTCAAGTCACCAACGCTTGCCTTTGAGACCCTAGTGTCAATGTCTAAGTCCCTAATGCTCGCAACTAAGTTCATCAAGGAGGCCTTGATATGCTTGTGCTTGATGCCACGTCAACTAGGCTCAAATCCATTACGGAGGCCAAGGTGCTTGGGTCCACAAAGGTTAAGCGTGAGACCTAAGTATTTGTGTTTGGATTTCCTAAAACTATGCCTGTGTCCACAAAGGCTATGCTTAGGTCCCCAGTGCTCATGCTCGGGTCTGGGTGCTCAAGCTTGAGTCGGTCCCTAGAGCATGAGCTCGGGTCTATTGAGGTCAAGGCTTAAACCTTGGTGATCATACCTAGGTCCACCGAAGCCAACCCCAGGATGTTGATGCCAAGGGCAATGGATTAACATAGGTCAGGCTTAAGTCCATCGAAGTTGTGCCTAGGTGCCCATGCTCATGCTAGAATCCTCGACACTCAAGCCCAAGACCATTAAGGCCGAGGCTTGAGACCCAATGCTCGTGTTGATGTCCATTTAGGCCACACCCAAGACCCTAGTGCCTAAGCTCAAGACCTCTGCACCTGTGCTTATATCTCCTACCTTAAGCTTGGTCCAGTGAATTTGAAGACTAGGACCCCAATGCCAATGTTCGAGTGTGCCTGAGCATGTGTATCAATATTGGCACCAACACCAACATTAATAGACACTAGCTTGGGCATCAGGGATTTAAGCAAGAGCATGGAAATGGGATTTTGAGCTCGGCTTCATGGATCTAGTTGGCTCTAATGGACTCGAGCCCGAGCATGGAGGTTTTGGGTCAAACTTCGTTGGACCAAGGCATGGGCCCTGGGTCTCAAGCCTAGCCTCCGTAGACTAAGGTCTAGCCTCTATGGATCTTGGCTTACACGTCAGAGAGCTCAACACAAGCACTAGGCTCCTTGGCCTCTATGGACTCGAGCACGAGCACCTGGGGTCTAGACCTCGGCCTCGATGGCTTAGGTTGTCCCTGCGTAAATTACTAGTGCCCAAATAATGTACGTGTATCAAAAAAATTAAATAAGACTTTCCATTCCAAATGACGGAAAATATTTTTCAGTTATTTTTTATATTATTTATTATGAATATAATATTTTTGTAAAACAAACATAGTCTAAATATCTTAATATCTTATTTGGAGGAAGTGTTTAAGTAACTAAAATCAAAGTTGTAATAAATTCAAGTCCTATTTAAAAATCTAATTTCATAATTTCGATTTATCCTCATAGCCATGTTGGTGCAAGTTCAAATGTGTTTGTTTCATACTAAATTTTGCGATAAAAGAAAACACTCTTCTTGAAAATCATTTTAAGAGAAAATGATTAATTCTATTAATTTAGTGTCGTGCTGAAAAATTGTAATTCAAAGCATTATTAGATATTTGAATCTCACCGAAAACAGTAAGTACAAAAAAAGATGAAGAGATAACTATTTATTCAGAGATTTACGAAAAATGACAAAGAAATAACTATTTATTCAGAGACATGTTATGCTGTAGAAAATAATTTCCTCTACAAAACGAGAATCTCTTTTTTAATATTTTAAACGCGGGTGTATTTTTTTAGCGAATCAAACAAAGAGCTCCTTTTATGGATACAAACACACCACCACGCCGGAGGTTTCCATCAACATTTATTTGTATCGTCGCTAACGAATGAATGAATCGATCCCCATACTCCAACTACAAAAGTTCCGCAACGGGCTATGCACAACATATACACGAGTGGAAAAGAAAGAAAAGAAGAAAAGACAAAAACAAAGTCCGGGGGATTAAAAAAAAAAGGAAAGAAGCCGCCATGTCCGATCTCATGTCAGAAGGAATTCATCTCCAGCGTATACGTCCTCTTCAGCTTCCCCATCTCCGTCGCCGCCTCACGGAACGCCGCCTCATCCTCTCCGCCGCCTCCCTCGAAGCTCGCGCTCCTCATCACGTCCCCCAAGTCGCCGCCGCCGCCTCCTCCTTCCTTCGCCTTCCCATGCTCCTCCCCCTCGGCCTCACTCGCCGGCGCGATCAGCACCATCGTCGCCCCTCTCATCACGTACCCTGACTCCGGCAGCTCCAGCTCCGGCGCGTACCACAGCTTCATCCTCAAGTCCGGAACTCGGATCCTCTCCGCCGACGATGAATCGGCCGCCTCCGAGTCGAAGGATCTCCTCATCTCGGCGATCTCTTCCTCTAGCATCCGGACCTTCCCCTGCTTGTCCGAGTCAACGATCGCCACGCTCTTCAGCATCGGATGATCCGCCACGATCTGTCTCAGCAGATAATGCCTCGCCGAAGCAGCGATCAAGCAAGAAATGATCCAGACCACTCGCAACTTCAGCTCCTCCTCCGCGATGACCGGCCCGGGCTCGAGCTCAACCTCTTCGACGGCTCTCGGTCTCAATTCTAGTGCGCCTTCCTCTCCCGAGGCGGCGGCGCCGTCCTCTCTCCTCCGCAGCGAATTCGCTCCGAGGACGACGCAGCTCTTCATCTCGCCGCCGAATCGAGCCGTCCACCTGAGGACCGTGCGCTTACCGTTGAGCCCGACCGCGTCGACGCAGGAGGGGAGCTCCACGCGCAGCGACTCGATTCCTCTGAAGGGTTTAAGGACTTCGCCGGGAGCGGGACGAGAATCGTAGTCGCAATCGCAATCGCAATCGTCGTCGCCTCCTCCGCCGGAGCGGGAGGCCGATTTAGCCGAGGCGACGCGGTGGAGGAAGCGGAGGGGGCCGCGGACGAATCTGTCGACGAGGCGGGAGAGGAAGCCGCTCCGGCGGCGCCAGCGGCCGGGCTCGGACTCGGACTCGGAGGAGGCGGGGAGGAGGCGGGGGCGGGGGAAGGAGAGGGAGACGGTGGGGGTGAGGGGGACGAGGGAGGAGAGGCGCTTGGAGACGGCGAGGCAGCGGGCGAGGGACCTGGCGTCGTGGACTCGGTCCAGGATGTGGAGGAGCAGGTCGTCCGGTAGGCGACCGAGCTGGTCCTCCCCATCTTCTTCTCCTCCTTCTCCTTCAACCTCCGGCCTTGGAAGATCCATGGATGGAGTCGAAGTTCTAGGTGGCTGTTGATGGCGAATAATGGAAATCTGGATTTTGGTGGGGGGTTTTTGAGGAAAAAAGGATGAAGAGATAAGGCAGAAATGAGAGGTCTTGGAGAGGATGCTTTTTGTGTGTTTATATATGGAGAGAGAGATAGAGAAAGGCGGCTTCGTTGAGAGAGACAGGTGGCGACTAGAGACGAGGCTGACGCAGCAGAACGCGGTTTTGAATGGAACGCTGATTTTTCTTGCATTGCACACGCAATGATGGAGGCGAAGTTTCTTGACCAGCCGGGATCCGTCGTCGGTTTTACGACGTTGCAGCTCCGCAACAGCGTCGATGCTGATGCCGATGCCGAGGCGTGTAGACGTGCCTCCTTCATATGTTCATGGGATATTTTTGCAAAAGCAAATTTTTCCCCAAAAAAGGCAAAAAGGAGTGTCCAACCATATCCCTATAGTTGTTGTGTCGACCTTCTAATTTTATCGATGGTCAAAACAATTTTATCTTCTTAATATTATTATGTCTCCTTAAGTTTTTGATAAAACTTTCTCTTAAAAATATCTTAACAATGTTTTGCATCCGAGGATTATAATTTTTTTATTAACGAATATCTATAACGTGTAATTGATAATTTGAAAATGGGAAGTGGTGTGGAATTTTTATGCCCAAAATTGAAAAAGTTGTATCCATGTCCATTTCTGATTGATTATATTCGATGAGTGTCTTAAAAGGAGTCAGTCCTCCTTGTCAGCACGCTCCTACTTTCTGATTTGACCGAGGACCGAATTGTACTTATAGCATCCTTATCCTTACTTTCCACGTAGATGCACTGAGCCAGTCGACATGACTCTTAGGTTGATGGCTGCTCGCATCACATCATGAATGACGTCTTTGATAATTAAAGTCACTCCTGTTTTATTTAAGGAAATTAAAGTTTTCATTTTCTTTTCTTTGAAAAAGTGAAGGAATTTAGGTCTTCATTTATTTTATAAAAAAGAAATACTTTAGATGATATCTTCCTAGAAATAATATTTGTATCCTTTTAAATAATTAATCATTAAAATTATTTTTTAATCAGAAAAATATGTTTATATTTTCATGGACAATGAAAATATTTTATGTTTATTTTTACAAATGATTCAAATAATATTTTGATTTTTATAAAATAAATACATCATCATTTGCTCAATTTCATATAACTGTGTCATTACGCCGCCGATCTTGATTCTTTTGTGCGTCAAAGTAGTTTTTCATTATTTTGGAATCGATGGTGACCGTTCCGCTAGTGCCGCAAGAATTCAAGGGCGGGCTAGGAAAAAAACAGTTGGGTCCTGACAAGCATTTAGGATCCTAAGAATAGTCATAGTAGTCGGATGCTATGCTGTTTTCATGACTAGCAAAAACCTACGAGAATCACCGAGCCGGGACACCAGTGGACTAGGAAATCCGAAGGTCGTCCTACTGACTTTAAACCGAACGAGGGGATGAACCTTTTCATAGCCTGAGCTAACAAGTTTCGCAACCAACATCACTTATCGATTTTCGAACTCAAGAGAGCCTTTAGACGCAAACATCATCCATAATCGAGAATGGCGGGACGGGGAACACCCGATTCGAGCACAGTCCACTGGGGGGCGCAGGGGGTGGTAAAGCAAATGTTATACCAAACCAGGAGCTCGGGAAACCTCGAGAGTACTTGCAAAAGTAGGATAATAATAGCGTATGTTTCTACATGGAATTCAAAAGGAACGACGGTTGAAGTGGACACATAATTACAGGATCGAGGCAGGCGGATATTGTTTTTCTTTAGATCCTGGATGCGATCAAGGGGGTGGTATTTTGGAAGTATGCGGAAGCAGCCCCGACCCCGCTCCCGAGCTTGATGGGGTAGCCCACATCCTTGAGCACCATCTCCACGCCGGCGAGACAGCCGAGCAGTTGCAGCTGAAAATAGAACAAAGAGAAACATTTGTGTCCAGATGATAATGGAATTTCAGGGTGAAGGAAATGGGAAATTGCAGGCGAACATTTCTAATAAGAAATACTCTTCTGTGCGACGCGTGCTCGCTCGCCATCACACCCATGCTTGTGCTCAATGCTGACATGAGAAGTATGAATTTTCGCCGATCAAGCGACCATGATTTATAAATCCAAACTGGGTGGTGCCAAAATTTGCGTTATTAAACAACTGTGACAGAAAATTTGCATAGGTAATGCTGTTCCAAGTTGTAAAGACATGAAGCACCATCAGATTTCCACAACCCAATTTGCACTTAATGATTAAGAGGCGAATCTTTCAGCGAGTAAAGGTTCGAGAAGCGTAGAGCTTCCTTGTTCACCTTGCAAGTTCAACAAAATTCATGTTACGGGCAGGAACATACCTCATTCAGATTGCCAAGATGCCCTATCCTGAAGACTTTTCCAGCCACTTTGTTCAGTCCCAGGCCTAGACTCAAATTGTATCTCTTCCATGCCCTCCTCACAATTTCAGAGCTTTCAATATATGGGGGAACAACGACCGCTGTCACGGTGTCGCTGAACCACTCCTCCTTTTGTGTGCAGTTCTTCAGCCCCCATGCCTCTACAGCAAGCCTGAAGTCAAATGCAGTAATTCATTAGATCAAGACAAACGAAAGATGATCAGATAAAGATTTGAGGAAATAATGGCGTTACCTAGTTCCTGTGGCGAGACGGTTATGCCTCGCGATCACATTATCGAGTCCTTCCTCGAAAATGAGATCGAGGGCAGCTCGCAGCCCGTACAGTAGCTGAATGGAAGGGGTGTATGGCCAATAGGTTCCCATCTGGTAGAACTTGAGGTAGTCCTTCCAGTCGAAGAAAACTTTGTACGACTTTGCAGTTTTGGATGCCTCCAGAGCCTTGGGGCTTGCACAAACTATGCCCATTCCAGTGGGAAGAGAGAGCGCTTTCTGAGAGCCAGTCAAGGCCACATCAACTCCCCATTCATCCATGCGGAAATCGAGAGCACAGATTGAGGAGACTCCATCGACCAAAAACAGGGCTGGGTGCCTATAGTCATCTGCAAGTAAATATGTTGCACGGTATTACAGAAGGGCCTCTTAAAACAATTAGTAAAAAATATAAAATCTCAGCAGAAAGACATGCGATAGCTTGTCGATGTTCAGTAAAATAAAACGCAACCAACGCAGTGATAAGAGCCCTTCTAATGATAGATCAGAAAGATTATTTCAAAGCTTGGACTAGTACAAATGTTTGTCCTTACCAAGTATTTTTCTTACTCTAGCCAGGTTGTTGGTGACTCCAGTTGCTGTCTCATTGTGGACGATGCATACTGCCTTAATGGTGTGTGCAGTGTCGGCAGCAAGCTTCGATGCCAGGATGTCAAGATTGGCACCCTGTCCCCACTCACTTTCGACGACATCCACATTGAAGCCGAGGCGTTGCTGCTGATCAATCCAGAGCAGAGAGAATTGGCCAATCATGAACGAGATGGTCCGATCTCCAGGAGATAATGTGTTGGTCAGAGCGCTCTCCCATGCACCAGTACCTAAAACCAAAACGACAACTTTAGATTTGCATAAAATGAAGGGCTAAATGCTTTATCACACTGCTTTTTCAATGAAGGATGTACCAGTGGTGGGAATAAGGAATGGGGTTCCTGTAGTAGTCTTGAAAATTTTCTTCACATCCTCGAGGAGAATCTTGGTAAGTGCTGGAATAGCAGGTGAACGGTAATCCTCATTGTTCCTGTTCATCGCACGAATGACCTGATCCGGGATGTTGACAGGGCCCGGAACAAAGAGGTGGTTCCTTCCTGGTCCATATACGTAGTCCATCTTCCCTTCTTCAGAAATTCACAAATTGGAGTCTTGAGATTTTGCGAGGCCTATGCTGCAAATTTTTTTTTGGTGGGAGCAATTAAACTCTGCATCTGATTCAAGGAAAGAACTACATGGTACTTAAGATTTCTACACTACGTTTATTGTCTAGCTTGATCTTGAACTCCTTGATCTGAGTGGACCGTTACTAACTGAAATAAATCCTTATTCCCAATACTTATGTCTGTACAAGAAACAAGGGTGCAGCTTACTCTAGAAAGACATGCATAGTGGCAAAGATATTTGTCATCATCAGGCAAATATGCTTCCTTCAATCAAGCTAATTTATGTGGCATAACAGGGAGTGGAACCAAGCAAGAATTAAAGCTAAGGAGACGAATCAATCCTTATAATTAGCACGATGATGAACCAACGTCTGTGCCTTCATTAATTGATGGGAATGAAGCCATAAAGTGTGTCTTCTCGCTGGAACTGGACATGCTTTTGTTTGATAAGATGTAAGGCTTTGAATTGGAACAAAGCATAACAGAATGTCAGAGAACAAAATAGTGTGCTACAACTTTTTCTCCTCGACAATAGATTGCTTGAGAACACCTCATCAAAACTCTATCAGAAAGCAAAGTAACATCTTGTTAACAAAAGCAAGTGGCTTGGGTTTGAAGAGGTTGATTATCGGTTAATTGTTCGAAAGGAGTGACATGTCGGAACTGAATTACAGTTCCTTTCTACACAAAATAAAATGACGTGTGATCGTACCATCAATTTCATCCTAAAACTATCAGCTTCTTATAAATATATCTTCAAGCATACCACTCTGCTACAACATGTTCCAGTGTTTCTCGTTCTCAAAACCTCGAAACTATGTTTATCAGCTGTTTCCCCTGAATTTGCTTTTGATAACTCGGGAAAAGCCCATCACTACAGCCTAATCAACATTTTAGTACTTGATTAGGCACACTCAAAGAACGTACACCGCCAATACAACAGAAACATGGCTCAGCCTTTGCATAAGTGACACCGAGGGACCACTTCATGCTCGAATGAGTACTTGAAAAATTGTTCGGCAAAAGAAAGAAAGAACGCTCAAAGAAGTAAAATATCGAACTTCGATTGTCAACTAAGGAGTCAAAAGCAGGACAGGATGAACTTCAGAGATTACTCTGGTGGACATCATGACTCAAAGAAGAAGACCATACCGTTGCCGTATCAACCTTAAAACTATCAACAACACCATAATAACATTCATTCTGGTCTGACGAAAAAACGATCTTCAAATCCGCAATCCGCCGAAAACATTTCTTTTAGCAAAACTTTATGAGTTCTCTCCATTTCTTTCCTCAGACCTTTTCTATTTCAGCAAAATGCTACCACACTATCAACGATCGCCTTGTGACAACTTTTGTAAAAACAGACCCTCTGTCGGGTACTGAAAATGGCAAGAGAATTTATCGTTTCGGTAATCGAACTGAAGCGAGCGAGTAGCAAACAGAACACTCTCCAGACTCTCAGGAGTCAGTATCGAAGAGCCGAAACACGCCCCCATGCATGCGGCACGTAACGAAAAACGAAAAACGAAAAACCCGACAACGATCCGACGAACAGAATCGCGGACAAGAATCGTTCCTTAAAATCAGCACAAGTTTTACCTCCTCGCTTCCTCCAAATCGTGAGCAGCAGAGAGACGTGCCCGATGATCCTTTGTCGAAAGCCAAGCCGGCTGATGCGAGCCCGGATGGCTCGCTCCGTCGCTTCATTTTAATAAGAGCGCGGGAGAGCCAATCAGCATCCCCCCGGCGGGGCCCACCCCCCACGTGGCGGATAAGGGCGGGGCACGTGTTCGCGGTCTTGCGGCTGAGAATGGGTGGTGACACGAGAGACCGCCCCGATTTTTGCAGCTGCATGGGAGAGAGTTTCCGATATTGCTCCGCTCGTTTTGGGTGGTTCTCACTTAGTTATCCTCTCTGTCCGCTCCTCGGCCAGTTAAAATGCCTCTCGCCGCTCCCTCTGAAGGTCTATCTCGTTCTTTCTACAGTCGAATCGGATCGTTGATAACAGCGAGAGAATCATCAGTTTAACCTTTATTTTCTCAAAGAGGGTTGGTCGAAATCGGTGTGCTAAGTAATGTGGCGGACCACGGCCATTGAAACCGTAAACAAATGGGTCTTATTCGACGTCCGATGAAAGTCCTACCGGTTCACTGAACTAGAACGTTGTTTGTGCTTTAAGAGTACGTCGGAGACTTAAAAAAAGTCGATGCTTTATGTCCTCATTGGTGGAATTCCATGGAAATTGGGAATCTTTGTCTAACCCACCAGTGTAAATCTTTCTTGACATTCCTTACTCCTTTTAGTTTATTTTGCTCTCTCAGCGAGTGGTGCAGAGCATCAGCAACCAGAAATGAATAAACCTGAGGTATCTGCTCATCGTTCAAGTCTTGCTTGCAGGGAGTCTTGCATTAGAAAAGAAACGAACAGCTAAGGGCAAAAAAGAGGCAGGCGCGGGCCTATACAAATTACAAATCAAAATTAGTTATCACGAATTGGCACTGTAACTTCCAGCGTCTCTTCTTCTGATGGACAACATCCCGTACAGAGTAAGCAAGCATGTGGTTGAGAGACACTGCGAAAGATAAAGTGATAATGTGCTGAGAACCACACCCTGCTCCCATTAATCAGGGCCATACAGCATTTTTTTCATCTTTGTTTTTATTGCAGTTTTGTCTTCCTAACGTTGAGGTTGCTTTCGGGTAATCTGGCCGTCATCTAACTCTTTTGTGGGTCACACTGTTTTTTGGTGCCTTCCCCTCTTTCTCTGTTGCTGGAATTGATTCGAATCTCGGAGTGTCCCTCTCACTATTTGCTTGGTCTCTTTCTTCTTGGCTTGCTTGTGACAGACTTATGTCCAATTCTTAGGGGAGAGTTCCTTTCGAGTTAGTAGGAGAAGTTGAAATCCTCATAACATTGCAGCAAGGTGGATGACAGAAGGCATAGTATAGCAATAATAGCTGGTAGACCCTTCGATTCGTAATGTTCACACGACTGACGTTAGTAGGAGAAGTTGAAATCCCATCTGTGGAAGGGCTTGGCGAATTGGAGGGTCGCGGCATCCAAGTAATCCAACCTTATGGAGGTGCATCACTTACAGGAACATGGATAAAAGCACTCGGCACTCTCACAGAAAAAGCATGTTCTGCAGCTTGCTGTACTAATACTGATCCTTGGCATAACCAAATATGAAGTATCATCACCTCACTTCGCAATGCTTTTGCTTAAAATTACAGGATAGTAACAAGATGACAGACTTATCACACTGCATGGTTTCTGCAACTTCCAGGAAACTTTAAATTACAGGATACAATGAACAGTTGCACAGCACCATTCCTTCAAAATTAGGTGAGGGATAAAATTTGCTGCACCAGGATAAACAGAAAAGGGATTCCCCCACAGGTTTACTGTACATTAGTGGGGAAAAAAGAATGAAAAGAATATTTCTAACTTATTGTGAGCACTTCATCAATATGCAAATGTAATCTCTTGAGGACTTCGCGCACAGTATCAATTAAAGGATGTGACTTATCACCAGAAAGGAACAAACGCATGCAACCCCTGACGTCAATCCAAGAACATCCCACGTTCTTTTGGACTCCTCTCGCTTGCATCAATTCTCTAACTTCTACTGCTTCACCCCACCTGCCACTGTCTGTATAAGAATTGGCAAGAAGCACATAGTTGGACGAGCTAAATGGTTCGTTAGCATGAAGATGTTTAGAAACATGTCTTGCCATTCTTAAATTCCCATGTAATTTACAGGCTCCAAGCAACGCTCCCCATATTACCACATCAGGCTCAGAAGGCAAGCTTAGAAGAAGAGCCTCAGCTTCCTCCAAGTGTCCTGCTCTCCCAAGCAAATCAACTATGCACGTATAATGCTCCACAGTGGGCCTGATGCAATGCTTAGTAACCATATCAATGAAATGATGGCAACCTTCCTCCACTAAGCCAGCATGACAACAAGCACTGAGAACTCCCACAAAAGTGACAACATTCGGGGAAACACCCGGTGATCCTTCTCTCAACATCTCATTGTAAAGCTTCAGAGCCTCTTCAGCTTGGCCATTTGCAGCATACCCACATATAATTCCATTCCACGAAACAATATCTTTTTCAGAGAGGCCCCTAAATGCTTTTAAAGCATTGTCCATCTCGCTGCACTTGGAATACACATCTAAAAGTGAACTTCCAACAATCACCTCGTTTTCTAGTCCACACTTCAAAACAAGTGCATGCAGTTGCTTTCCCCACTGCAATGCATTGGAGGTAGCACAACCACTAAGCAGACCACCGAAGGTGAAAGAATTAGGCTTGATATCTTGGATACGCATTTCATGGAACAATGACTCTGCAAGTTCCATGTGCCCACTCTGTGAAAACCCAACTATCATTGTTGTCCAAGAAGCAAGATCCGGGTTGGCCATCTCCTCAAACAACTTGAAAGCAGAAGCAACAAATCCGCACTTAAAGTACAAGTCGATCAAGGCATTGTTTATAAAGCAATCAGAGTGGTACCCACGGCGAGTAACTGCTGACTGCACCATCATCGCTTCGAACAGCTGGGCATGCGACACAAAATCATTTAAAATAATGGCATAGGTATATTCATCAGGCTGGATTCCTTCTCTGCAAAGCTTGCGAAATAATTCTACGCAAGTGTCACCACCTCCGTGCTTAGAGAAACAAAAGATCATAGCATTCCACGCTACTAAGTCCCTCTCAGGCATTTCGCCGAACACCTTCCTCGCACTATGCACAGCCCCGGCTCCCCCATACATTTTCATCAAGTTAGTCCCCAGAAAGGCATCTGAACCTACGCCCATCTTTACAATCTCTCCATGAACTTGTTTTCCCAACCCCAGTTCACAACAAGGAACCACAATCGAATACGTAACAGCATCCGGCCTAACAACAGAGTCTCGCATCTTCAAGAAATGGGTCAATGCCCGCTCATGCCAATTGTATTTCGCAAGCCCAGAAATGACGATATTCCACGACTGGCAGTCTTTCCCATGGGTAGATTCGAAGAGGTTCAGAGCCTCGGCGACTGAACCAGAGCTGAAGTAGCCGGACAAGACGGTGTTGTAGGAGACGGCGTTGGCGACGGGCATGGTGGAAAGTAGCTTCTGGGCATCGGACAAGGAATTGGACTTGACGTAGGATTGGAGGAGGAGGTTGCATCGATAGGCATGGCTGTGAAGGCCTTGCTTGATGAGGCAAGCATGGAGAGCTTGCGCTTTGTACATGTGAAGGGAAGCCAAAAAGAAAAGCCTTTCTTTCCCCTTCTTTCCCGAGAGTGCGAGAATTTGTAATTTGTTGGGGGTCGAGTTTCAACGGCTACTAGACGTGGGATTAGAAACTTTCATCATTTAGCAAAACGTTTTCCGAAATTGAGTATCACTTAACAAAAAATCGATTCAACCGAATTTTGCTTCTCTATCAGTACGGAAAATTAGTGTTACTTTTATTTGGAACAACAGGAACAGCATTCTCTATATTGAGAATAACATCAAGAATAAAAGACTACAGCAGAGCAGGGGCATTCACCCGGTCATCTTTTCTGGGGAGCGTTAATTTCTTTCCTTTCATCCTGAGATGGTTCTCTCCCTACTGGAGGGTGTTTTGTATACGTTCACCGGTTGTTCCTATCGTGCTTTTCCTTTCTAGTTGTTAGTGGGTTGCCGCAACTGTAGCTTTTATATTCTGGCATCCTTCCACTCATTATGATATGTTGTTTTGAATGTCGGTTTTAATGCCATGATCTTTTTGTTCAGTTGATCTTTTCTTAATATATTTATTACCTTTCACCAAAAAAAAAAAAAAGAAAAAAAAGAAAATTAGTGTTAGTTGAATGAAAGACAATTTTGTTTACTCAACATAGAAAATTCAATGTTTTGTTCTCAAGTTCATATCTCCGATGATGTTTTCATGTCACATCCAACACATTTGCATATGGAAATAACCACCGCATAATTTACCCCGCTTATGTTGAAATCTCAAGTTTCAGTGTTTCTTTCCTGCCGGCAAATTTCAGCACATATTGTTGGGGGTAATGGTGACACAAAGCCAGTCCTAACGATTCCACTGTTTTTCCTTCATATTAGCTTAAGCGAAGAAATGCACCCACAGGCCAATAGCTTTTAAGAAAGATGAATGAGTTGTTGAACTGTGCAAAATAAAGGCCTGACAATTGCAAAGCTTATATCCAGCAGAACAAGCACTACGCAAATTATGACCACGCTACCGTTACCTTGAGAAGCACAATTGCACCGTAAGCCACTAAAAGATGACTATAAATCGTAACTCAGTCAGTTTGAGACTCCAAGCAACTGATGATATACACCCAGATGCTGCCTTGTGCAGATAAGGAGTTGGAAGAGGATTCTAACCACAAACGAGGCATTTCCCTCTCATCCTAATCATGGAACTCTTTGCTTTCTTCTTTACTATCGGTGCTGGTAATCCTATACAATAATCAGTGCATTCTTTAGGAAGTGAGACAAGAACGAAGATCACACATTGGCTTTTCACATTCTATGACTATGTAATATGTACAGTTCATGACCGGTGAGGGCAGCATTCGTGTTGTGATTTGGGATTCTTGTACACATTAGGATACAACTGAATACGGTAAAATTGATTGTCACATTTGACTCACTATACTTTGGCAGACTTGAACAGTTGTCTCCATTTCTGAGGATCACTTCCTGGACCTTCTCCCTGCAATTTCCATTAAACAAGATAGATAAGATTTTATCACTATCACCCTGTACAGGAGCATAGCTCATAGTAGATAGCAATAAGAGTGCGTGTGCAGATTCGGAAGTGAGTCTGCAATAACATTACAAGAAAGCTACTTTCTCTAGGACAATTGAGACTTAAATTTTTCTTTTGAATATTACCAACAAAATGGAGAACTTATAAGTTAGTGAAAGCAACTTTCTTCTCTTGCAATGTCGCTAAGTACATGGGATAAACAAACTCAAACTATGAAACTTCCTTTTGCAATGCGGAAAATTACTAACTCTCCTCACTTTGGCTTATCCTAAGTACTGATGCATTCAACCAAGGAATGAAAATTATTGATATGTTGTAGTTAAGTTTCCACGTGAGAAAATCAATTAAATCATGTTGAAAAGTTACTAATTACCAACAGGTTTGGCGTTATTTATCCTTACATCAAAAGTTGTTAATATCATGAATCTTGATACTTAATGTTATGACAGGATGCACAGTTACCTCAACTGAGTTGATTTCGTATGTTTCACCCTTGGCAAATTCTATGTCCAGTAACTGTATGCAAGCCTCGGCAACGACAAGCCTACTAACCTCTCCAACGAGTTTATCCCCTGAGAAGTTGCAAGTGTTAGAGCAAGTGAAAAATCTTTCTTCTTAGAGGAGAGGCAGTAAAGCCAATGCTGCACCAACTGCTCTTTGACAGAAGAGCCTTCATCATTTCAACCTCCCAAGCAATTCAAATAATTTAACGCATAGGGGAGGTACTAATCAAAGAGTTACCAATCCCAGATAATGAGATAGACCTGAGCAAGTCTTCTTTTTTGCCAAAATAGATGCGAGTAAGTTGATACAAGTACATTTGTACCAAACACAGACCAAGGAAATATGATGCAATAACGTGAGATGGAGAGTTTCTTGGACCACGTCTTCCAGTAGTATCTGTACTCAGATGCCTCATAAGTCCATATAGCAGCGTTTCTAAATATCAAGACAAACTACAAGCGTAGCAAATGGTTCCGAAACCATTTGACACCCTCATATTTGATCACAAATGGATCAAGGTCGCTTCAAGAGATTACTTTAAGAGCAAATACAACTTACGTTACTCACATACACAATGAGATGTAAAAGACTGACGTTTCTTTTTTAATGTCCTTTTATTTCCTGTTTAATTGAGTAAAAAGTGTTTAGTATAGCATCACTGAACCACTCGTGATTTTCCATGTTTGACATTATAGGCGTCAAGTGAGGAACTTTCACATCATACCTTGACCAACAACAACTGCACGCCGTTGGCCAGCTGTAGCTTTGAGCAAAGTATTTAAGTCATATGACGTGTAAGGGCCATCAGTCAATCTACCAGGTCTAGCAATTTAAGCGAGTGTCAGGATCCACATACTCATTATCATAAACAGAAAAAAAAAAAAAAAAAAAAAAAGTGTAAAGAGATTGATAGAAACCTCAGTATAGTAAATGGAAGACCAGATTGACGAAGAAAGTCTTCCCCCATCTTCTTATACTTCAGGACTCCAAAAAGGTTCATGATGCTGTCAAAAGGGAAAAAAAAGTTATTGTACACAAAATACTCAAGAACTAACTCATGGACAAATCCAGCATGATAAGAATCTAAAAAACTAAAAAAATGCCGACACCTGACCCTGGGCTGCGCAGGTGGCACATTGGTCAAAGCGGTGAGGAGGATGGGATGAGATTGGGGGTTTAAAGCCCAAGACAATGGAAATAACTCAGTAGCCATAATGACTGAAAACATCCAGAAAAAAAATCAACTGACTCCTAAAGTACCTAATAGGCTACTCCAAGTGGTTAGAACTACATACACTGCGATGATCATGACCTTCTTCTCCTCTCATTTTGGCTTTTTGTTTTTTTATTTTTATCACTTTAAAGAAAGAAAATCAACTGCAGAGACTGACATAAGAAAACTTCTCAAATGTTCTCTGAGTTAGAATACCAAAACTCACTTTTCACCGAAAGGCAACACTGAAATCAATGAGTGCAAAAAAAAAAAAAAAAATTAACATGTATTTTTGGCACTGAGTAAATGATACAACCAAACATAATAATGAACGAGCAGGTTCAATCACTGACTCACCTCCAAGGCAGTTCGTTGGACTTAGTGATTCCCACTGAAGAAACAAGAACTACTCTCTTGATGGATGAAGGCAGAGCAGAGATAAGATTTCTTACACCCTCCCAATCTTCAATGAAACATACGGTCAGAGACAGTCATGGTGAATAATTGTGCTTGAACATGTGCATACTAGTATATGCAATTCAAGCATTCTAAAGGAAAGGCACAGCATTACAGCAACCAGACAGTAGGTATTCTAAAGGAAAGGCACAGCATTACAGCAACCAGACAGTAGGTACTCTATGGAGAGTAGCGCGAAAAAAAAAAAAAAAAAAAAATCGGTAATGCTGTCATTTTTTTCTCTTAGATATACAACAGAAATTTCTTATTCTAACCTACTCTTTCTGGAGAATTATCCCCCTCCCATCGCTTTGAAGGAAAGGCTGTAGTTCCTGTGCAGCAAATGACATGGGTGACTCCCTGTGAAATTTTAAAAAGATAAACATCAGTGTTAATGAAGACACAATAATGGAAATTACAATAAGCATGTATGTATGAGATCTCTTAAGAATGTTTCATATTTGAAACTGAAGTTCTACATTCCAAAATAATTACCTCAAACATGGATGGATCCAGATCCTCTGGGTTCCTTGTGTCTCCTTGCCATACCTACCAAGAGACAAAAGCTTATAGTTATAAAGCTCACGTGCTAATTAAGCATGGATAAGGTGAATGTCGACACAAGTGAGAAAAAGAACAATGGAAACTGCAAGAACCAAACGGATATAGGCAGCACCTGTAGTCTCTCTTCATCTTGTTGGCCAAACAGAGAGTTAGCCTTATCAAGATCTCGTAGCAAGAGGCGTGTTTTAATATTCCTTTCAAGCAATGATGCCACAACTAACTGTCCTGAAAAAGAGAGATGAAATAAACTATGAAGGTTTCTTAGGTAGGAGCGCATTGTTTTCTACTGTGATACTAAAAGACTGGAAATGTTCTCCTATTTCAATGGGACTACTTTCATCAAATCCACATGTGAGAGAAATCAAAGCCCCACGATACTTTGAAAAAGAAAAACAGCATCCACACTCCACGGTAGGTGTAGCTGTGTAGGCGACTGAAACATAACATCTCAACACTCTTTGGTGATACCAAAAAAAGCTACCACCACCCCTAACTCAGCTCATGCAGATTTTGGAATCTCTGGCAAGTTTCTACCCGCAGTCAAGTTGATATTGTAAAATAAGGATAAAAAGAAGTACGGCACTGCCAACCTAATGGTTCAGTGAGCTTAACAGATGGATGTTGGTGCTGTGAAATTATTTGTTGTTCGCCACGATGGGGATTAGATGAGTCAGACAGCAAGAAATGATCAAGTTCCCAAATCCCATTGCCCACTAGTAAAAGCATATGCAAGGATCCACAGCAATTAGAAGAGCCATTGCCTCATCGGAAAAAATTAGATGTCCTACCCATGAACCTAGCAAATTTCAATGTCGAAGTTGGTCTCAGTGACTAGGGAGAAAGAAACAGTCTTAGTTTGTCGCCCGATTCAGGCAAAACAAGCTTAATTCCAATAATGAGCAGGCTTCAATCAAATATATGCAAACAACGCAAACTGAGCAGCAACACCAGACTCACAATAACCGCCAATTCAGCAGCCAGTAAATAAAAGCAGCCAAAGAAAGATCCACAAACAAAATCGCCCTGTCGGAGCATCGTCATTTCAGAATCTAGAGCTCGTCCAGTTCAAATATCAAACCTAGACAAGCTTTTCCACCTACAAAACTTCAAGCGAGGACAGAGATCACCCGAAAGAGGAAGCGAAAAAAACGAACGAGAAACGACGTACCGACGCCACCGGAGCCTCCGGCGACGAGGACCAGCTTAGAAGATGCCGAGGACGGGGCTTCGGAATCGGCGGCGGGAGACTCGATCACCTCCTCCTTCACGGCATTGACGACGGGCGCCGCGGCGGCTCTTCTGCTCGGGCTCGAAGTAGAAGTCTCGGAGGAGCTACTCCGGCGAGAGATACTCAGCGAAGGACGGACGGAGACGGCAGATCTCCGAGGCGCTATGGAGAATCTGTCGAGCGCGACGGGGAGCTGGAGAGTGGAGTGAAGATGAGCTGGGTCGCCATGGGAATTGGGAACTTCAGAGCTCGGACCAATCGCATGAGAGAGAGCAAGCATGGCATTCGTGGCGGTTACATAACCAGCCGCTTGATTTTTTTTCTTTATTCCCTCATTCTTCTTGTATTTATTCTGGTAGAGAAAATGCATGTTCGAGTAAGAGCGTATTTATTTGCATGCACTTGTAAACTATTCTGACCTAATTTAAAAAAATACGAAAAAAAAAAAAATATTTAAATTAGGCTTAATTCCCTAAAAAAATTCCCTAACCTAAAAGTAAAAATATTTTTCTGAAAAATAATTTTCTAGAAAGTATTTTCCCTTCTCATGAAGTTTTTCCTAAAAATTAATTCATGGGAAATTCTTTCCCTCAAACAGATTTATCCAAAAGTTTGGTATTTTTAGAAAATTCGACCATCCAAATTATTGAGAAAATATATCCGATTTTGAAAGGTCTTTGAATATATCTAATGTTTCGAACTAGTAAAAAAATTCACAACATGAGTTTTGTAATCCACAACATGAATAAAAATTAGTTGTCCGGGACATTTTTTTTTTTTTTTTTTTTATGTCTTTCGAGTTGTTCGATGAATGATGGTCTCTAACATTTTGGTCTATCGGCTGGTAGACCCGTGGCTGCGATCAAGTCCACCGGGTGCATCTCACTGATGCATTTTGTCATTCAGCTGAATTGTCCGGCTGCTTTTCGTTTGATTGATCTGCGGCGTGCTTCATGTGTCCAGAGATGCCTTATCCAAAGAACTTTGAAGTTTGAAGTGGCCACGCGAATGCAAGCGATCGTCGGGGAGAACCGAGGTGTTCCTGCTGTAGGAATCGGGGACGTGTCTTTATGTGTTACTAGGCAAACTTATACGTGCTATTCCTGGGTTTCTCTCGGTGATGAAGGGCTCATCTGAGGGACTTTCTTCTTATTTTTGCTAGTTGTAACTTAAGCAGTAATGATTTCATTGACAATGAACTTAAATGTGAAATTCCCGGTCCGTTTCTGGAGTTCAGGAGAGTTGTCTAAAGTAGCCAGGCCACACCAGTAGCTCGAGAATGCTGCAATCTGAAATGCTTGCTACTGATGTGCAAACCGTACTATCCAACCTCAAATGTCTACTTCCCTTGGCCAGAGAAAGTTTTATCTGCATAATTTAACCTCCTAGAAAGACCAGACGATGAAATGCAGCATCATTCTAGCGTCGCTTGAACCATAAGGGTAACCTCTTTTTACAATTTGAACTGGTGCAAGAGAGGTCTTAATATCTGCTTCTGTTTGCTTTAGTTACGTGGGACTGATGCTGTGTGCATCTCCCATAGAAAATGGAATAGAGACATCAATGCACCCCATTATTTCTTCTATTCTTTAGCCACACCGCCGAGTATGGGCTTTGAACCAATATTTTCATGACTAGTGAACCTTGTTTTGGGGGGAAAGTAAAGCACCTAAATTTTTACTTCAGAGAGCAAAAAGGGTTAATGTTTATCTGACTTTTGGAGTACGTGTCTCTTTGGCTCTATTGAAGTATGAAGCAGAGCTAGGGTGAGACTATAGCACTTCATTTGTCTGAATTTCACAACATTAAGATATTTTCTATTAATGTCCTTGGAAAAAGGATCTGTCTGCTCCTTCTCTTGTAAGTAACAAGCAATTGTAGGCTGGAGCATGATATCCATTACAACTCCTATCTCAGCTTTCCAGAGATGGAATTGTTGGAAGTTTGTTTGTAAAAACAAACTAAATGCATGTTTCCTTGTCCCACATATGAAAAGTGAGAGGAATTTGGTCAATTAATAAATGTGGACCTTTTTTAGTGTACCTAAAAGAATAATTTGGTGTGGGCTAAACCCCATCATATTCTTGTGCGGGTGCGCGATTATTAAGGCACAATTAGCACTTGCACGTCCGCGATTTAATTAGCACTAACCTTTTGTTATTTTATTTTTTATTATTATTTCGAATTTCTGCTGGTGACTATTAGCAACGTTGTGGAGTAAATAAATCCTTAAAAAAGTGACATCACGCCTTAAAGTCCGACTTCATTATTCTATCCAATTCGAAATCATATTTTCCCAACAGGAACTAGCCCAAGCACTTTTTTCCCTTTTTCACCATGTTTTTCTAAATGTTGCTGCAGAAACATCGTGCTGTTTTCAACTTTTAGTAAATTGAAGCCAATCACAGGTGGGGGCTCCTTGTAATTCTATGATGATGCAAAAGCTAGACTAAGCCCTGATAGATGCTTGTTTGAGCAGGTCTTAGCAGGGAAGAACTGAAGAAGTTTGCTAAGCTTGGAACAGGACCTAAGAAGACAGCTCAACATCGCCAATGTGGTAACACACCACACCATCCGATTTTCACAGCGTCTAGTTGCTGAAAAAAAATTACATGTGAAAGTTCCAGTCATTTCTGGTTAACAGCTACATGACTTGCCTTTTCTTCTAGAAATGGTTCCATCTGTCTATAGGTAAAAGTCATGTATATCATTAGTCAAATATTGCTTCCAAGGTCCCTTTTGCTCATGTGAAGCTACTTTTGAGTGTTTGCTCATATTTCTGTTGGCATTCTATTAGAGTGATGAATAATCTCCTGGTGTTTTTCTCCCATTTTATCAAGTAATTCTTCATGTGAGATCTCTACTACAAAACCACACTTGATTTCGGCAATCATACTTGTATGTATAGTAATACAGTTAACAAGTGAATTTTTTGATTGGCAATGCATATTTCTTTCAGCCATTGTTATCTATATCTAGTTTTCACATATTTAAGTTGTGCTAAGTAGCCTCAGGGGAAAATGTACAACTACTATTTCGGCAACCGTGTTTTTTGTCCTCAATCACTTAGCATCTTTAATGGAAGTTGAGATTTCTGTCTTTGCTACTGGAGGAATAGGCAGAGTGCATCGCCACGGTGAGCATAATAAGTTACTTTGTCCAGAAATCAATGTAGTACAATATCACGATGGCTCTATTACAATCTCTAGATCCCTTTCTGCAGTTTTTTTTTTTTTTGGTCCCTGCTTGACCCTACCGGGATGCACTTGATTAGTTTAAACCCTTCTTGCCTATGGTTTGAGATGGGATTTTGTCCTGCCTGGACACCATGTTAGCTATTTGCCTGTCGGAAGAGTTTCCATGAGAAGCAACACCAATGGCTGTGCTACATAGCTAGCTAGGGTACTCATCCCTTTGTTTCTTGAGAAGATGTGTGGGAATTTAGTGGAGTGATGAAACCTTTGCTTTCTTGTGAATGCGAATACCAACTAGGCTTCATTGATTCTCATTTTCGGCTTTAATATATACCTAGCTTTGCCTTTTTCTGTCACGGATGTGCCTGTGAACTAATTGATTCTCATTTTCGGCTTACTTTGACCGTAAGACAAGAAATGCTTGGGGCATACCTCGGCTTCTGTTCCAACTTGACATGTACTTTTAGCCTGAGATGCCTGTATAAGATGCTTGCTTCTTGTGCCTTTCTTGACCATATTGGGCGTTGCACTGTTGATGAACAATGCTTTCGTTGGCACTAACTACTAAGGTCGCTGTCGCCCTTGCACAACTTGGACAGGAATGAGGAACCTCTCGTGTTCCATGAGCACAAGTACTGCCAATGTTCTAAATAGTAATATCGATCAACTCTGTTGCACATCCTCTCAGAGAATCTGCTTTCTCATGTGAATTCTAAGTCCCAGGTTCTGTAATCTTGAATTTTCGCATGTACATCACCGGCAGCAGTGCAATCTGGTTTTCAATTTGATCTTTGGGGTTGCCAATTTAAGATTTTCAGTCACAATTCAGGACTCGAAGGACGCGAACTCATCGCATTCGTCCTTTTTTCCATATTTTGAATACGCGGTGTCTTGAAAAACGCTCGGGCGACAGAAAAGGACTCATGCTTGCGAGTCGATGTTCAAAGCGCACGACCATTAGTTGGAGGCCACAATGGGCGCACAGAGACAGACGGACACGGACACGCGGCAGTCTCCGATTGGTCTTCCCACCTAAACCCACCTCCCCGGCACCAAAACTCTAGCCACCCAACGTAGAAGAAATTCATGACATGATTCTCCCCCCCGAAAGTGTCTGAATCCCGCTGGCGGGGGGGGCATTTCTCGGGAGTCGCCACCTAAGTCACTGCAAAAGGCCGGTTAATAATAAATGTACTCGCCGGTTTTGGACCGTAGCGCAACCTGCTTGTCCCTTTGTCTTAATGCGCGAAGATAGCACCAATTGTAAGGTCGCACGACTCGATGACCCCCTTCTTCGAGAAAGGGACAGACGGCGGTGGGCCCGCTCCTCTTCCGTCCAGAGCTTTCTCGCCAGTTCCCCCACGCTCCCCCTCGCTAGGAAACAAGGAGATGACTGCGCTCGTTTTGTCCTTGTGCGGACATGTTTGGATCCATCCGGCCTATGGGAATATTGTCAAAAGTCTTCTTCCCCACCGGGCCAGCCTTGTGCAGAGACAGGTAATGAAGAAAGGTAGGTAGAGAGAGAGAGAGAGACAAACCAAACCCATGTTTCGAAACTAACGTCGCTGAAAATCTTGCTGAGTGCAATTGAGTTTCCATACCCGCCCACGGACAGCACGAAGAAAAAGAGCGATTCGTCACAGCAGTTGACATTAGGCAGTTAAAGTATGATTATGACGGCTAGATGGGTCAGTTGGTCTTAAATCGAGCCGTAAAGTTCAGTTCAGGTTAAAGATGGGAAAGTTGGAATAGGACATCGGCCGGGCACACACCAAACACACATGTTAATTATGACATCGTCATGAAAAATTACCTAATTGCCTTTTGGCATTGGGAGATTAATAGTTTAGAACCATTTTTCGAGAGGGCGGTCTTTGGAGTGTTTCATTGGACAAGCTTCGCGAGTCCTTTAGTGTCACGAGAATGCAATGAAAATTCATAAATTTCAGTAATAATAAGATATCCTTGCACCGTCTGAGAGAGAGAGAGAGAAAGAGAGCTTCTGAGGGAAAATTCCATATTCCACAGGAGAGGAGTCGGAGGAGGAGGGACAAAAGCCAAGACCGGTAGCGACAAACGGAACAGGCCCAGCGCTCGGGGAAAATTCCATATTCCACAGGGGAGCGGGAGGAGGACAAAAGCCGAAACCAGTAGCGACAAGCGGAACAGGCCCAACCCGCACTCGTCCGACAGCAACGTGACCCCGAAGCTGTGTGTCGCGTTAAACCAGCATAAAAGCAACCAACCAAAAAAAAGAGAGAGATAGAGAGAGAACCCTCCATTCGAACACGAGTACCACCGCATCTCGCCTGAGCTTTCCTCCATCGAACCCCCCACAGATCTCTCCCCCCTGTCTCTCCGCGTGAGGTCCTTCGGTTCGAGCCGTACTTTTCCTGGGCAAACAGAGCTCGGGCTTCGATACTCGCGTGCGGTTTCAAATTCAGTCGGCTCCTCTTCACGGACTACAAACTCCTGGTGAGGATTTCCGTTTGTTTTACTTTCGTTCTTGGGTACCCGCTGTCTTGCTTGATTGGCCCAGATTTGTAGTTGTTCTTCGCTCGCCCTGTTCCGCTTCTTGTTCGGGTTCGCTGGATTCTGTCGGTCCAATTTCTTTCTCCCTCTTGTTGGGTGGTGGGAATCGCTCTAATCTAGAGCATAGCTTCTCCGGTTGGTTGACCTGTTCTTCGCCATTCTCGTTGCCCGTTGCGGTACATTGGCTTGATGGGTCTGGATAGAGTTTGCTCTTCTCGTCTCTGCTGATTTTCTTGAATTCCCTTCTTTCTTCTTCCCTCTCTCTCTCTCTCTCTCTGTCATCTTCTGGTTTGCCCTGCTCTGAAGTAGTTTACTGCTTAGAATTTTTCAGTGGACTGTCCCCGAGTCGCCTTCTTCAGGAAAATCATCGCCCGCATCGATTACCGGAGGCTTTTCGAGTCTTTGACCGGTAACGCCGATGTTTCAAGACGACGGGTCTTCCTCCGTGACATCCTCTTCTCTCCAGTTCTGTTCCCTGATGTCGCTTTCGCCGGGTTTTGGGTCACCGCACTCGTTGCTGAAGGAACTAAAATCCGAGGAACGGGGCTTGTACCTAATACATTTGTTGCTCGCTTGCGCGAATCACGTCGCCAACGGTAACCTCGAGAATGCAAATATAGCCCTCGAGCAAATCTCTCAGCTTGCGTCTCCTGATGGGGATACTATGCAACGGATTGCGGCGTACTTTACAGAGGCGCTTGCTGACCGGATACTCAAGTCGTGGCCTGGCCTTCATAAGGCCCTTAATTCTACGAAAATATCGTTGCTGCCTGACGAGCTTCTTGTCAGGAAGCTGTACTTCGAGCTGTTTCCTTTCTTGAAGTCAGCATTTGTGCTCACCAATCAATCTATACTGGAAGCTATGGAGTCGGAGAAGATGGTTCATATTATTGATCTCAATGCAGCCGAGCCCACACAGTGGATTGCACTTCTTCGATCTTTGAATACACGGTCTGAAGGACCGCCCCATCTCAGGATCACAGGGATTCATCAGCACAAAGAGGTCTTAGATCTTATGGCCCGCAGTTTGACTGAAGAAGCAGAAAGATTGGATATTCCATTTCAGTTTAATCCAATCGTGAGCAAATTGGAGAATCTTGAGATTGAAAAATTGCGCGTGAAGACTGGTGAGGCTCTGGCAATCAGCTCAGTTCTTCAGTTGCATTCCCTGTTAGCCTTTGACGATGAAAATCACCAGAGAAGATCACCTCTTCCATTCAAGAATATGAATGGAACTAGCTCACACAGAGTCTTACTGATGAGCCAAAACACGCTGGGTGAACCGCTTGAGAAAGACTTGGCAAATGGGAGTAGCCCAAGTACCGACTCAGCTACATCGTCCCTGCTTTCTGTAAATGCTTCGGTCAAAATGGATAATTTTCTCAATGCTTTGTGGGGATTATCCCCAAAGGTTATGGTAGTGACAGAGCAAGACTCGAACCATAATGGGTCGACTCTATTGGAGCGGCTTGTGGAAGCTTTGCACTCTTACGCAGCAATGTTCGATTGTTTGGAGTCTACGGTGTCAAGGACATCCTTAGAGAGATTGAAGGTGGAGAAAATGCTGTTTGGGGAAGAAATCAAGAATATTGTATCGTGCGAGGGAGCTGAAAGGAAGGAACGACACGAGAAGCTGGACAAGTGGATCCAGAGGCTTGACTTGGCTGGATTCGGGAATGTGCCATTGAGCTATTGCGGGAGGTTGCAGGCGAAGGGGTTGATGCAGGGATACAATTGTGACGCTTATAAGATCAAAGAAGAAAACGGATGTGTAGTGATGTGCTGGCAAGATCGGCCTCTTTTCTCCGTGTCGGCTTGGATGTGTAGAAAGTAAGATATTAACTTAGCCACACTGTAAACAGAAAACTCCCATTAAAGGATTTTTTCCATATATGCTGCCTGCTTCTGACAATGATTTGCAGACTCCCTCTTCTGACTCTTCATCTGTCAAACTTTTGTTCTCTTTTCATACAGCCAGAATCCGATCGATCAATTTTGCTCTGTGTAAAGAGTATGTACCTGAAAAGTCAAATAATTATAAACCAAATATTCTGTTTCTTTGTTTTCTACCATTAGAAAAGTAGTGTTCATTTTGGTTTTGATAGGGTGTATGGCTTGAAATTGCTTTTATTTCCATTTCTTGGGGGGTATGATCTTTTGTAATTGCCATAGTAAATTGGCATTACTTCATTGGCTCACAAGTGTGTCTAATCATTCATAGAATCTGTATCTCCTGAAGAAGGAACTAGTTATTTCAATCTGGATGATGGAATGGTGCACTCTTAGGCAAATAAACAGTTGGTCTTTATACTCATCTGAAATGGAAAGGTCATTGTCAAGTTTGTGAATTTCATCCAGAATCTAGATCGATCTGATTGTGGTGATTGTTTTATCTATCGAGTTGCAATTATCGATGGCTTACACCAGAGGGTAATGAGCCTGAATGATGATGATGAAGAAAGAAGCATTGGGTTGAAACCAATCCTTGTCATGACTACTTAATAGAATTAGCATTGTTATTCTGGTCTTAGCAAGTTTATCTGTTTCCGATAAGCTATTCAGAATTCTCGAAGCACGCCATTAGTTCATTCTTTGCATCGTCTTTGCTTTTATTCTATGAAAGAATAACCGTCCATGTTAAGTGACCTGAGCCTACATGTACAGAATGGCCTAAAGGGTTTCGAATATGCGCACAAACTTTTGAAGTCATTACGCAAGGTTTGTGCGATGCTTACACCGAGATCAGGACTTGGTCTTTTTGGTCTTTCTCACACTGTGAAGTATGAAATTTGACATTGAGGTATTAGTCGAGTCTGTGACAACCAGGTCTCTGTATGAGCTATGAGATTTGAGATTAGTGATACTTGTGATTAGCAGGACTTTCATTCACAGTGAACCCAATGATCTTTCTTTCTGTCCAGAAAACAGAGACAAAATTCCGAAGATGCTTTTGATCTCCAAAGCAATGGGCTTTGCATGGATCTTATGAATCTTACGCCGCGTTGGTAATCATCCCGTAGACTTTTTGATGGACGTTGGCACATCACTATATGTCCCTCAGCCCATTTCATCTTAACGATAAGCTTATACTACATGTCACGCAACGAATAGAGAAGGATTTGAACTCACAGCAGTCACTTGAAAGGCAATGCATGAGACTGCAGAATGATTCGAACATAAGTGAAAGATTCAGGAACCAGGACAAATCAATTTTTCTTTCTCCTTTTATTAAAAGCCAGGATGGAAACAAGTGATCCAGATGATTGTTAGTGCTTTTGTTTTTTTTTTTTGGTAGAAATTGTTAGTGCTTTTGTTGGTGGTGCACAAATCCAGAATGCGTATCTTTGGTTAAATTACAGGAACTCAGAACTAAATCTATCATTGCTGTAGTGAATTGAATGATCGAAGACCCAAAGCCCAGAAATCTTGTGCCCCCCTTTTCATTTTATTAATGTATCATAATACTTTTTAAGTATTTGATTATCCAACGAGCTCACCATATTGCAAACCCTATTTCGAGAATCGCAACTACTATCATGTAAAGTTTAGTTTAGCATGATCTTTGTGCATTGTAAGTCCTATTTCTCGATTAAGCAAATGTCATTTCTCTATGCAATCGTGAAAGGGTATTGTGAAAGCTGGTTTGATATCGACAGCGCAAAAAACAAACAACAAACATATCACACTCAGGCGTGATTCATTTTAGTAAGTATTGAGGACTCAAGAGTAGGAGACGTCAACTGCAGAAATAGACCAGTAGTACTTCTGAGAAACTTGGGCACATACAACTTGGAATGAATTAAAGAGCACAAAGGCAATGTAGCTCTGCCTTTCTTCTTCTTCTTCCTCCTAATTGTGGCCGTGGCCGGTTACTAGGAATTACCAAAATGATTGGTTAGGAATATAATCGAAGGAACATGTAATGTTCAGGGACATTTCGGGCCTCCTCTCTTGGTCTTCCAGTTGTTATAGCAAGGGCAAGTTTGCTTATTCCCATAGGTTCCAGCAGGAACACACAAGCATTTGGCACAGCATTTTTGGCAGAAGAACAAGCACGGCTTCTTGTATGACGTTGCCGAGCATCTAGACGTGCATCTTGGACCGCAATCTACACAAAAATTACAAAAAACACACGCTTAAGTCCCGGTCATGGCCAGCAACAAAAGATTACCACATTTACAGAACCAGGACCTGCGCAAGACTTTCACGAGAAAGCCCTGCTACAGGAGCAGAACAATGAGAAATGGAACTGGAAAATGTGAAAGAAAAGTAACAAAATTGACCAACCTTGTGGCTTAAGACTGCCTTGAGTGGTACCATACTGCAAATATATACCAAGCCATTCGAAATTGGTCAGATCCTTTTTGATCTTTCATGAACCTAGCAGAAACACGATGGTGATTACATGATAAGACAGAGTCACTCACCGTCTGATGGCTGCCTTTCCTTGCTTGTACGTCAAACTCTGGAACCGACTCCGTGGAGCCAAAGACCTGCATAAGGGTGCAATCGCTAAGACTTGGGAAATTTTCTTATTTACTTTAGTTCATGGGAGTGTTCAATGTTGGTTCACAAATCCAAAGTGAACAAAAAATTGGAAATTTGTGCAGTTTCAATCACCTCATTTTCTTGTGCTAGAACAAGCAGCAGTGCAACGCACAGGAGGAGGATGCTTTGTGCTTTGGCCATCGTTTCAGGTTAGAGATTGTACAGAGAGAAAGTAGAAGCAGAAAACAGAGAAGGATGATGATACATTAGAGAAAGGGAACGAGTGTATTTATAGGCATGTTTGGACGGTACTGTTGATATTGTTGCCTCCATTTGTTGAGCTTTTACTGTTGCTCCCAACAACATTGCTGACAGTCATCCGTCCGCAGCTGCTAACAAAAATTTTTCCCTCTTGGCACATGACATTAATTTATTCGCTGGTGCATGAGTCAACTGAATTGTTCCTTGATCACATCTCTGCCTTAGGAAGCTCCTTGAGGCTTAGTTTATTCCAAGAAAGATGATCACAGGAGTGTATAGAAAAAAAGAAGAAGAGCAGCAAGAAAACATCAGTTTGAGATGCTTGTATTTGTAATGTTGTAACGTTCCTCGCATTCATCAGTTTGAAAACATATTTAACTGGTTTTCTGTTATTTAAATCACTGACTATGACAATCCGCTTGATAAAAAATTTGCTGAAAACCTTGAGCGCACTCTACCCCTCAGAGATGTCAAGCTTAAACTGGCGGTAACGTCATCAAGCTATTCACTCCAATCTCAGTGGCCATCTTGCAAAACGCATTGCCGTGTATTTCGCCGAAGCGCGCTCTCCCTCTCGAGCTTTCAAATTCATGACACCCCTGCACTTTTTTGTACGGAAAAGGCCGTGATAATTAGACTAGTCCTGCCTAAAAGAACCGAATTAAGTTCTCATTTGCAACACCCCCACCCCCCCGGGCCTTAACTTGACATCTTCACGCGACATCCGGTCTAAAAACCTCACGTTATACATACTCGATAGGTACCACGAAAAGCAACATTCGTACATCATAGACATTGGCGAAAACCGTCGAGGGAAAAAGGCCATTCATTAAACCGTCCTCGAGCTCATCCTCCATGTGCATCTACCGACAATGGGGATAATACATGGCCCCATCCCCACATGTTCCACTTTCCAGTCACATGCCTGTCCTCTTCGGAGGCCCCACCCTTCACATGCCTCAGCAGACAGCAGTTACTGCTGGCTGAAAATGTGGGCACAGAATTCACGGGAGCCACACGCACTTGCTTTGGGCAACGTTGCCAGTTTTTCCCCAGATGTAAATGCTGCTGCCCCTTGCTTGTGAATAAGTGGCTCGCGTCTGGTTGTACCCCTTTCTATTTTCTCGTTTCGCAAGGAGGAAATTCTGAAGTTTGGGGGGGGTATTTTGCTGCCGACTTTTCCCGTACATTGGGATAGCACGAGCCTTCTGTCCTGCAACTTTGATCCAGATCTCGGCTTGTTGATCTACTTTAGGCACGGAGTTGCAACCGAGTCACGAGGCAGGGAAGGCTTCGCAGTTCGAGGACGAGTCTCACGAGGCGTCCGAGTTCGAATGACAAATTGGGATGTAAATAAAGGCTTCTTTCTGATCGGGGTTGTTAGGTCACATATAAAAGCCGACTTTTGTGTGATAGACCTGATCGTGGGCACGGTGGTCCACGGGCCCGCCCGGCGAATTATAAGGCTTGGGGCAAGATAATAGGCGGGCCTGTCCAAAATTCTAGGCCTGGTCAATTTTAGGGCCTAGCCCAATCAACCATTTGGGCCTTGGCGGCGGCTTCCACGCCCGGGCCCGGCCCATCTCCCGAATGATATGTATAATTGGTAATTATATATTAAAGGGATATGTCAGAAGTCCTAAAACTTGTCGGAAAGTGCAATTGAGTCTAAAACTTACAAAAAGTTCAATCAAGTCCTAAAACTTGTCAAGTTAGTTGATTGAGTCATAAAGTTAACACCGTTAACTTTTTCCGTTAAAAATGCTGACATGTCATTTTTAATTATTTTTATTTTCCACGTGGATTTTTTAATGATTTTTATTCATTTTAAAAAAAAAGAATTAAAACTAAAAATTAAATTTATTCATTTTATCTAAAAATTAAAAAGAAAAGTTATAAAAGTTATTTTTAAAATTGTTTTTAAAAAAGCAGCCCTCTTCTCCCCGCCGCCGCCCCATCGCCGGAGGGGGCCGAGCGACGGCCGTCGTCGGCCCCGGGCGGGGGTGGCGGCGAGGGCGAGGGCGCGACCGTCGCCGCCCGGGCGAGGCTCGCCCAGATCCGGCGAGCCTCGCCGGCCCCGAGCGAGGGCCGACGAGGCCTCGCCCGTGGCGGGTGACGGTCGCTCGGCCCCGGGCGAGGGATGGCGACCGTCGCCCGTCTTGGGCGAGGCCTCGTCGGCCCTCGCCGGCCCCGAGCAAGGGCCAACGAGGCCTCGCCCGGGCCGGCGACGGCCGCCGGCCCCTCCGGCGATGGGCGGCGGCGGAAGTCCACCGCCCTTTTTTTTTTTTGAACAATTTTTTTTTTAAATAAATTTAGATTTTCCTTTTTTAAATAAATTTAGATTTTCCTTTTTAGTTTTTAATCTAATTTTTTAAGATTTTGAATAAAAAATAATTTAAAAAGCCATTTGAAAAATAAAAATCATTTAAAATATAACGTCGCAATTTCCGTTAACTTTCTTAACGGTGTTAACTTTATGACTCAATTGAACCAATTTGACAAGTTTTAAGACTTGATTGAACTTTTTGTAAATTTTATGACTTAATTGCACTTTCTAGACAAGTTTTAGGACTTCTACTGAACATATCCCTATATTAAAATAGAAAGTCACAATCCTAGTTGAAGTGATTCAGATAATGACACTAGTATTTTCTAGGTACTATATTCTCATGTCAAGGATCGAACCCAAGTCACCCACGTGACAAGTGGGAATACTCACCACTATACTACACAAAAAACTTGTTTGTAAAATTTTAAATACAAGTAAATGTGTCAAATTAAAGAGTATCATCCCATAGAGATTGAGACTCCAAAAATAGATCAATTCTAAAATTTATCTAACATATTAAAATAGAATTGAGAATAAATTAAAATTAAAAATCTTAAAAGCAAAATTTGGAAACTAAATGCAGTAAATCAATAAGATAAATATGTTAGAGCATTGGACTACTATATATGAATTTCATATTGTTGCGAGATGAAGAACATTAGCATTATTTGTGATCAATGCTACGGCTTTTACCCACTTAAACACACACTCTACAAATACTCAAATGTGTAAATTCCCATAAGAAAGTGTAAAGAGTCCCATGAAATCAATACTCCAAACATAAAATAATTCGAACATTATAATGTTGTTTAAAGGCATCTCATTTTTCCTTGAAATATTTCCAATTCTCTAACACCTATCACATGAAGCTACATAAGAGTATACATCTTTAAAAAGTGTGGGCTAATAAATTTTAGATTATAAAATCTTAAGTGTAGTTTCATTAGTACCAAAATGGCCACCTACCTCTCTGTCATGAATGCTTGCTTTCGTCTGTAACACATCCCCTTATAACCTAGTTTGCACATACTTTAAACAATAAATGTTTTTTTCAAAAACAATTTTTAATGTTGGAAAATATAAATATATATATATATATTTTTATGTCAATATGATAATTCAAGAGGAATAACATTACTTGCTAAATAATTGATAAAGTTAGCGTACTAGGGAATTTTTGTGGATTTGATGGAAAAAATTTATTATCAAAAAAATTTTCAAAAATTGGTCTTACTTATTTCTTTGAATTCGGAATTCTTGATAAGTGATCCGCAATTAGATTTTAAGTCTCCTTCTTACTTTTGATTTCCAAATTAAATTCTCGTAGCAATGGAATCCACTTGATCAACTGGAGTTTTGAATCTTTCTTTTCAAGTAGATATTTAAGAGCAGAGTAATCAGAATAAATTATAACTTTTGACCCAACTAAATAAGAACAAAATTTATCAACAATAAAAACTACCGATAAAAATTCATTTTCTGTTGTTGAATAATTCAACCGTGCACTTGATGAGGTTTGATTGACATAGTATATGGAATAATTACTATTTACAATTGGTTCTGATCGAGTTTCACGTCATAAATTAAAACCTTTATCCGAAAAAAACAAAAAAGAAGGATGAAGATTAAAATCAGCCGAATCACACGAAAAAAAAAAATGAAAGAAAGAAAACTCGCGACTTTGATGGGCTTTTTTTACTGGGCCGGGTCGCCCAAATTAGGGCTCAAAGCCGCCCACAACAACGTTCACCTCCTCGGTGCTCGTTCTGAGGCCATAAACCCTTCAAATCCCCTCCTTTCTCTCATTTTCGCCTTCTGCTCAATCGATTCAACCCCAGTCTCGGCTCCGACCGTTTCTCTGTGCGCGCGAGGTTCAGGGGCGAGCGAGAAAATGAGCAGCTGGAAGAGCCTCCTCCTCCGGATCGGCGACAAGTGCCCGGAGTACAACAGCTCAGATCCCAAAGAGCACATCGTAACCTCCTCTCTCTCTCTCCGTCTCTCTTCCCCCTCCTCCTTCGTTTCGCTGCGCATTTCCATGTCGGAGAAGTTAGAGAAACCCTAACCGTAGGCAGGTAGGTAGGTAGGGAGTCGCGTTTCGCTTTCGCTCGATTGACGGCCTTCGAATTCGCAGGAGACGTGCTACGGCGCTCTTCGGAGGGAGCTGGATCATTCCGGGAGCGACATTCTTTCCGTAATTTCAGCTCGCCCGCCTTCGTGCTTTTGCTAATTGCGTCCAGTCATTTCGGATGTGCTCATGCCTTTTTTTTTTCCTTTTTTTTTACCTTTTTTTGTTCCTTCTTGTCTTGACAGTTTCTTCTGCAATGCGCCGAGCAGTTGCCGCACAAGATTCCTTTCTATGGCACCGTGGTATGGTATCTTTTGATATTGCCGTGTCGTCTCTTCGGCTTCAATTGAATGATTAGTTCATAGATATATGCATGTGCGGTTCTGTGATGGAGTGTCGGAGATTTGAAGTAAGCATTGCCGATTGTGTCGAAATGACATTTAGCACCATTCCTTCTCATGGCCGGAGTAGTGATTTAAGGTTACCTCCTTATTAGTTAAAGTGTCTGCTGGTAGAAGCATCGAGCCACTTAATCTCTATCAGAAGAAGCATGTGTGCCTACCTGTGGTCAAGTGGCAGTGCTCAGAGCACGCGGACTCAACTTGATGTTGACGAATTTCCGATTGCTTAGTAGACAGTCTTTTATGCACTTGAGAGCAAGTCTCTTGTCAAAGAATCTTAGTACAGTCTGGAAATTTTTGACAAGAGACAGAAAGACATCCTGCAGAACTATAGCCACAAAATGTTTTTTGCATATAGCAAGGGCTAACTTATTGTGAACTGATGCAATTTTTTAATTCATGAGTGTAAGTTGGTTTTGGATGTTCTAAACTGTTTGTGCCCCCTTTGCACATACCTGATCCATTCTGCCGCCAATAGAAGTTGTAGGCTTGATTGAGCCTAACTATCAAATTATCAGCAAATTTTCTGCCTGTAAGCTGAAAAGTGGTATTTGCAATTTTATTTTGCATATGCTGCTATGATGCTTCAGTTTGTTGACTTGGTTGAGCCTAATTATCAAATTTTCAGCAAATTTTCTGAATGTGACCCCGAGAATTGGTCTCTGCAATTTATCTTGCGAATGCTGCTATGATACTTCTGCTTGTCCAGAATAGTGACTGCTTTTAATGAACTCCCTGCCCTCTTCTTTTTCCTTTTTCTCCTAGGTTGGTTTGCTGAACTTGGCAAATGAGGACTTCGTAAAAAAATTAGTCGATACAACCCACACCAATTTTCAGGTACACAAATTCAAATTGCTTTATTTGGGTGGGAAGAAATTCTAGCTTAGTCTTAAACATTGTTTTTTTTTTTTTTTTTTTTTCTTGCATGGGCATATTTTAAGATTTTTAGTGTTACTTTGTTGAATAATCTCTTCACTTGGTATCATCTACATGCAGGATGCTTTGGATTCCGAAGACTGCAATAGAATCCGTATATTGATGCGGTTTCTGACTGTTATCGTATGTTAATGGGAACCTTTTCTTGATTATTGTTTTAATCTTGTTGCCTCATGTTTCTATTGCATTCTTGTCCAGCGATATAATTTCTTTACTGACTTATTTTGTATAGATGTGTAGTAAGGTCCTACAACCAAGTTCAATCGTAGTGGTTTTTGAGACTTTATTATCATCAGCTGCAACTACTGTGGATGAGGAGAAAGGGAATCCCTCTTGGCAGGCACGTGCTGACTTCTATATAACTTGTATCTTATCCTGCCTACCATGGGGAGGTGCGGAGCTCTTTGAGGTACTCTATTATGGCAGAAAACTAATGTTATGGATATTTTATTGCACAGTACTTTTCCATTGATCTTTTTTAATATGACGGCTATCTAGGCTGACCTACAGAAAGAGTAGGAAGGCATTTCATAACCACATTCAAGAAATTAAACTTTTATTTCTGCTGGAATTTAGCTAAGTGTTGTTCTCTCCATGTATCAGTTTTATAACTTGCATGAGTAGCTAAAATTGGCCAGGTGTCAGAACTATTCTTATGTTTCAAGCAGTTCCTTTTTATAATCTCAATTTCTGAAGTTACAGAGGTTCTGTTTTGAGCAGCTATGTAACTGGGAGCTCTAAAGTTGACTGCAAAGAAATTTTTCACAATGTGCAATCCTTCCTTTTTAGACTTTTTCTATCATGGGGCTGGGGCAGGGCAATGTTCTCAGCTTATACATAGATTTTATGTCAAAAGAGAAATGGTGTTAAATATGGGGAAGCTCCTTTAGCAGTTTTGCATCTTAAGCAGTGAGAAGGTAGTCTAGGTATTTTCTCTTGCATATCCTGAATTATATGTGAAGTTATATCCTCTGACTAGTGCAAAGCTCTTCAACTTCTTCCCATGGTGACCTTTTCCTGCATGCAGCAAGTGCCTGAGGAGATTGAGAGAGTCATGGTTGGAATAGAAGCTTATTTGAGCATTAGAAAGCATGTATCTGATGATGGCCTGTTGTTTTTTGAGGATGAAGATGAGAATGAGGAAGGACTCAAGGAAAAGGTGTAGTTTCTCTTTTTCCAACTAGGGTCTTCTTCCTCCTTTTGTCGTATATATGCTATTATTCTAATTCGGTGTAAGTTCTCCAAACTCTTGTTTGTTTGTACTTTTCTGGTATTGAAATTTGCGGGCCCAGATCTAATGATTGCAAGTAAGTCCTTAGCTAAATTAATAATAGCAATTAGTGGGTGGCATGCAGTGCAGTCTTAAATGGTTTGGGTATCATGCATCCTTTGGATGGTAGTTGCAATGGCAAGAACACATTGCCTAGCATATGCAGGTGATGATATGATTTTCATGGTTTTAGATTATGATAATATCGTTATTATTCTACACTTTAGACCGAATCCTCTTATAGCCACTAATTTTGTCTTATTCTGCCTGTCCGTTTCAAAATAATATCTTTATTAAAGGTGCTTGCAATAGAGATGTCAGATCCTGCAGCACTGTGCTATTTAGAAAGAAAACTAAAAAAGTACAACAGTGGTATAAATTTGGGGCCAAATACCTTGCTTATGCCCAGGGAAAGAAAGCATATATGCATTCAACATGGTCATTAAAAGAATCTAGGGATGACTAAAACTTCCATGTAGTACCGGGGTTCAAAAAATAGGGAGATCTTGGCTAATGTCTCAATAAGTGTGTGTCACTAGAGTTTAGAACATTGAACTCATTGACCTTGTGGACCCATTCCCAGGTTCAGTTACTGTGATGTCTGGTGTACAGAAAAAATTGCTTATGCTCAAGTATTTTCCAGGTCCTTGTTTTCTTGGACATGGGTTTAAGAAGATTTTATATCTTGTAATTTGCCCTTTATGATATATTTTTCTTGTTCATATCATGAGTAGAGGCATCTTTTCCTGGTAATAGTTGTCATGAGCTTGAATATGCGGCTTGTTCGTTTCAATGTATCGTCAGGATTTCTTGGAGGACCTGTGGGGTCGTATTCAAATTCTTTCCAGCAATGGATGGAAACTGAACAGTGGTAAGGTTAAACTTCCATCTTTCTGTGCAGTTATGGTCTTTGCTCTATTGCTGGCTTTCATATATTTCAGAGTGTGTCAAATTTATGGCTCTTTCTGTACTTTATGCTGCTAGTTCCAAGACCTCACCTCTCATTTGAAGCTCAGCTTGTTGCTGGAAAGTCTCATGATTTTGGCTCTGTCAGCTGCCCTCCACAGCCTGATCCGCCTTCAACACTTTCTGTTATCACTTATGGGAAACAGAAACATGATGCAGAATTGATGTATCCTCAAAGAATCCGGAGGCTTAATATTTTCCCCGAGGACAAAACTGAGGTAAAAGATCAACTTCAGGTTATATTCTTTTACTTCGATAAATTAAAGAAAAGAATCTGGAGACTCACTTTAAGGTTAGATATTGCTTGGACAATTAGTTAATTCACTTGGTGTCTAGTAGTGTGAGAATTTTGGTTTGTGAAAGTGGAGACATTGACAAGTATTAATGTGTGTAGATGAACTTTTTGTAATGTATTCTTTTATCTTATAACAACAACAAATAAGGTTGATGGCAAGCTCTCTTACTTAATATGTTTTTTTTCTCTAAGGAAAATGCTAGGTATACGAAATAGGGTATTAAGTGATTTGACGTTCTATTGCTCGTTGAATATAATCCACTATTATGAAATCAGTGTATTAAGTGATTTGGCGCATACTTGTGAACATTATGTCCTTCTTTGATTCTCAAGGCTGATAAGGCTTTCTCTTTTGCTGACAGGATCTTCAACCAATAGATCGCTTTGTTGTGGAAGAGTATCTGCTGGATGTGTTGTTCTACTTTAATGGATGGTAATTTTCAACCCTGTGCTCTTTACCATTTTCACAAATGAAAAAAAGACGATGGTGGTGCATTATGCCAATATCATTATCATTATGCTGTTGATCTTTTGGTTGCTAATTCCTTGCTTTCTTATTTCCTTATTCTCGTTATTTTTTATATATTTATCTTTAAGGAAGTGGGTTTTTTTTTTTTTTTTGGGCTGTGCCGTGGGGGGGGTGAGGTAGGATGGATTCATCATTTGAAGATTGCATGGACTTTCTTTAGAAGGCCTCAAGTTCTTGAGCAAATTACATCTAACCAGCTATAGATTAGTCAACATAGCTTCTTTATTGTGTTGAGGTAGGATGGATTCTTCATTTGAAGATTGCATGGACTTTCCTTAAAAGGCCTGGGGTTCTTGAGCAAATTACATCTGACCAGCTATTGTAGATAGGACAACATAGCTTCTGTATTGTGTAAGCTTGGTAATTTACAAGTTGCCAATTTTTCTCTTCAAGAAGTAAATGGGGCTTCAAGCACTCCTCATGATATGCTGAACATCAAGAATCGTGCAGGTTGTGGCTCTATGGGATTGTCTGGGATCCAATTTGTGAACCATGATGTTCAATGCATTTGTGGACTTACTGCATTCATTCATCATGACTAAATGACTTGATAGCAGACTATGGATGTGATATTTAGTTTATTTGCAGATCATTTTTTTTTTCTGCTTAGTTCATCTATGTTGACAATTGTTTTTTGCACTTTCGTACTCCAATTTTATTACATATGTGCCATCTTGCATGATGAGACCTTTCAACTTAACTTTTCTTGTTTTTGTTTCTTGATTTGTGCAAAGCTAGTCGAAAGGAATGTGCTTTATACATGGTTGGTCTGCCTGTTCCCTTCAGATATGAGTATCTTATGGCAGAGACAATATTCTCGCAGGTATGATCACATGGGTAACAAAGTGATTGTTGCTTTGATTCTGCTACACTGCACCTAATGAAGCTGCCCTAGATGTAAATATGCTCATTGAACTCATGCTATGACAATCTTTACTATGTGTCAAGTTTTTATCTTTCGGTCTTAATCATTTAAATTCTTTCTGACTTTGGCCTCTTCTATTTTCAGTTCAGACTTATAGTTAGCCAAATTCTTAGGATTGCTCTAGTGCTTACATGGTGCTAGAGTGTAATATGGAATTTCAATTGCACTGGCTTGCACATTGTCAAGCCGTTGCACCTGTAAAGTAGGTGCCCTCATTCAATGATCATGCAGACCAACTCATGTTCCAATTTTTTCTGGGCTTGATAACTTGTGACCTTTCAATTTTCAGTATCCTCTATATGGACCCAAGACATTCATCTGGTAGAATCCCCTAGAGTTGTTTGCATAAGGTTCACCTAGATTCGTAGCTTGGTTATCATTAAATTTCTTTTCTTCACCGTGTACATTGTGGTTAATGTGCTTTTTGCAGTCAATTATACGAGTCAGATTGATCTACATGTTTCTTACAAAATTTACTGCTGCAGTTACTTTTGCTGCCACACCCCCCTTTCAAGCCAATGTACTACACGCTGGTCATAATTGACCTTTGTAAGGTAATTCTAAGATTTATTATTGATTAAGATGCAGATCCTTTGCTCGTCCACATTTGAGTCATGCCTTCTTCGCATTAGTCTTTTTTACTATATTTTGGTTTGTAGGCTCTTCCTGGAGCCTTCCCTGCAGTAGTAGCAGGTGCAGTTCGTGCTTTGTTTGAGAAAATTGCCGATTTGGATATGGAGTGCCGCATGAGGCTCATCCTTTGGTTTTCACACCACCTGTAAGTATAGGTTTTCTAAACTCATTGTTGATGATTTGATCCAATTTTAGTGATAGTAAATTAGTTTAATGCTATTTCTTTTAACCCATCTCATGTCATTATAGCCATTCCGAATATGTGATTCTAGTTTTTGTTACTGTTGCTTCGCAATAAGGATGTTATTCTTGGTGCTGAGAATTGATTGGTGGAACATCTTGGGTGCGTTTGGCTGGCACCTATTTCTGTTCCCAGGAACAGAAATTTCTTTTTTTTTGTTCCTGGGAACAAAAAAGGAACAGAAATGCGTTTGGGTGCGTTTCTGTTCCTTTTTGTTCTTTTGTTCTCAGGAACAAAAAGAAACATAAACAAAACTTAGAAACACTTTTTTATTTTTTCTTCTTATTTTCTTTCTTTTTCTTTGGCCGGTCGCGGCCTCGGCCATGGTGGGCGACCGGCCGAGCTCACCCAGCCCGGCGAGATGTCGGCGGGTGGGCGAGCTCGGGCTCAGCCGGCGAGATGTCGCGCGGATCCGGCGAGGCCGAGCTCGCCCACCCAAGGCGAGGCCGACCTCGCCCAGCCACCGCGAGGCTCGGCTCGCCGGGCGGTGGCCGGCGAGCCTCGCCGTGCCGGGCGAGGCCGCTGGCCAAAAGAAGAAAAAGAAAAAGGAAAAAGAAAAAAGAAAAAAGAAAAAATAGAAAAAATAAAAGAAATAAAAAAATTATACAAATTTAGCAAACGTGTTTCTATTTATTTTTTTTTCCGAACAAGTTTACCAAACGCGTTTTTTTGTTCAGAAATTGTTCCAGTGAATGTAAACACTTTTTTTTATTTCTGTTCCCTGGAACAATTTTTAAACAGAAACGCAAACAAACGCACCCCTTGTGTCTAACAGGCTGTGACTCATGCCAACCTAAGCTTGTAGGATCATCCATAGTTTTTTTAATCTAACCCGATTTCTGATGTTATTTATTATAATTAGTTGGGTCAGAAAATGAAGGTAGAGGATGATGACTCTCTTAGTTTAATGATTGTCTGACTGATTTGAAATTTTCTTCTCTAAATGTTAATGTATATCAGTTCCGTTCCCTTATTTTTCTGCGCATGCTAGGGAGTTCGTATTATCTTGTCTCATAGGTGGTGCAAATTCGATGTATCGTCATGTAGGTCATTTCTCGATTGTACCTGCTACTTTGAAACTCCTGGTTAGCATGCTTTCTGCTTCTTATGTGACGTCCTTCTCCTAATAGAAAATAATGTTGCACGTTGCACCTGGGGAGGAATAGTAATTGTCTAATATAGGTTTTAACTAATCTTGGAATGGGCTTTCATCAGTCTCTGTAAAATGTAATGGGAAATCATCATTTTCCAGATCCAACTTTCAATTTATATGGCCTTGGGAGGAGTGGGCTCATGTCTTGGACCTTCCAAAATGGGCACCCCAACGTGTATTTGTTCAGGAGGTTTTGGAGAGAGAGATTCGTTTGTCATACTGGGAGAAAGTCAAGCAGGTAAGAATTCATGCCATTTTTGCTTAATTTAGAACATCTCATTGCTGAAACTAGCTCTGAAGTTGCTTATCAGAAAAGTAGCTTTGAACTTAGAGTGCTTTTATCTTATCAAAAGCCAAAACTTTTTGAACATAAATGACCATAGGACTTGCCTAATTTTAGGAGGCGAGTGCTTGGCTCCGTTAATTATATTATCTTGGCTTTATTGCTCTTGTTCTCATCTGTGTCAAAGTATTTGACATGCCTAATTTTTAGGAGTTTGTAGACTAATTTTGGAACGGCTAAAACAGTATCCTTGTGAGTAACTTAAGGCTTCAGATGTATAGTCCCTTTAATCTTAAGATATATTTATGACAACCACCAATTTATGAGTAGGTAGACATACATGATTTGCACATTGAAGGGGGACAATGATATTTGTTTATGTCTTCTCATAGAAGCTAATTCATTTGTGTGAAGCATCTGCTTCCATCATACTTCTTTTCTTGTCATGCTTGTTCTCATAGGACATGCTTTAGTAGATGGTGCCTCTTTGGGAAGCCTGAGTTGAAGTCCATGATCATTAACTTTTGGATGTCAGTCACACGTGAGAATGATTTTTCCTGTAATGACATCTTTTTCTATCTTGTTACTCTTATGCTTACAGAGTGTTGAGAATGCGCCTGGATTAGAAGAGCTGCTTCCTCCCAAGGGAGGTACAAACTTCATTTATGGCATAGATGAGGGCAGTGAACAAACTGAAGAGCAAAGGCTCTCTGCGGAACTTAGCAAAATGGTAAAAGGTAGGCAAACTGCACGTGAATTGATCTCATGGATCGAAGAAAGTGTTTCTCCAACTCATGGTTTGGAGTCTACTCTCAAAGTGGTGGTACAAACTCTTCTTGACATTGGCTCTAAGAGTTTCACTCATTTGATTACCATCCTCGAGAGATATGGCCAAGTCATTGCAAAAATTTGCCCTGATGACGAAAGACAAGCGATGTTGATAGAGGAATTGAGCTCATACTGGAAGAACAATCCTCAAATGAGGGCTATCACTATTGATCGGATGATGGGTTACCGACTAATATCAAATGTGGCGATTGTGAGATGGGTTTTCTCTCCTGTCAACATCGACCAGTTTCATATATCTGATCATCCATGGGAGGTAAGCTAGTGCATTTCTTATATGTGGTTTCTGTTCGTAGTAGTTTCGTAATTTTTTTTTTCCCTTGTCTATCTGCTATCAATTTTCTCCAAACCTCAGTGTCAATCATCAAAATAGGAAAATTTATGTCCCATTATGATACAACCAAAAAGAGAAATTTGTAATCTTTCAAGCAGAAAGTATAGTTGACTGCTTTGAAGCTGTTTTTCATGTTTAACTATCTCCTTGCCATTTGGTGACGTTGAAGGTTCTTATCAATTGAATACCCTGAAAGATCAGATTAGAAAGCAAAGATTGAAACCGACTAGGATTTGTCATTCCAGAAGGCTCCAATGTCTATTATAATTTGTAAGGGTGGATGCTTTAATGGTAATCGAAGTTCTAAAAATCAGTATCGACCAATTTACAATGACAATCAATCAAGTGTGCATAAATTCAAGAGAGTGGGTCCACAATTGATTTGGTTCTTATCAAAAACATAGTCTGAAAGATCATATTAGAAAGCAGGAATTGAAACCGACTAGGATTTGTCATCCCAGAAGGCTCCACAGTCTCTAATTTGTAAGGGTGGATGCTTTGGTGGTGGTTATCAAAGTTCCAAAAATCAGCACAGGCCAAATTACATTGACAATAACTCAAATGGTGCATAAACTCGTGACACTGGGTCTGAAAATGATTCTGCTCCCCTATCAGCTGTATACAACCCCTCCCAAATACTAAAAGGTCTGATAGCTTATGTCAGACCTTCTGGCCCAACTTGGTTGAGATTCATGACATGAATGTCATGATTTTCTTTGCACAGTTAACGTCGGAATTGATGCAGATTCCATAGAGGCTGTAAGTGGTTAAATTGGCTCATTGACACTGATGTCATTAAGTCTCCTTCCACTTGTTTTAGGAAAAACTTGCTGCAGCCACATCAATAGTGACAGTGGCTTTTACGGGGTGCAATGTTAATTTTGAAAATGCACATTGTGTTAGCCAAGTTACAAGGCGATCATGATAGTGTACTCTTAAATTTATTCATCAGTATGTTTGCCTCAGAATCATTTAGGCTGAATTAGATTCTCCAATAGCTTATGTAAGCCTTGCTCGGACCTACATATGAGTGGTAAACTTTGTGAGGATAGACTTTTCCACAGAATAATTAATATACAACCAATTTGAGACTGCATAAGCATATGTAAATGAGTCTTGTTTCGATGAGTTGAGGCATGGGAAGTTTTATCTAAAGCTCCTTTTGGTATGTTGTCATTGAGTATTGATTTTGTTTGCTGTATGATCTTTCTTGCTTCACAGATTCTCAGGAATGCAGTTAGCAAGACATATAATCGTATAGTGGATCTAAGGAAAGAGATTTCATCTCTTAAAAAGGATGTCATATCTGCTGAGGAAGTAAGCGCAAAAGCGAGAGCAGATCTTGAGAGTGCAGAACAAAAGCTCATGCTTGTGGATGGTGAACCCACTGTAGGCGAAAATCCTGCGAGGATGAAACGCTTGAAATCATATGCAGAAAAGGCAAAAGAGAAGGAAGTATCTATTCGTGAAAATTTAGAGGTGAAAGAGGCTCTTCTTGGGCGTGCCTATAATGAAAATGAGGTAACATGCCTCATAAATGCAGACAATATATTCTCTTTATTTTTGAGTTACAAATTTATAAGGCCTTCTTCATTTACTGGTCATTACTTTGATAAGTCCTCTTTTCGCCCCATATGTGGTTACTGGTTAGTATACAGACGTTTAACCATTCTATGATTTGTGTATAAGGATGCTTCTAGTTTGATTGCTGTCTATACTTCTGGACAGCTCTTTCTTAGACTGAGTGAATTTCGCAGGCGTTGTTCCTAGCTTTGTACAAAAAGTTATCGAGTGTGCTGAAGGAACGTCTTCCAGAACCATCTAAAGCTAGAACTTTGAGGGAACTCAAGTCTATTCATGCAGATGAAACAGCTGTTGAGCTCGAGGAACCTTCAGCCATGGAAATGGATGATGAGAATGGAAGAGCTAAAGAAAGGTCTCTCTCTCTCTCTCTCTCTCATATATATATATACCAATCCTTTTGGGGAGCATTCAATAAAGCAAAAGTTGATGTTAAACTTTTTCCCTCTACTTTTACTTTCTTGTCAGCCATTCAAATGGTGAGAAGGCAAGCGATGTCTACAAAGTCGGTGAAGAGGAACAGTGGTGCATATCCACTTTGGGTTATGTCAAGGCCTTCTCTAGGCAATATGCTTCCGAGGTATAAACTTATTTTGGTTTTTCTGTTTCCAGTTTCATTTTGTCAGGATGCATCATCATTCATCAGCAGGCTTGCCATTTCAATAGAATTTTCTCACGTGTCATGGACATACAACCGTGCGTTGATTAAGTTAATCTTTGAATAGATTTGGTATTTGCAACTGCCCCAGAGCTCAATCAAGCACATCACATGTTTGCTGGCTTTGCATTGTCTAGGACATGTTTCCTGGCCTACAGGATGAATTTGTGCCTTGAGTGATCTTGTCCAACAAGTTCAATGTTAGTCGTTTCACCTGATCCAACTCGGATTTTAACTTATTCCTTGAAAATCGGACCCCTCATCATGTGAAATCGCTTTTTGACCCAAATGAGTCACGGTGCTTTGCCTTGTGCTTGTCCTTGTCCTCGTCATCGTCCTCGTCCATTGACTCTGTCATGAATAGAAATTCTGTTAGCTTCAGTTTCTTTGAAGGAATGCTGAGTTGTCATCATCGTAATCACCATCATGTCAGTCTTTTTGTCGATGGATTTCAAATGATGGGCGTAATGGATCCCAGATATAACCCATTCTAATATTTTGTAACTTACAGATATGGCCGCTCTTGGAGAAGCTGGAAGCAGAAGTATTGACAGAAGATGTACATCCACTTTTCAGAAGAGCGATCTATTCGGGCTTGCGTCTTCCAGTTAATGGGTACCCATCTAGTTGACAGATGTAGTATTATTGTAGCCTCTAAAAGCATCAGAAAATTTTTCTCCCCCGCTTCCATCGGATTTTTATGTAAATGATTTGGTGAGATGGAGAATTTGAGGAAAAGGAAAACCGGCGTTGTTATCTCTCCCTGTCGCGACCTCTAGCATCGCTGATCAGTCTCTTTACTGTGGGATGAGCTAATAGAGTAGCCGTCTCCTGCAAAATGCATGTTACTGAGCTGTTCCACTATTATATGCGTTCTGATTGTTCGTTCAAACTTGGCCGATCCTCTTTTGTTAGACAGATGATGGCGTGAATTGTGAAATGATTGAGTCTAGAAGTACGAACGAGGACCAAGGAGATTGAAACCTTAGTAGGATGAGACTTCCGGCAAGCTTTTTCCGGAGGGGTAATGTCCAAAGCACATTTAAAGAGAGTGGCGTTCTGAGACATTCATGCGCCTGAATATCTCTGGCCCCAAAAAAGCGCTAGCCCAGATAAGCAGAAGCTGAGGTCCAATTTTGGTGCCCAAACAGCCCACCTTTGTTCCCGAAACGGACCGACTTGGCCCAGCTAATTGTAGACCTCGCACTAAGATATGGGCCATTACGGACATCTTGGCCCAGGCCGGCCCAAATTAGGCCCACTGTTACTAATTCTACCTCGTTATTGGTCCGTCCTAGAAGAGGATCAGGTGGGCCCATGTCAGTTCAATCTGGGCTTGGAATTCTCCGATCTTGGGCCTAGATAAATTCGACCGAAGCCCAGCTCACGACCACCTTAAGCTCAATTAATGAGTATAATGAGGCCCAACTTGGCCCTGGAACATCCCCCTTTGGGCCGCAACAGCCCAGTCCGTGGCTCAAATGAACCCCAGCTTATCCTAACCCTTGCACTGACATAGGCCCAGACAGGGACATCTTGGGCCCCGATCGGCCCAATAATAGGCCCACCGATCCCAACTCGAGCTCATTAATGGGCCCAGAAGAGGATCGAGTGGGGCCAAATCAGTCCAAGCTGGGCTTAGAATGCCCAGATATTGGGCCTATATCAGATCGACTGAAGCCCTGCTCGCGACCACCTTGAGCTCAATTAATGGGTACAAATTAGGCCCAACTCGGCCCCCTTTGGGCCACAACAGCCCAATCTGGGGCTCAAATCAACCCCAGCTTAGTCCTGACTCTTGCACTCAGATATGGGCCCAGACAGGGACATGTTGGGCCCTGATCGGCTCAACATTTGGCCCACCAATGCCAAACTCGAGCTCATTAATGGGCCCAGAGGATCTAGTGGGCCCATATGAGTCCAAGTTGGGCTTAGAATTCCCCGATCCTGGGCCTAAAACAGATTAACTGAAGCCCAGCCCACGACCATGGTACAAAGAGGCCCAAGTTGGCCCCGAACATCCCAATTGGGCCCCGTAGGCCAATCCGGGGCTTAAATAAGCCCCAACGGAGGCCCATGTTGGACCCAACCTTGAGCCTGGCCCAAAACTTGACTTCTGGCCGAAGAAAATTTTTGAAAAATATGAGAACACGGAATTCAAACGACGGTCACGCCGCGCTTTAGCCGGCACATTAGATATTCCGGTGGTCGGTCCAGTCTGAAAAACAACCTTTTTCTCTTCATTTCACTTCAATCGGTTTACAAAGTTTGATGAATCAGTATCCAATTTATTGCATTTGTTTGTCGTTTCTGTTTTCCCCTCTTCTTTAAATAAATTGTGCATAAAACAATTATAAACATAGACGATATTGAAACAGCACTACAAGTACCAATACAAATGGACAGAGACTAACATTTCTGCAACACTAACAGATAATTTATCCGAAAGATTCCTCTGACCAACGAGTTCTACATAGAAATATACGTTAGCAGATTGGAAAGATCAAGGAGTGCGATCACGACCCTGGTGAGGTGAGCTGTCTCAGATTGTACTTAGCCAGCTCCTTGTACTTCTCGACAACCCCGATCAAGCAAATGGTCTGAAGTTAAAAGAGGGAATGGAAAAGGAAATTTAGAGATATACACAACACAGCATATTCTAAAAATAAAATAAAAAAATTGCTGGCCTCCGCCGACACATCTGCCCAAAGTTTGAAATTTCAATATCCAAACTTGAAATGAGGTGAAAAAGTTTGCAGTTCAATTTTTGCTGGTACGCTAAAGCTTTTTCTGTCTAGCCCATCTTCATCATATGATGGAAAATACACGGAAGAAAACTGAATATATCTTTCATGAAACACTATATTCTGTTTAATCTCTCATCACTCAAAATCTGAAAACTAACAAAATATGTATGCAACTGACAAAATATGTATGCACTCCACTGCATTTTTGGTCTCAAGCATCAAATGATGCAGCATATCCTAGTCACAAACATGGCGAGATAACCTTTCCGTTAACCAACTTTTGGCTTTCAAATAAGGCATGACATTGGTTTAACCTTGTTATCAAATGAGTTATGCTAATTATACTCAACGCCGAACAACAAACTAAATCATATCCCACTTCATGAGGTCAGTCATACGAATCCTTTTACATCATTGAGTCAAGTTGCCAACTATATCCTTTAAAAGAGAAAAAAAAAATCACATTTACTGCACCTAACCAACATTTTTATTTATATTTACTTTGAAGGATGTGATTAAAACCTACTTTGACCTCATGCATCTATCAACAAATATACCGTCTGTCCACAGATGAACTCTGCCACATGACTGGCAACGGATATTTACAATTTCAAAGTCTAGGCTATTGAAGTAGTGAACCATCACATGCACTCAGACAGATAAATAAAACTTGGAAAAACATACTTACAAGATGGATCGATAGCTAAAAATTCTAGGACAGGAGGAAAGGATTATCTGACCTTGACAATCTGAACCACAATGCTTTTATCAGGATTATTGAGATCAACTTTATGTGGCCCAGGAACAGATTTTGCAACTGAGTTTATGATTTTCATCCGGTCGATCCCACTGTTTGCCCGCGCATCATACAATACAGCAAACTGCCCATAGAATTTACACTGTCATTGACCTCGTTATAAATCGAAAGGTTCAGAGTAATTATAATTAAAGCTCCTTTCGTGGAGGTGGCTTAAGCTGCAAATCATTCTTTTACCAGAAAAAGAAGAGTGATGTGAAAAAACAAATCAAGCATACTATAAGAAAAAAAGAAAATACTTAATAAAAGACAGACAGCAGTATCTTCTCATAGAGACCACCATGGCAAACAACACTAGTACCCTAATAGTTCCCTCGCGGTTCCTCATTTGGGTTGTAAGACTTTATAACCAAATCCTTATTAAGATACTTTGAGAGTGCGAAGCAGATTGACAAAGTATTTCAGAAACATTTTGTATCTGGTAAATTTGCCTTCTCCTTGCCAGAGCATATAAGATGGATTACATGTCAGATCCTTGTATTTTGCAGCTTTTTATTAGCTGAAGAGGGCATGTGGAGCAGAAAACCCACTAATACATGAACTGTTATTCCACCAGCACCATGAGGTACAGTACAGAATGAAAGAAAAGGAGGATCGTGATAAGTGATATAATATACATAGTCAAACCCTTAAAGATGCAGATTGTGAGGGAAAGAGCAATACTCTTGACACAATTTGACACTAAAGAGGAACTACTGTGGCAATTTAGTAGAGTGCAATTTCAACATTTTGCTTGTCCTCATAATCACGCTGCTACATGCTACTATTTTAGGACACAGGCCTACTGACTTTGGTGCTGAGCAGTTTATTTTCCTGACAACTGCGCTGCTACATGTGGCCTAACATACAATCTTGAATAAGATTAACATTAATATTAAACAAGAAGCATCATGAAATAAGAAGCTAGCTTATATTGTGTATTAGAATACCCATTTGGTCACAATCCTTTACATTTATCATATCTTAGTTACATGTAATGATGACTTTTTTCTGTAAGTAATTTCACCTGATAATCTCCCTCGGATGATTTGCTTTGTGTTCATTCAGGCAATAACCACATCAGCAGATCAAAGAAATGACATGTAATTGCCTCGATTATTATGTAAATTTTTTGTAGCTAAGTCACACAATATTCAATTATGTAGGAAAGGTTAGGCATACAAAATGAATGAAAGCTACAATATACCTTCTGGGGGTGATCAGTTTCAAGTGGAAAATATTTTGTCACAAGGGGTTTGATTGCTCTTGAGATTTCTTCTTCTGAAGCATAGCAAGCAACTTCAATTGGTAAGACTCTCAAAATGAACCTATAAAAATTTTGAAGCGAATATCAGCAGTGCCTTCAGTATGATTGTGATAGAACAGCATTTCAAAAATGCATGAGGTTGATAGAATCCAGCCAAAAGCTAATAAACATGGGGACCTTGACATATGTTTCCGTGTTGATGCAGCTGATTGCATGATGTGCTGCACTATATCTCTGGGCCCAGGGTCACGATCCTGCTTCCGCATTTGGATAAAGATGACCCCATTACAACCAGAATCAAGGGTCACAAATCGCCTCTGTTAAATACAATAGAAGTTTCTCGTCAGAACAGATAAATTTAATTGATAGGTACACTATGGCCAAATAAATGATATTTGAGTTTGAAGAAATGTCAGACTTGCCAAGGCATAAAATCAACAATAGTATAGGATGGGATTAAAAGAAACAGGAAAAAATTCCGGCACATGCCAACTGCTAATTCTGCAAAAGAATTAAAACCAAAAAATACACAAAGGACCTTACCAAAAAAAAAAAAATAATACGCAAAGGAAAAATGACCTTAAAAATATGAAAAATGACTACAAATTATGAACTCCAAGGATAAAAATTGGGAAAGATAAAGAAGTAATGAGAATGCATATGAGCATAGGCACATAGACATGTGACTCAACTAGGAAGCAGAGAGACAGATACTACATCAGATACTTCTCATTCTCAAATCTTAGCTAAGTAACAGAATACTTGTTGCAAGACTAACCGCATTACTGCTTGTCATTGTAAATATCAGAATTAAACCAACATGCTTGTCGGCATTCATTAAGGACAAAAAAAATGGCTATTGGAACGAAATTCCAAACATCATCACCTAGAGTAAGCATTATGTCAAGCAACTTTGGGAGCTTGGACAAAGAATATCTCATTTTGGTATGAAGCAATTGTTCACAGGTAAAAGAGCTCAAGAATGATTATTCAACTATAGTGACTAGCTTTCAAGGACTTGATGTTAAAAAAAGCAATTCACAGGCTTGTCAACCAGAGTTAATATCATATTTGAGCAACTTGGGGACAGGTAAGAAGTTGAGCAATTTGAGAGCAGGATAAGGAGTTGAACAACGTTGACAGGTACAGCAATGACAATTAAATTATTGACACAAGGTATGTATATCAAAGTTGGTTTTGGCACGTCTGTCCCCCCCAAAAAAAAAAAAAACCAATGAAGATCCCTGCATATGTTTTAGGCAAGCAAATTTAGTCAACTCCCAGCCAAATAAACTAATTCATGACATATCAAAACATAATTCCGTCCCCCAAATTTAGGCTTTTGTTTCTGAATATTCATGAAAAGAAGCAACGATATATCCACTGATATAGATATTAGCAAGAGAAGAATGAAACATGGATCACATGGAATTAGCAGAAAAACAAGAGATGTGGAAAAGGAAGTAGGTAAACCAGCATAAATTAACAGAATGGAGTTCGTTCAAAGATTCATCCATCCTGACAAATATGAAAACTTCATCTCCCCTAGTTAAAAACCACAGATCTACTCCATACGAAGGCAAATCTATTGTTCATTCTCATATACCTTGTTCTTATCTCCCAGTTCTTTGATTTCATCTTCAATAAGCTTATCAATGGACTTCTCCTCTTTGTTGTCTTTCAAAGAACACTTGGATGAACAATCCTCTAGGCACTGTTTCTTTGAAGGTGGCTCACCAGCTCCACTGCATTGTTCTTCCGGTGTTTCAGCAGTTTTGTCATGACTTTGCTTATCATCCTTCTGAAGTTCGGAGTTCTCACCTCTAGAATTTCCTGGATCAACCTGTTCGCCTGTATGAGCCTCAGATTCATTTTCACCATTTTCGTCTTCCCCATCATCATCATCATCATCCTCATCACTAGATGATTCAGATTCAGAGTAACTAAATTTGATCTTCTTATTCGCTGGTTTGGAGACTGCTTCTGCAGGTTTTGAGGTTGTGCCATTTCCATAGAGTAGCTCTTCAAAGAACTACAAAAATGATAGGAAAAGCCCCTAGACGTTATTACCACCAATTCATAGACAATAAATTCACAGAATCCTGTTCTTTATTTTGATACGAGAAACTAACAAAGAACTGATATTGTGGGATCCCTAGACATAAAACAATAACCTGTGCCAGAAACTCAACATCCACACCAAAGGATCAAGTAAAAGGACTAGGAATTGTTACACAAGGTTCACCTAGCAAGGAGGTCAAAACTTAAAAACTGCTCCCCAAGGCGTTTGCAAAGACCAATTGCACTACAGTTTCAGCATCAAGAGCAGTCTACAGACACCTTATGAGAATTACAGGAAGTAAATGAAGATGACTACTAATATGTATCAAATAGATATGGCGTAGCGTTCGCTCAAGGGAAACACCAAAAGTATAGGGGATGCCCGATCATTTCATGAAGAAAGAAGACGACCTTTTTGTTAGACTTATCTTGATCAACATTTCGAGACTCTTGCAAATCACCTGCTTCAGAACATGTTTCAAGGCACACAAGGTGACATCTCCTAGAAATCTTACTCCTTTAATTCCAAATTAAAACACTACAAAATAAGGAATCTCTTTGCTTTGGCTTCTAAGAGTTCGCCATGAATCCAATGCTCGTTGTGATTCCATAGCAAGAGAACACCGCAAGTTGCTTTTATGATTAGCTTCCTTCTGTAACACAAATGTGCAGCACGCTTTATAAAAAAAATTGCTGAATTGAAAACTAAATCGATCGGTGCCACTTCATTTCTCTAATGAGCTTAGTAGAATCTCAAAGAGCCTCCAACGTCTGAGGCGAACAGATACTTAATTCAACACGAGGAAAAGTCGAACACAGTAACGACGAAGAAACAGTATCACCGAAGGATCACAGCACAGCGAGAAAGAGCACTGAGCTCAAAGGGATTAACCAAAGATGCGAACCAAAAAAAGAAAAACGCCAAGTTGCGACTTGTCAAGTCGACATACAGAGTCAATAACGTTGATGGCTTCGCCAGAGGCTTGCCGTTCCCTGCCGCCGTCGCAAGTGATGAAGAAGCCCTGCACGCCGGGACGCAGCGGATACGAACCCTTCTTCTTCACCGGCCTCTGAAACAAGCGAATCAACAAGGAGCGGAAAGAGAAGAGAGGGGGGAAAAATCAGCCGAGGGTTACGCAACGAGCGAGCGAGTAGAAAATCAAGCGCAGGAAACAATCGACACGGGTGGACCGTCGAGAGAACACGAGAACGGACATTGTGAGGGAGGTAATGCTTCCTCTTCTTGCCCTTCGCGCCATCGCCGGCGGCGGTTGCGGGCTTCGGCTTGCCGTCGGTGGACATCACCGCGAGAGCTTCGACTCTGCTTTTGCTCTCGGTTTTCTGTTACGAGCGCTTCGGCGAGGGTTGTGGCTGGGAGGTTGACGGTGATGGCTGAGAAGAGAATAGAGCGGGTCGGGCCGAGTATGCAATTCTGGGCCTGAATATTAGGCCCTCTGATTACTCGCACGTTGCAATTAATTTTTTTTTTTTTTTAACAAAGCACGTTGCAATTAATTGAATTTTCAAAAATCTTAGATAAAAAGTTGTTTTTTTTTGTCGAAAGGTAAAAAGATATTGATAAGTATAAAATCTGATGAGTGTCCGACATCGAGCAGACAGCATGGATACTCCACATCCCTCTCCCTCTTTTTTTTTTTTGGTCCTCTTTTACCCCGATCGCTTTCGGAATTTTTCTCGAAGAAAATAAATTAATAAATATAGAGAGAAGAGAATAGCTGGTTCTAAGAAACTGGAGTTTGCAGAGAGAATCAAATCTTTATCACAAGGTCATTCAAAATTGGAGCACTAATATACAACAGAACAAAGCCAATCCAATGAACATATGGTAATATGAACAGAATATACCTAAACTTCAAGAAATGCAAGATGGGAATGCACTGAATTTACAAGGCCTGTAATATGAACAAATTGTGATGTTCTAAGGCATCTGTACGCTATCCACAGTGTTGGGTGGCAGTGGTGTCGACGAATGCGAGGCCGCAAGGAGGGCGGCTCCGAGGCCTGAACCGTCTTCGGTGACTTCAAGAACGAGGTGTTGTGCGATGTCTTCCCCCAAGATCTCTCTCAGGGCTTCATGCAGATATTCTCTGAACATGGTGTAGCTGGTGTACAAACTGCCTTCTATCGCCACAACCGTTCTTCTCATCCTGGCATCTCCTCTACTTCTGCTGCCGGTGATGCTTCCACCATCCCGACCTGTTTTCTTCAAGATCCCCACAATACCGGCAGCAGCCAGGCGAGCAGCTCTGCGGGTTACTATGTCGCATACCTTCACAATCAGCTTCCGTACTTTTTTAGGGACTTCCGGGACCTGAAATGATAAGGCACAAAAGAGAAATGGAAAATTTGAATCCCGAGAACCCGACACGAAAAGACTCAACAGGAGAAGACCACCAAAAAAGCTCAGCTACATGTCAAACTACTTACTTCCAGCATCTGTCTCCATTTTTCATCTACTTCTCTCAAATCTGGGGAGTTATCTTCGTGCATGGCGGCCATTAATGGAGTTCTGGAATAATAAATTGAGCAGCTTGCATCAGTGAAACAAAGTATGGAGGTCATACAGAGGCCAAATATTCCCAAGCCATTTTTCATCCTAAGTCCCATGGCAAGGAACGAGACATTGATCTAACGTATTGCTCATGTCATATCAGAAGTGATTTGTTGGATTTATACAAATTCTTGCCCCAAGAGCTTGAGAGTTTACAACAGTATTAAAGAACTTCAGGTATTTCAGCATTCACAAGTATTTCATTTCTGGGAAACCACCAGAAATTCAGAAGACTTGAACCATGACATCAACTTATCAGTACGTGGACATAAACTTCCAGTCCAGACAAAAAGTGCAAGAATCATGCAACCGTATGATTGAACGCTATGTTGACAAAATTAAACTAGTTGCTTTAAAAACCAAAACGCAACTGCTACATTCCCTAAAAAGCTTTTTTATTTGGTACGAACCATTACAAACATTTCTGAAAGTAATGTAAATGTGTATTTGTTGATATCAATACGACTAATTTTGACACTTACACACTCACTTCCTAAAGGATAATTGCATGTCTGATCCTATCATGCCCACATACACAGGCACATGAAATATGTTATTCTTTGCACTACTCACACTGGCCCTTACATAAACATAATTAAAGAATCCGGAGCTTAATCATGAAAGGACAGCTTAACTATCGAGAGAGAGAGAGAGAGAGAGTACCTCAGAATGAATGGAATTGACAATTTTGATGAAAAAGCACTGAAAATATCAGACTCTTGGGACATCCTGAGGATCACTCTCCTCACAATTTCTCCCAGATACATTCCAGATATCATTTTTTCAAAACCCTGCAGCAAATATCTTGGTCTTACATTAACCGAACAGGAAAGATGCACAGATATAACTGAACAAACAAGATCTACCTGTTCGTTGGGGTTGGGACTCTCAGCATCTAAATCAATATCATAAGAAGTTCTCGGTAGATGAGAAGACCAGAAACTTCCCCATTCCATGTTCACAACCTATAGAGAGGAACAAGCACCATAAGTAATCAAAGATATAAAAGCCAGTCACAGTAATATGTGACTAACAGTAAATTCAAAGCATACCATAAACCCAGAAGTTGTAACAAGACCCTGGCATTTGATAATTGCATCTGTTCGCTCAACATAGCAGGCATTTGTACCCGTTCCAATGACCACTGAAGCAACCGTGTCTGGATCGTGATAATGTCCTAGAGCTAGTGTTCCAACCATGTCATTCACCTGCTCAACAGAAAACAAGATTTCCATGATGTCATATAAATTGTTTGAAGAGGATAATTTTGGATTCTGTAAAGTGCAAATGCTATTCAAGTTCAAGCCAAAAATAGGCCAAACAACTTTTTAAAATCAACCCATATCATGCAATATGCTAAATAGTATGCTAGATTGCTGGAGAAACATTTTAATCTCCCCTCCTAGGAACATGGAAACACAGACAAAAGAACATAGCCTTTTCTTAATTTATGAAATTCCCAATCCTCATCCATCATACTGCTTCTCAAGCATGCCAAGAATGTGAGGGGGGGGACGTTTCTCAGTCAAGCAAAAAAAGTGGTATGTTTAAGTGAGGTAATAATAGCAGATAGAAAGTTCACAAACTCAGCTGAATAGAATATTAGTCATATTAATCAATCAACAAATCAAACTAGTATGCAGAAACTAAACCACCAATATCCATATCCAAAAGTTCAAGCAACATGAGTGGAATGGTGCAGATTTTATTTTACTTTAGAGAGATAATTCCACAAACTGATAAGCAAAATATTCGTGGACAAAGGAATAGAGATTACCAACACTACAACTCGCATATTTAGGCCATTCCTTGTCAATGCCAGTTGTAAACTTTCAGCAATATCTTTTCCAACCTGAAAATGAATCAATTAGTTACGAAACAAAGTTACTTGTCCAATAGAAAATAAGAGCTTAGAAAATCTCCATAGGTTTTTAGAAATCCTGATATGTACAAAGCAAGAACCAAGACCAATAGGATTGCCACATGAATATCTCTTTCCAATGTCAACACAATGCCCAGGCTAAAAACCGGGCAACACAATGTCTGACGCTCAGCTCATGCAAAACATTTCACAGATCTTCTCACACATAACCAAGTGACCATGGATTTATTCTATAAATTATAATCGTCTAAAGTCAAAATTTTCCATGATTCTATTATACTGATGACTAAGAGACAAACCATGTCATGAATGGCAAATCCCCGTGTCCATCTCATTAAAATCCCAGATGAAACAGAAGTTTGCTTCACAGGAAATGAGACCGTGAATCCAAGTTCCCTTCTTTTCTCTGGTGAATATCCAGAACTGTTCTCTTTTCTCTCAACAAATTCCTTTAATGAAGTGGCTATAAAGTCAAAAAGATCCTGCAACAAAGGCATGGATTAGTCTTCAAATGCAGCAAATTGGAAGAATTCAATTAGCATGCTGTTAAAACATTCAAGATCCTCATTGAGTCACCTCGCTCGTACTGGTCATCAAATCTTGGGGAATGCTTTGTTGTTCCACAGAATGAGGCAAGATTGAGGATCTTCTGCCTCCCAGCTGAACCTGGAGGACCCTAAAATCGGTGCCCCCAAGATCAAGTGCATAATAAATTCCTTTCTCATCCCTAAAAAAAGAAAACCAAAAAATACACATAAAGTGCCAAAACTATGTAGGAAGTGAATGTAGACTTGACTTGCACATAAAAAACCGATGAGAAATTAAGGGGGGGAAACAATATCAAATTGTCTCGACATCCATAAACTAATCCTCAAGAAAATGACCTCTAATATTTCCAAGTTGGCAGTTGCCGAGTGTGCAACTAAAGCACATTGATTTGGCCTACACCAAGTAGTTTATAGAGATCTCCATTCAACAATATCTACGACATTTATAAATAGAAGAAGAATTAACACTAGCAAGACCAAACTAAAGTCTGTCTGACATAATTTTTTTCAAGAATTATGAACAACGTCACTAGCTATCCAAACGAAATCCCTCTACTATTTGTTTCTCTGAATCCCAAATATCATACAACGAATACAAGTAGCAACGACGTAAAACCTTCCTTAAAATGATACGGTTCAAATAAGATAAATCAAATCACCTATGAATAAAGAGGAATAGAAATATTATCTTTGATGCTTTAAACCATTACACGAAAAGTTTAAAACAAAGATATTCCAAAATAAAAGGGACAAAGAGATTGATTCCTCCATGACGAATGTCAAAACAGAAGATTGCTATACAGATATCTTAATAAAGGGATGTTGCCATGACACCTCCAAGATAAAAGAAAGTAGTGTTGATATCATCTGGAAGAAAGCACTCACGGGAAAAAAGCAACTTTTGTAGGAAAAGGATAATGGAATAGAAACAACAACAAAAAAAAGGCAATTGCCTGAAAAGGGCATTGGCCAAAAAGGAACAAAAGATTATTTCATGAAAAACAATGACCTCACCTAGTGAAGAATTTTAGCTCATGCTAGTATAAACAACAGGGACAACTTTCCGGCTTTATATAGATTGAGCATCGACAAAAAATACGGGAAAAAAGGCCTAGAATAAAACAGAACAAAGTTAAGCAAACAAAAAACCCGGAACATCAAAGGAATATAGTGTTCTAACTCCTCAGCATGCTGATTCTTCACACAAGGGATGACAAAGGCAACAATGCAATAGACCGACCAACATTAGTACAGGTAGTTACACGCCACAACACAACAAGAACCCAAATAAGAATGGCAGTATAATGGGGATCGACGATGAAAAACACCCTGCTGAGTACAGAATACGGATCATTAGGAAAACAATAAAATTGGGGAAAATCCAGAATAGCCACCGAAAGTAGAGAGAACCTCACACTACAAGCGCCGCTCATTAGGTTGCTATCGAACTCATTATATCCATGCATTCTATTGTACACCCGCTAGAAAGAGAATATAAGGCCGGAGACCGATCGCGCAATCTCTCTTTCACTAAACAATTCAAACACCAAAATCCAGTGAAACTGCTAAAAAAAAGAAAACTGACGCCTGATGCAACAAAAGCTCTTTCAAGCACTAACACTAGACCCAAAGTCTAGCTAAACAACTTCAACTTCGCCAAAAATAAATTTATTAACAAAGACGCGTAAGAAAGTTGGTGGAGACACGAGTAAAGTACCCATTGGGGAGAGTATCGACGAAAGTGAGCAACATCTTGAGCTTCGAGCCACCCTCGGAGGCCAAGCCCGCGTGCATCTCGACGGCCATAGCGTCCACCACCTGCCTCAGCCTCCCCACCGGCGTCTCGTACGACTCCTCGAGCTCCCTCAACACTCCCAAAACCCTCCTCCACCTCCTCCCGCTCCTCACCCTCCTGCCCACCGCCACCCCCGCCACCGCGACCGCCGCCACCGCCACCAACCCCACCACCGCCATCGCCCCCACCCCGATCCTCCCCATCGCCCCGCGCCGCGTCCCCTTCACCGCCTCCGCCGCCGGCGCCGCCGCCGTCGCCAATCACAACCACGATCGGTCGCCCGAGGCTCCCCCTCCCCCACCTTAGAGCGCCTCGTCAGGCGAGCGATTCATCGCGTCCCGCTCGGTCCTCTCTCTAGTCGCCGTCGCGGCGGCGCGGAGCCGCGTCCCTCCCCCGATGTCGCCGCGACGGTTCGATGCTAGGAGAGGAGGGGCGGCTCGTGATCATGCAAAGCCGAGGCGTTATCGTCGAGCGCTGCTCTCCTTTATAGCTGGAGCAAGCGAGGTGCAAGGGCGAGAGAGAATCCGTTGCGAGGTCGAGCGCGACGGCGATCGTCGGAGGAGGGAAGGGAAGGGAAGGGAAGGAGGGTGGCGGCGATTTCTCCTTTTTCGCGGCGAAGAGCCGCCGGGAAATGGGAAAAGAAATGACCCGTTCGAACGAAGCCCGAAAAAGCGAGAAGTTAGAGAGAGAGAGAGAGCGAGCGAGCGAGAGGGAAGGAGAGGGATTTCCTCTTGCAGTAAGCGATGTTGGAAAGCGAACTGAAAAGCTACTTATACATGCCACGGAAAGACGGTTTTGCCCTTTGATTTCTTGAAAATGGCGGATTTGCTCTGCTGTCGTCCCACGAGGGATGTTAGGACACCGCCCAACTTGTGAAATAAAATGACAAAAGCCATAAAAAAAATCTCCCTAAATTTTGAGCCGTGTAACTTATTTACCCTAAATGTATTTCATGATATCAAAAATTTCGAACTTATAATTGTTTTAAACATTTACCCTCCATTAAAGTTCTGTCGATGAGAATCATTCCACTTACATAGATCTCAAAAAGCAAATTATGTTAACACGTCCCGTAACCTTAAACAAAATTAAAAAAAAATGTTATTTTGACTGAAAAATCATCTAAGTAAATCTTAATGGAAGGTACATATGTCATGCAAGTAAAAATAAATATGTCACGTTAATACAAATTTAAAATTTTTTATGTCATGATAAAAATTTGAGATAAATACGTCATGGTAGACATAATTTAAAGTTTTTTTATATCACAAAAAGTATAATTTAGGGTATTTGTAGCTTTTTCCCTGAAACAAATGGTGCTCATCTTATTTTTTATTCTTTTGTAGATATTAGCTTTTTCGTTTTTGATCAATAAAGTGACAATAAGAAACATTGTAAATAATCGCATCTTCGATAAGTAAAGTGTGTTGACTCCCCCACCCAACTTGCTACGTCAAGGTACACGGTCTCATCGAGTGGTTTCAAATAAAGTTAAGTGACATCTTCATGCGCGTGTTAAGCAAACAAATCAACACGTACCTAAAAGTCGGTCCTTAGGTACTCTTTTCATGCGCTGGCTCATGCGCATCAGGTTTGATTGAATATTGTGGAAAAATGTTGCTGAAGTATTCTAATGAGTTGAAATTGTTGAATCCAAATTCTATATTAGATAATACATCGCGAGATATGTATAAAAGAATTCATAATTTCTTTAATATCTACTAAATCTCATTATTGATTTAATGTAATCGTCGACTCGTTATATATAAATATATATCAAAATTGTAATCATGATGATTGGGATGTCTAACTAACGAGTGTTCCCGATCAAATATAATCTACAAGGAAGGATTTTAATTTTCAAAAAATCGGAATACAGTGAAACGGAAAAAGGTGATATTTTCTCAATCGATTTTGTCAACGAGAACAGGAGTGGGGGCGGGCAACGGACAGGAGGTTTGACTTATAGCGCGTGGGGGTCGGTGTGGGAAATCGCCACTGGCGTTTGGAGATATTTACAGGTTTTGGGCTGTGGGGCGGGTGGGATTCGGGAAGGTCGGTTTACCGCTTTGTTTGACTTCGATTTGATTAAGGAAGAAGACTTCCCCAATTAGCGGAGAGGCTGCCCGAACCTCGTGCCGTTTAATTTCGAATTAGTGCACTTAACGATGCGATTTTTTTCTTCCACAGCGTGTCCTTCCATGCCCTTCTCTAAACTACGCCGCACGTGTCGGTCAACGGGCGAGTCGCCCATCAACCCTTAAAAAATGCCCAATTTATACCCTTGCTCATTTTGTTGTGTTCCTTTTTGATTTTATAATTTCTTGCTCTTTTTTTACGTGGATTTTCGAAATTATGAGTCAGCTAGATTTTCCACATAAATCACCAATTTTTTATACATCGATTTGCTCCTACGTCAATTCGAATAAGAGATTTCATACCGTTTTGAATACGAAATTCATCGCGCTCAACTTGAATATTCGGCACATGGACACCTTTAATTTCCATTTAAGCACTAACCCGCCTTTTGCTTTTGAAGATTAGACTGCTTGCGGTGTGCAACTCGGTCGAAATTCTCGTGATGGCAGATTCGTTTCATTCTCAACTTTTTGTCCAATCACAGCTTAAATTCTTCCTGGCGGGACCCGAAGAAGAAAAGAGTTCCGGATTCGTCCCCAAACAGACCGTCCGCGAAGCTTGACGAAATGGCGAGAGAACATCACTCGATCGTCGACATGATTTTTTTGACTTTGACCATAGGGTGAATCTCTTGCTCGTAGCATCCGTTCGGCCTGAAAAGAAAACACGGCGCTTTATCGTAACAAACCCCAAAAATTAAACGAAATCGAACGATGGGGAAGCCCGAATTTTCCACTGTCGCTTTCGGGGACCACCTGGGATGACTCGTTGACAGCCCGAGAAAATGGAAAAAATAAAAAATAATTAGGACAACTGACGACCGAGCCCTGTTTGACGTAACGTCGATCCTTCTTCTCTCTCTCAAATCGCTCCCTTTCGCGCTACAGGGAGGGAAGAAAGGAGGCGTGCTTAAATTGAATTTGGCTTTTGGATGTATGGAGACAGAGGCTCCGACAGATCGTGTCGACGATAAAGAATCGATTAAATCAGTCAATTTGGAAGAGCTTAGGCGAATCTAGAACATGCCGAAAGCCAAGATTTGACCGACGAATTCTTTCGTCCTTTGGTTACCAAACCCTTTGCTTTGCCTTTCTTTATTCCTTGGCACGGCGTGAGTACTTACCTAACATATTTGCTAAACCTGCATGCCGGTCAAATGTTGATGTGCCTCGTCCTTTCATATTGTAGCTACATATTCATACCTTGGCGATGAAATGGTCCGACAAATTCATCGGCTGATTTCTGTACTCTTGCGATTTTCTAGGCTTTGGCCTTTCGCCGGCTTTTTATAGGAAATACTCCTTATGGCTTTCTTTTCGTAATGGCTTTCTTACTTTGCATGCCTTTTGTTAACGAGTTTCCATGTAAAACAATTGCGGCAAAAGAAAAAAAATTAACTAGTTTCTACATTTTTATCGCAATAAATGATTGCAATATTACCCACCCACAAATGGCTACGCTGGTTGAGTCGTGCCTCTCTGCATTTCTACGGACCGGATGGTCAGAGGTTTGAAACTCTCAGAGTGGTTTCATGATTTAAACAAGAGACTTTGGCGGTGAATTACTGGTCAGTCTCCCCCGAAATATAGTTGGTGTCGTATTCCCGTAAGGTAAATTAGACTGAATTCTCGACATAAAAAAAAATGATTGCAATATTCCTGCACGACCTAAATGAGAAATCAATAAAATCATGTGTTAAGAAGAGAGTGGAAGCTGATACTTGGGGTGTATTTCCTCATTTTACACACGTGTCGCATTAAGAATGAGCGCTTCTCCACGGTGCACACAGCAGCTTGGTGTGTACACCACCGGCAACCACGTAGATATACTCAAATTCCCGACCGTGGAGTGGAGGCGATAGAAGCTAAAGGGGTTTCCAGCCCTTACGGTGTTGAGTATTAATACCCAATCAAGGCTGATGAGCGTGTTGGAATATATAAATATTAAACAACATTTTTATCTAATAAATTAAGTTTCTGTGATTTGACAAATTCTTACATGGAATTAGAATTCAAGGTCCCGAGCTCAAATCTTACCAATCTTCATTTACTTTTCTAATTAAATATTTACATGCTTAGTATTAGGCAAAAAAAACCAGACTAAGTGTGAGGGGAAGTGTTATAATATATAAATATTAAACCATGCATTCATTAAAATATATAAATATTAAACCACATTTTCATTTAATAACTTAAACCTTTGGAACGGTTAATAGTGATGCCACCAAAATCTCACACCACATTCAACGATATGAGATTTTATGAGATAATTGTTGACTGTTTTAAAAACTTAAGTTATTAAATAAAGGTGTATGAGATTTAGTAGAACTATTGTCAACCGTTCAAAAAATTTAAGTTATTAGATAAATGCGTGATCTAATATTTATATATTCTGATAAGGAGATCATCGGTCCCCTTTAGCAGCTTGATATTCGATGCAATTCCTAAGTGATCTCGGTATAAAAATAAAATCGGGGCATCCATGCACCATGCGGGAAAATGACATATAATCGGACTCTTAAAGCGAGTAATAAATTCGAAGCGCAGGCGGCATGGAGGACCCGATCTCCATCTCGACCGGTCAAGACTAAATAAAATTTCTTCTGAATTCCACGTGGGACCGAGCCGCCTCGTTGCATTTTTCAAACGAGATGGTAGGAAAAGAAGACAAGTAACGAACTCCTGTGGACACGCCCTTCGGCCTGTAAGAACGCGGAACGAGTGGTGGGATCGCGATTTCAGGGGAGGCAGGGGGGCAAAAGAGGGAAAGTGGGGAAAGAGTGGGGAGGAGTCAGCAATGGTCCTTTGGCTTTTGGGGATTCGGTGGCATTTTGCTATTTTCCGTATAAACAAAGAGGAGGGGAGCAGGGACTACTGAGTCCTGACTGGGACTGAGCATTAGCGGACGAACGGCGACGGGTCCTGCGTATCCGCCGCCGTACATCCGCCAGCTGTCCTCCGCTAAAACTCCAGCTGTGTTTTCTCGCTTCTCCAAAACCAGGAAAAAGGCACATGGGAAAGCTCCCCCGCACCACCCACTCGGGAGCCTCGGTGGTACCAACCTTGGCCACCGCGATCCTCTCCATTTTCTCACGAGGTTTTTGTTCAGAGCGCACGGTCAAATGTCGGTTCTCATCGATCTTTGATGAGATCTCTTTGTTGAGCCTCTTTCGGGCAGGCAATCATGCCGCCTGCCGAGGGCGTGTAAATTGTATGGTGAAAAAGCGAGAATTCGAATTTACACCGGCGCCAGGGTCCCGAGCCTGCCTGCCCGAGGTCCCGGTACCCGGATGTTGGGGTCCCCCAGTACCAGGGCATCGAGTTCCCCAACCGACCCAAGAGGCCCAAGGGCTTGGGTGGGTCCATGAAGAAGTGCTAAAACTTTATTTTTCTCGAGATTTTCATGTCGATAAATAGAATCATGATGGTGACGAAATCCCAATAACACATATTGCTAGATAATCAAATTCCAGTCTTTGGTTCGCATAATAATTTAATTTCATGCCAAACCAAACCCGGCAAGATCGATTCAAACCTAACGGCAGTCAACTAAGTTGCCTGCGTTGTTCTCGAAGCAATGATGAACCTACTTCTTTTTCCATAAAGGAAAATTCGATTCGATATTGATCCAAGCAATGAAATAATTCGAAAGAAAGGACAACAATTAATCAGTTAAAATAAGGTTGATGTCCAGTGATATGGTCAATCTAGGTCATGGCCCACGATGAACATAGTGCAAAACGACGTGACGTGCCACGCTCGTTCGCCCATAGGAATCTATTTTGATTAAATATATGAGTGTGCCCCAACTTTGATCTATGGCCAATGGCCAATCCGCGGTGCCCCCCAGAAGTGCTGCTGCTACATGGAGCTAGTGACGATTACAGATGACGACTCGTGCTTGACGTCTCCACTTTTATCAAAAGGTTGAACACTGGCCAAAGTAAATAAAATAAGATCCTCCATCAGATTCATGGTCAAGCATCCGTCGTATCCCCACGCAATTCCTTTTCTAGTAAAGTTCCGCTACTTAATCTTGCTCCTCGAGGGCTTGAATATGGAGGAAAAAAGGTGGTTAATATGCTATGAAGACCTTTTCATGCAATGGTCGGATAATTGTGTCGGAGTAATGTAATTGCACTTTGATCGGTCCAAATTGATCGCACATTATGGCGTTCATCAAGCACGTCATTTTTACTCCATTGGAATCCAAATAAAGGAACTCGAGAAACTCAGTCGAGGAAGTTCAAGCAACTCGACCGAAAAACATATAAAAAAAAAAAATCAAGGGACTTGATCGAGGGTCAAAAAGGTAATTCCTCGCCCTCCAACATGGAACGCTATTGCATGTAGGCGATCGGGAGAGAATTCATCATTGAAAAATGGGGAAGAGAAAAAGAAAAAACTCGAGAGCATGAAAAAGGGAGGGCCTCAGGTCAAGATTAGGGACGATTCGATTGGACAAACCCTGCCGACCAAAAAGTGCAGATCTTGATGGGCCGGTTTATCTCTCCCTCCCGAGATATCACTGTCCCGAGAGAGCTTTTTCCACCAAAAAAAGAAATTAAATAAATAAAATAAATTTCTCGATTGGTTGAAATCGTTTTGGCAACGCACGAAGAAGAGCCATTCTTTTTCCCCCTCCCCAAAAAACCTTTCTCTCGAAAAGACTCGAACAGTTGTGAGGCCGAAATTGACCGGAAGTGGGGGGCCGCTTTTCGGGGCCATCCACATGAGAGCCCGAGGCACGGGATTGGCCGACCGAAAGGAGCCAAAGCTTCGGCGAATCGTCTCGCTCTATTATCGCTCGCGACTTTTTTTTAGCGGCTCGCGACTTTCCTAAGTTTCCTTCACCCCCATGATGGGCGACCACGAGGGGGCGATTGAGACGATCCATAAATATGGATTGGTATCTTGAAATGTTTAGCCTCCGTTCCAGATCTCGAGTCCGATAAGATCACCAGAACCCATTATCGATTGGGAATGAGTTTTTTCATGATCTTCATCATGGGGCAAGTTCGTTAGTGTCGCTAGCAATTATACCAATCAAAAATCTATTTCTCCCTCCTTGATCAACTTAGATTAAATATGAGATTGTGTAGCATAAATTATGTTATGGTACAACCAAAAAGGGCAGCCATTAATAGCCAATCTATTGAGCACTTATTTATTTATTTTTGTTTATCCTGTTCTAACTATTGATATACTAAGAGACTTTTATCATACTTATTTGCAAAGTGTAGAAATCGAACCACACATTTGAAACTAATCGTACCTACACTCTTGAGAAGGCAGAAAATCAAACTCCCAACCTTTCCATTCAATGTGAAAATGATGGCTACTAGGACAATTCCTAGTGATTTATCCAACATTTATATGTTTAGACAGCTAAGGAATTTTGTATGACACACTTGGCCTAATCTATGACCAAGTGTCTTGTCCTCATATAGTAGTAAAACTAGAGTACATCTGATTTCTTTCTTTAGTATGACATACCATCATATGATTGTGCACGAGAAGAATCACGATTGGCCAAATTACCATACGTCATACTAAGGCTTTAAGTTGAAAATTGTCTTATGACTCTTTTTGCCTTGAGCAAAACAAATTGCTCTATGAGTATACAAAAAGTTTTCGATTTATGACCGTACTATAAAACGACAAACAACTTTGTCATAATGTCACGTTATATTTAAAAATGGTATGCTATAACTTTGGTCTCAAATATGACAAGACATGGTACATTCATGTTAAAAAGAAAATTCCTAATTTACAACAATAGGACACAAAGTGGTGCGCATCTACAAAATGTCATATTAAAAAATTGCGTTATGCAACTTTCGCAGAAGAAAGTTTCTAATTTATGGCAGTACGATATAAATTGGTACTCATTTTACAATAACATATTCTCAAATTTAAAAATAATTTAGGAGGGTTTTGACTTTTAGTGAAACTAAAATTGCATGCACCTTGTTAAAATATTGTGTGACCATGATTGGTCTTCAATACGATAGGGAGTTATCCATTTTGACAAGATAACTCATGATATTTAAAAAGAAAGTAAGGGAGTTTTGGCCTTAAGTACGATTCAAGCAACTAAGCGAAGCGTCACATAATATTTTTCAAAAAGTATATGATTAGTCTTAAAAATGACACAAAGTTGTACGTTTTGGTAAAACGTCATATAACATTGAGAGATAATAAGACGGAGATTTTGGCATTAAGTATGGCTAAATGTCATATGCGTCGGCAAAACATAAATAAAGAAAAGCACCCAACTTTTGGCTTCTAGTACGATAAAGAGTTGTATGTATTGGCAAGACATTATATAATATCTTAAAGTGTCGCGCAATAATTTTGACTTGGAATACGAGGGACAATCATTACAATCATGGTAATAATTTATTTATCAATGAAACTGAAAAAAAAAAAAAACAAAATAAGAAAAGAAAAACAAATGGACTGAGTGCAAGGGCCATACTGCCTCCTCTACCGGCGGCCCTTGCGGGGGTCCTGAGGAAGGCCTAGTTGCTCTTGCTTTGCCCGAGCCTCCCTCGTTCCCTTCCCGCCGAATGATACGGAATTTTCTTTGTTGGGTCTGCATAGAATGATACAAATTGCACGAAGGAAAATTAACAGTCAAATATGGTACGGGTCTCAACTTACTTTTTCTAGGAAAAAAGTCACGGCCTATATCTTGAGGCACTCGTGTCATGAGAATGTTTTGACTTTTTATTATCTTATCAGATAAGGTCATGAGCGAACAGCTAGACCTATCGCGAGCAAATCATGCTGCCATTTTTAACTACCTCTCACTCATCGCAACCAAGAAAGCAAAACCGAGGAAAACAGACAACGGGGCGGGGGTAAGCTCACGCGCCAGCTACCGCGGTGCACCGGGGGCGCACTCTGTCGGTTGGAGGCGTACAGCTGGGCGGGGCCGGCCAAACGGGGGCCGACACGTGTCGGATCTCCGATCTTACAGCCGAGGATCTGGCGATTCGATGGGGCCCGCGCCCCTCCCGTTTGTGCTCGCCATTATACTGTCCCCGAACCAGGTCGGCCGTTTTAACAGCACAGGGGAGGACCCCCAATTCTCTCTGTCCCTGTCTCTGCGAGCGCGTTGAATCAGCCACGTTTTTCCGCGTGCGGAGCGAGAGCTGGAAATCCTCTCTCGACAGACATCATGCGATCACGTGACGGGGCGCGCACGTGGGCGTCACGTCACCCGCCCCCGGCTTGGGGGGCTCGATCTCGAACGCGACGGTACGGTTCGGTAGATGGGCCGAGAAGCAGATCGGGAGCATGGGCTTTCGGCGAGCTCTGGTGCATTTCCCGCCGCGACGGACGCGACGACGACAGCCAGTCGCGAAAGACGAGTGCCGCGACAGTTCCATAAAAAGGACAAAAAAACTGCGTGATCGATTGAAATTCTCTGTCGTCGATACTCAACGGTCGCGTTCGCTGTGGCCAAACCGAAGACGAATCGCGCGGCTGCCACGTCGCTTTCCTGACTGAGAAAACGTGCGACGATTGACAAGTCAGATGAACGCGACGTCTCCTGCCCGTTGAAAATCGAAGCTCTTTATTTTTGACCCTCACGTGGAGCTGGATCTGTCGGGTTCGCATGGAATGAGCTTTGTCGCCGCATTGGACGGACCGAGCGTGAGAACGTTGGCCATGTGCTAAAAGAAAGACTCGGTTACATAATTATTGCAAATTATACATCGGATTATCTCCATACTTTGATCTTATACGTGATAATTACATGATTTTTATTAGGGTTTTGCTGAAATGTACCCTTAACAAAGCATTTTCTCACATAAGTTAATTATGAATTACATTTCATTGTCACATGCCGAAAGAAAAGTGCACATTTTTCGCATCCGGTACTTAGTTATAATTTTTCCTGCTGTGTTTAGATTCAGTAATTGCCTCGAAACTAGTGAGTTTATGCTGTTTCTCCTCGTCACCCATGGATGTGTAATTTGCTTTGGACATTTTTATTTTGTGTTTAGGCAAAATTAAGATTACATGGCCTAAATAATAGCTTGAATTTACTGAAAAGGGTCTAGATCCAAACATCTATCTAGAATTTCCTTCAGTAGCACTGGCCAATGCGTTGTGCACCTAGGGTTAACTACGATTAGGGGGTAATATCGTGGGTTATAAAGTTTTGATTTGGTGGGTTTTGAAGGTACTCGTCAAGAAAGATCTAATTTAATCTGCCCCTTAATCTTTTTCGGTGCTGGATGTTGATCTCTCTCCTTGTGACATGGGCCTCTACAGTGGTGGCACTACTCTTAGCCCATACGCTCATGAAAATTTCGGTTTGGGTTGGGTCAGCTTGATCTGAGTATTATGGATTAGTACCCCGATTCTCACACCAGCTGATGGGCAGCTAAGCAGGCTGTTAGCCAGAGAAGGAGGTGCCGGTTTGGAAGCCCATGTAGCGTAAGTATAGAAAAGGCTTCACACAGGCAAGTCAATAAGGCTCATAAGAAAGTCCCATTCTCTCTTTCATAGACATCTCACACGAGCTAACGAAGTTAGCGAGCTACAGAGTAACAAAGTAACAAAACTGCTCAGATAGAAGATCTTCCCCCTATGACATTATTCTTACCCCGTGTCCTCATGAAATGTGGCCAAATATCTTATGTGATGCGGCACTTAGTTAAATCAACATCTTATTCGTTATGTGATGCGGCACTTAGTTAAATCAACATCTTATTCGTTAGTATCTCATAAACGCTTTCTTGGGACTAGCAATTATCTTCGCATTTTCGGTCAATGTCACTAATGATCACTGCAACTGTCAAGTTTTACCTTTCATTTGTCATTGTTGGGTGAATTTTCACTTAATTGTTTTGAGCATGGTAACAAAGTGCAATTTCTCCAAACAGCTCGTAGGGTTGGACCACAAATAGAATGTTGTTCCATCTTTCGAGCTTGTCCTAGGCACTTTTCTCGAGTCAATTTCCTACAAAAAGAAGAGAAGATATTTGTGAATTGGGATTGTTCCTAAAGATCTCATTCGACCCCTTAAGTTTAAGGTTTCGTTCGTTTCGTGGAAAATATTTTCCGAGAAAACGTTTATGAACCATTTGGAGAAATTGTGAATATTGGAAAAACTTGGCGATTGACAAGTATCTATTCAAAACAAGTATCCCCAAGAACACGGCACGACTGAAGTTCTCTTGAGAATAGAAAGCATGGCCAAAACCAACAACGCTTCAGTCGTGCCGTGTTCTTGGGGGATACTTGCTTTGAATAGGGCTGTATGCCGTGCTTAACAATCTTGGAAATCGTAAGCGAGTCATTCAACCAAACAATTTAATAAAAGTCCGGTCACTGATTTTTGTTGGAGTCATTCAGTATTTAGGATAGGCATGTTGGACCGGCATCCTTAGCAGTCCGAGGTGGACGAGAGAGGAGAAGAAGCAAGCAAGGGCACGTCTCCGCCATAGAAAATTCTCCCGCCAGTTATGGCGATACGCGAGAACATGTACGTGGCCACGCAATTCGGGAAGCATTGGCTTCTTGTCACGATTTCACTGGGCGTCCATCCTGCTTCA